>NW_026683205.1:0-300000 GCF_027579445.1 Ammospiza nelsoni | reverse complement strand
TCACGGCTTTTTCCTTGGCAAGAAGCCTAACACCAGGCTGATTTACCTTCCCAGGGTTACTGTTAGGCTTAGGCCTAGGGCTAGGATTTTTAAAACTAGGAAGCCCTGGGCTCCAGGCACACTGCAGCTGTTCAAGGCATCCCAAGGGGAGTACAAAAGTGCAACAACATGGCAGCTTTCACAGCTTTTTCCTTGGCACCATCCCTATACCTAGGCTGATTTATCTGCCTAGGGTTAGGGTTAGGGTTCAGCCTAGGGCTTGGATTTCTTTAACCAGGAAGCCCTGAGTTCCAGGCTTACTTCATCTGCCAAAGGCATCCCAAAGGGAGTGCAGAAGTGCCACAACATGGCTGCTTTCACGGCTTTTCCCTTAGGAAGAACCCTAATACCCGGCTGATTTACCTTCCTAGGGTTACTGTTAGGCTTAGGCCTAGGACTTTTAAAACCAAGAAGCCCTGGGCTCCAGGCACACTGCAGCTGCGAAAGGCATCCCAAGGGGAGCGCAAAAGTGACGCAACTTGCCTGCCACCACTGATATTTCCATGAGACCATCCCGAAACATAGGTTGATTTTCCTTCCTAGGGTTAAAGTTTGAGTTATGCCTAGGGTAAGGGCTCTATTAACCAGAAAGCCCTGAGTTCCAAGAACACAGCAGCTGCGAAGGACTAGCCAAGAAGAGCGCAAAAGTAGCACAACATGCCTGCCTCCACAGCTTTTTCCTTGGGGACATGCCTAATTCCTGGCTGATTTGCCTTTCTCGTCATAGGGTTGGGGTTCGGCCTAGGGCTAGGATTTTTAAAATCAGGAAGCCCTGAGTTCCAGGCACACTGGAGCTGTGAAAGGCATCCAAAAGGGAGTGCAAAAGTGCCACAACATGGCTGCTTTCACGGCTTTTTCCTTGGCAAGAAGCCTAACACCAGGCTGATTTACCTTCCCAGGGTTACTGTTAGGCTTAGGCCTAGGGCTAGGATTTTTGAAACTAGGAAGCCCTGGGCTCCAGCCACACTGCAGCTGTTCAAGGCATCCCAAGGGGAGTACAAAAGTGCAACAACATGGCAGCTTTCACAGCTTTTTCCTTGGCACCATCCCTATACCTAGGCTGATTTATCTGCCTAGGGTTAGGGTTAGGGTTCAGCCTAGGGCTTGGATTTCTTTAACCAGGAAGCCCTGAGTTCCAGGCTTACTTCATCTGCCAAAGGCATCCCAAAGGGAGTGCAGAAGTGCCACAACATGGCTGCTTTCACGGCTTTTCCCTTAGGAAGAACCCTAATACCCGGCTGATTTACCTTCCTAGGGTTACTGTTAGGCTTAGGCCTAGGACTTTTAAAACCAGGAAGCCCTGGGCTCCAGGCACACTGCAGCTGCGAAAGGCATCCCAAGGGGAGCGCAAAAGTGACGCAACTTGGCTGCCACCACTGATATTTCCATGAGACCATCCCGAACCTTAGGCTGATTTTCCTTCCTAAGGTTAAGTATTGAGTTACGCCTAGGGTAAGGGCTCTATTAACCAGAAAGCCCTGAGTTCCAAGAACACAGCAGCTGCAAAGGACTAGCCAAGAAGAGCGCAAAAGTAGCACAACATGCCTGCCTCCACAGCTTTTTCCTTGGGGACATGCCTAATTCCTGGCTGATTTGCCTTTCTCGTCTTAGGGTTGGGGTTCGGCCTAGGGCTAGGATTTTTAAAATCAGGAAGCCCTGAGTTCCAGGCACACTGGAGCTGTGAAAGGCATCCAAAAGGGAGTGCAAAAGTGCCACAACATGGTTGCTTTCACGGCTTTTTCCTTGGCAAGAAGCCTAACACCAGGCTGATTTACCTTCCCAGGGTTACTGTTAGGCTTAGGCCTAGGGCTAGGATTTTTGAAACTAGGAAGCCCTGGGCTCCAGGCACACTGCAGCTGTTCAAGGCATCCCAAGGGGAGTACAAAAGTGCAACAACATGGCAGCTTTCACAGCTTTTTCCTTGGCACCATCCCTATACCTAGGCTGATTTATCTGCCTAGGGTTAGGGTTAGGGTTCAGCCTAGGGCTTGGATTTCTTTAACCAGGAAGCCCTGAGTTCCAGGCTTACTTCATCTGCCAAAGGCATCCCAAAGGGAGTGCAGAAGTGCCACAACATGGCTGCTTTCACGGCTTTTCCCTTAGGAAGAACCCTAATACCCGGCTGATTTACCTTCCTAGGGTTACTGTTAGGCTTAGGCCTAGGACTTTTAAAACCAAGAAGCCCTGGGCTCCAGGCACACTGCAGCTGCGAAAGGCATCCCAAGGGGAGCGCAAAAGTGACGCAACTTGGCTGCCACCACTGATATTTCCATGAGACCATCCCGAAACATAGGTTGATTTTCCTTCCTAGGGTTAAGGTTTGAGTTACGCCTAGGGTAAGGGCTCTATTAACCAGAAAGCCCTGAGTTCCAAGAACACAGCAGCTGCGAAGGACTACCCAAGAAGAGCGCAAAAGTACCACAACATGCCTGCCTCCACAGCTTTTTCCTTGGGGACATGCCTAATTCCTGGCTGATTTGCCTTTCTCGTCTTAGGGTTGGGGTTCGGCCTAGGGCTAGGATTTTTAAAATCAGGAAGCCCTGAGTTCCAGGCACACTGGAGCTGTGAAAGGCATCCAAAAGGGAGTGCAAAAGTGCCACAACATGGCTGCTTTCACGGCTTTTTCCTTGGCAAGAAGCCTAACACCAGGCTGATTTACCTTCCCAGGGTTACTGTTAGGCTTAGGCCTAGGGCTAAGATTTTTAAAACTAGGAAGCCCTGGGCTCCAGGCACACTGCAGCTGTTCAAGGCATCCCAAGGGGAGTACAAAAGTGCAACAACATGGCAGCTTTCACAGCTTTTTCCTTGGCACCATCCCTATACCTAGGCTGATTTATCTGCCTAGGGTTAGGGTTAGGCTTCAGCCTAGGGCTTGGATTTCTTTAACCAGGAAGCCCTGAGTTCCAGGCTTACTTCATCTGCCAAAGGCATCCCAAAGGGAGTGCAGAAGTGCCACAACATGGCTGCTTTCACGGCTTTTCCCTTAGGAAGAACCCTAATACCCGGCTGATTTACCTTCCTAGGGTTACTGTTAGGCTTAGGCCTAGGACTTTTAAAACCAGGAAGCCCTGGGCTCCAGGCACACTGCAGCTGCGAAAGGCATCCCAAGGGGAGCGCAAAAGTGACGCAACTTGGCTGCCACCACTGATATTTCCATGAGACCATCCCGAAACATAGGCTGATTTTCCTTCCTAGGGTTAAAGTTTGAGTTACGCCTAGGGTAAGGGCTCTATTAACCAGAAAGCCCTGAGTTCCAAGAACACAGCAGCTGCGAAGGACTAGCCAAGAAGAGCGCAAAAGTACCACAACATGCCTGCCTCCACAGCTTTTTCCTTGGGGACATGCCTAATTCCTGGCTGATTTGCCTTTCTCGTCATAGGGTTGGGGTTCGGCCTAGGGCTAGGATTTTTAAAATCAGGAAGCCCTGAGTTCCAGGCACACTGCAGCTGTGAAAGGCATCCAAAAGGGAGTGCAAAAGTGCCACAACATGGCTGCTTTCACGGCTTTTTCCTTGGCAAGAAGCCTAACACCAGGCTGATTTACCTTCCCAGGGTTACTGTTAGGCTTAGGCCTAGGGCTAGGATTTTTAAAACTAGGAAGCCCTGGGCTCCAGGCACACTGCAGCTGTTCAAGGCATCCCAAGGGGAGTACAAAAGTGCAACAACATGGCAGCTTTCACAGCTTTTTCCTTGGCACCATCCCTATACCTAGGCTGATTTATCTGCCTAGGGTTAGGGTTAGGGTTCAGCCTAGGGCTTGGATTTCTTTAACCAGGAAGCCCTGAGTTCCAGGCTTACTTCATCTGCCAAAGGCATCCCAAAGGGAGTGCAGAAGTGCCACAACATGGCTGCTTTCACGGCTTTTCCCTTAGGAAGAACCCTAATACCCGGCTGATTTACCTTCCTAGGGTTACTGTTAGGCTTAGGCCTAGGACTTTTAAAACCAGGAAGCCCTGGGCTCCAGGCACACTGCAGCTGCGAAAGGCATCCCAAGGGGAGCGCAAAAGTGACGCAACTTGGCTGCCACCACTGATATTTCCATGAGACCATCCCGAACCATAGGCTGATTTTCCTTCCTAAGGTTAAGGTTTGAGTTACGCCTAGGGTAAGGGCTCTATTAACCAGAAAGCCCTGAGTTCCAAGAACACAGCAGCTGCGAAGGACTAGCCAAGAAGAGCGCAAAAGTAGCACAACATGCCTGCCTCCACAGCTTTTTCCTTGGGGACATGCCTAATTCCTGGCTGATTTGCCTTTCTCGTCTTAGGGTTGGGGTTCGGCCTAGGGCTAGGATTTTTAAAATCAGGAAGCCCTGAGTTCCAGGCACACTGGAGCTGTGAAAGGCATCCAAAAGGGAGTGCAAAAGTGCCACAACATGGCTGCTTTCACGGCTTTTTCCTTGGCAAGAAGCCTAACACCAGGCTGATTTACCTTCCCAGGGTTACTGTTAGGCTTAGGCCTAGGGCTAGGATTTTTGAAACTAGGAAGCCCTGGGCTCCAGGCACACTGCAGCTGTTCAAGGCATCCCAAGGGGAGTACAAAAGTGCAACAACATGGCAGCTTTCACAGCTTTTTCCTTGGCACCATCCCTATACCTAGGCTGATTTATCTGCCTAGGGTTAGGGTTAGCGTTAAGCCTAGGGCTTGGATTTCTTTAACCAGGAAGCCCTGAGTTCCAGGCTTACTTCATCTGCCAAAGGCATCCCAAAGGGAGTGCAGAAGTGCCACAACATGGCTGCTTTCACGGCTTTTCCCTTAGGAAGAACCCTAATACCCGGCTGATTTACCTTCCTAGGGTTACTGTTAGGCTTAGGCCTAGGACTTTTAAAACCAGGAAGCCCTGGGCTCCAGGCACACTGCAGCTGCGAAAGGCATCCCAAGGGGAGCGCAAAAGTGACGCAACTTGGCTGCCACCACTGATATTTCCATGAGACCATCCCGAACCTTAGGCTGATTTTCCTTCCTAAGGTTAAGGTTTGAGTTACGCCTAGGGTAAGGGCTCTATTAACCAGAAAGCCCTGAGTTCCAAGAACACAGCAGCTGCGAAGGACTAGCCAAGAAGAGCGCAAAAGTACCACAACATGCCTGCCTCCACAGCTTTTTCCTTGGGGACATGCCTAATTCCTGGCTGATTTGCCTTTCTCGTCTTAGGGTTGGGGTTCGGCCTAGGGCTAGGATTTTTAAAATCAGGAAGCCCTGAGTTCCAGGCACACTGGAGCTGTGAAAGGCATCCAAAAGGGAGTGCAAAAGTGCCACAACATGGCTGCTTTCACGGCTTTTTCCTTGGCAAGAAGCCTAACACCAGGCTGATTTACCTTCCCAGGGTTACTGTTAGGCTTAGGCCTAGGGCTAGGATTTTTGAAACTAGGAAGCCCTGGGCTCCAGCCACACTGCAGCTGTTCAAGGCATCCCAAGGGGAGTACAAAAGTGCAACAACATGGCAGCTTTCACAGCTTTTTCCTTGGCACCATCCCTATACCTAGGCTGATTTATCTGCCTAGGGTTAGGGTTAGGCTTCAGCCTAGGGCTTGGATTTCTTTAACCAGGAAGCCCTGAGTTCCAGGCTTACTTCATCTGCCAAAGGCATCCCAAAGGGAGTGCAGAAGTGCCACAACATGGCTGCTTTCACGGCTTTTCCCTTAGGAAGAACCCTAATACCCGGCTGATTTACCTTCCTAGGGTTACTGTTAGGCTTAGGCCTAGGACTTTTAAAACCAGGAAGCCCTGGGCTCCAGGCACACTGCAGCTGCGAAAGGCATCCCAAGGGGAGCGCAAAAGTGACGCAACTTGGCTGCCACCACTGATATTTCCATGAGACCATCCCGAAACATAGGTTGATTTTCCTTCCTAGGGTTAAGGTTTGAGTTACGCCTAGGGTAAGGGCTCTATTAACCAGAAAGCCCTGAGTTCCAAGAACACAGCAGCTGCGAAGGACTAGCCAAGAAGAGCGCAAAAGTACCACAACATGCCTGCCTCCACAGCTTTTTCCTTGGGGACATGCCTAATTCCTGGCTGATTTGCCTTTCTCGTCTTAGGGTTGGGGTTCGGCCTAGGGCTAGGATTTTTAAAATCAGGAAGCCCTGAGTTCCAGGCACACTGGAGCTGTGAAAGGCATCCAAAAGGGAGTGCAAAAGTGCCACAACATGGCTGCTTTCACGGCTTTTTCCTTGGCAAGAAGCCTAACACCAGGCTGATTTACCTTCCCAGGGTTACTGTTAGGCTTAGGCCTAGGGCTAGGATTTTTGAAACTAGGAAGCCCTGGGCTCCAGGCACACTGCAGCTGTTCAAGGCATCCCAAGGGGAGTACAAAAGTGCAACAACATGGCAGCTTTCACAGCTTTTTCCTTGGCACCATCCCTATACCTAGGCTGATTTATCTGCCTAGGGTTAGGGTTAGGCTTCAGCCTAGGGCTTGGATTTCTTTAACCAGGAAGCCCTGAGTTCCAGGCTTACTTCATCTGCCAAAGGCATCCCAAAGGGAGTGCAGAAGTGCCACAACATGGCTGCTTTCACGGCTTTTCCCTTAGGAAGAACCCTAATACCCGGCTGATTTACCTTCCTAGGGTTACTGTTAGGCTTAGGCCTAGGACTTTTAAAACCAGGAAGCCCTGGGCTCCAGGCACACTGCAGCTGCGAAAGGCATCCCAAGGGGAGCGCAAAAGTGACGCAACTTGGCTGCCACCACTGATATTTCCATGAGACCATCCCGAACCATAGGCTGATTTTCCTTCCTAGGGTTAAAGTTTGAGTTACGCCTAGGGTAAGGGCTCTATTAACCAGAAAGCCCTGAGTTCCAAGAACACAGCAGCTGCGAAGGACTAGCCAAGAAGAGCGCAAAAGTACCACAACATGCCTGCCTCCACAGCTTTTTCCTTGGGGACATGCCTAATTCCTGGCTGATTTGCCTTTCTCGTCTTAGGGTTGGGGTTCGGCCTAGGGCTAGGATTTTTAAAATCAGGAAGCCCTGAGTTCCAGGCACACTGGAGCTGTGAAAGGCATCCAAAAGGGAGTGCAAAAGTGCCACAACATGGCTGCTTTCACGGCTTTTTCCTTGGCAAGAAGCCTAACACCAGGCTGATTTACCTTCCCAGGGTTACTGTTAGGCTTAGGCCTAGGGCTAGGATTTTTGAAACTAGGAAGCCCTGGGCTCCAGGCACACTGCAGCTGTTCAAGGCATCCCAAGGGGAGTACAAAAGTGCAACAACATGGCAGCTTTCACAGCTTTTTCCTTGGCACCATCCCTATACCTAGGCTGATTTATCTGCCTAGGGTTAGGGTTAGGGTTCAGCCTAGGGCTTGGATTTCTTTAACCAGGAAGCCCTGAGTTCCAGGCTTACTTCATCTGCCAAAGGCATCCCAAAGGGAGTGCAGAAGTGCCACAACATGGCTGCTTTCACGGCTTTTCCCTTAGGAAGAACCCTAATACCCGGCTGATTTACCTTCCTAGGGTTACTGTTAGGCTTAGGCCTAGGACTTTTAAAACCAGGAAGCCCTGGGCTCCAGGCACACTGCAGCTGCGAAAGGCATCCCAAGGGGAGCGCAAAAGTGACGCAACTTGGCTGCCACCACTGATATTTCCATGAGACCATCCCGAACCTTAGGCTGATTTTCCTTCCTAGGGTTAAGGTTTGAGTTACGCCTAGGGTAAGGGCTCTATTAACCAGAAAGCCCTGAGTTCCAAGAACACAGCAGCTGCGAAGGACTACCCAAGAAGAGCGCAAAAGTACCACAACATGCCTGCCTCCACAGCTTTTTCCTTGGGGACATGCCTAATTCCTGGCTGATTTGCCTTTCTCGTCTTAGGGTTGGGGTTCGGCCTAGGGCTAGGATTTTTAAAATCAGGAAGCCCTGAGTTCCAGGCACACTGGAGCTGTGAAAGGCATCCAAAAGGGAGTGCAAAAGTGCCACAACATGGCTGCTTTCACGGCTTTTTCCTTGGCAAGAAGCCTAACACCAGGCTGATTTACCTTCCCAGGGTTACTGTTAGGCTTAGGCCTAGGGCTAGGATTTTTAAAACTAGGAAGCCCTGGGCTCCAGCCACACTGCAGCTGTTCAAGGCATCCCAAGGGGAGTACAAAAGTGCAACAACATGGCAGCTTTCACAGCTTTTTCCTTGGCACCATCCCTATACCTAGGCTGATTTATCTGCCTAGGGTTAGGGTTAGGGTTCAGCCTAGGGCTTGGATTTCTTTAACCAGGAAGCCCTGAGTTCCAGGCTTACTTCGTCTGCCAAAGGCATCCCAAAGGGAGTGCAGAAGTGCCACAACATGGCTGCTTTCACGGCTTTTCCCTTAGGAAGAACCCTAATACCCGGCTGATTTACCTTCCTAGGGTTACTGTTAGGCTTAGGCCTAGGACTTTTAAAACCAGGAAGCCCTGGGCTCCAGGCACACTGCAGCTGCGAAAGGCATCCCAAGGGGAGTGCAAAAGTGACGCAACTTGGCTGCCACCACTGATATTTCCATGAGACCATCCCGAACCTTAGGCTGATTTTCCTTCCTAAGGTTAAGGTTTGAGTTACGCCTAGGGTAAGGGCTCTATTAACCAGAAAGCCCTGAGTTCCAAGAACACAGCAGCTACGAAGGACTAGCCAAGAAGAGCGCAAAAGTACCACAACATGTCTGCCTCCACAGCTTTTTCCTTGGGGACATGCCTAATTCCTGGCTGATTTGCCTTTCTCGTCTTAGGGTTGGGGTTCGGCCTAGGGCTAGGATTTTTAAAATCAGGAAGCCCTGAGTTCCAGGCACACTGGAGCTGTGAAAGGCATCCAAAAGGGAGTGCAAAAGTGCCACAACATGGCTGCTTTCACGGCTTTTTCCTTGGCAAGAAGCCTAACACCAGGCTGATTTACCTTCCCAGGGTTACTGTTAGGCTTAGGCCTAGGGCTAGGATTTTTGAAACTAGGAAGCCCTGGGCTCCAGGCACACTGCAGCTGTTCAAGGCATCCCAAGGGGAGTACAAAAGTGCAACAACATGGCAGCTTTCACAGCTTTTTCCTTGGCACCATCCCTATACCTAGGCTGATTTATCTGCCTAGGGTTAGGGTTAGGGTTCAGCCTAGGGCTTGGATTTCTTTAACCAGGAAGCCCTGAGTTCCAGGCTTACTTCATCTGCCAAAGGCATCCCAAAGGGAGTGCAGAAGTGCCACAACATGGCTGCTTTCACGGCTTTTCCCTTAGGAAGAACCCTAATACCCGGCTGATTTACCTTCCTAGGGTTACTGTTAGGCTTAGGCCTAGGACTTTTAAAACCAGGAAGCCCTGGGCTCCAGGCACACTGCAGCTGCGAAAGGCATCCCAAGGGGAGCGCAAAAGTGACGCAACTTGGCTGCCACCACTGATATTTCCATGAGAGCATCCCGAACCATAGGCTGATTTTCCTTCCTAGGGTTAAGGTTTGAGTTACGCCTAGGGTAAGGGCTCTATTAACCAGAAAGCCCTGAGTTCCAAGAACACAGCAGCTGCGAAGGACTAGCCAAGAAGAGCGCAAAAGTACCACAACATGCCTGCCTCCACAGCTTTTTCCTTGGGGACATGCCTAATTCCTGGCTGATTTGCCTTTCTCGTCATAGGGTTGGGGTTCGGCCTAGGGCTAGAATTTTTAAAATCAGGAAGCCCTGAGTTCCAGGCACACTGGAGCTGTGAAAGGCATCCAAAAGGGAGTGCAAAAGTGCCACAACATGGCTGCTTTCACGGCTTTTTCCTTGGCAAGAAGCCTAACACCAGGCTGATTTACCTTCCCAGGGTTACTGTTAGGCTTAGGCCTAGGGCTAGGATTTTTGAAACTAGGAAGCCCTGGGCTCCAGGCACACTGCAGCTGTTCAAGGCATCCCAAGGGGAGTACAAAAGTGCAACAACATGGCAGCTTTCACAGCTTTTTCCTTGGCACCATCCCTATACCTAGGCTGATTTATCTGCCTAGGGTTAGGGTTAGGGTTCAGCCTAGGGCTTGGATTTCTTTAACCAGGAAGCCCTGAGTTCCAGGCTTACTTCATCTGCCAAAGGCATCCCAAAGGGAGTGCAGAAGTGCCACAACATGGCTGCTTTCACGGCTTTTCCCTTAGGAAGAACCCTAATACCCGGCTGATTTACCTTCCTAGGGTTACTGTTAGGCTTAGGCCTAGGACTTTTAAAACCAAGAAGCCCTGGGCTCCAGGCACACTGCAGCTGCGAAAGGCATCCCAAGGGGAGCGCAAAAGTGACGCAACTTGGCTGCCACCACTGATATTTCCATGAGACCATCCCGAACCATAGGTTGATTTTCCTTCCTAGGGTTAAGGTTTGAGTTATGCCTAGGGTAAGGGCTCTATTAACCAGAAAGCCCTGAGTTCCAAGAACACAGCAGCTGCGAAGGACTAGCCAAGAAGAGCGCAAAAGTACCACAACATGCCTGCCTCCACAGCTTTTTCCTTGGGGACATGCCTAATTCCTGGCTGATTTGCCTTTCTCGTCTTAGGGTTGGGGTTCGGCCTAGGGCTAGGATTTTTAAAATCAGGAAGCCCTGAGTTCCAGGCACACTGGAGCTGTGAAAGGCATCCAAAAGGGAGTGCAAAAGTGCCACAACATGGCTGCTTTCACGGCTTTTTCCTTGGCAAGAAGCCTAACACCAGGCTGATTTACCTTCCCAGGGTTACTGTTAGGCTTAGGCCTAGGGCTAGGATTTTTAAAACTAGGAAGCCCTGGGCTCCAGGCACACTGCAGCTGTTCAAGGCATCCCAAGGGGAGTACAAAAGTGCAACAACATGGCAGCTTTCACAGCTTTTTCCTTGGCACCATCCCTATACCTAGGCTGATTTATCTGCCTAGGGTTAGGGTTAGGGTTCAGCCTAGGGCTTGGATTTCTTTAACCAGGAAGCCCTGAGTTCCAGGCTTACTTCATCTGCCAAAGGCATCCCAAAGGGAGTGCAGAAGTGCCACAACATGGCTGCTTTCACGGCTTTTCCCTTAGGAAGAACCCTAATACCCGGCTGATTTACCTTCCTAGGGTTACTGTTAGGCTTAGGCCTAGGACTTTTAAAACCAAGAAGCCCTGGGCTCCAGGCACACTGCAGCTGCGAAAGGCATCCCAAGGGGAGCGCAAAAGTGACGCAACTTGGCTGCCACCACTGATATTTCCATGAGACCATCCCGAAACATAGGTTGATTTTCCTTCCTAGGGTTAAAGTTTGAGTTATGCCTAGGGTAAGGGCTCTATTAACCAGAAAGCCCTGAGTTCCAAGAACACAGCAGCTGCGAAGGACTAGCCAAGAAGAGCGCAAAAGTAGCACAACATGCCTGCCTCCACAGCTTTTTCCTTGGGGACATGCCTAATTCCTGGCTGATTTGCCTTTCTCGTCATAGGGTTGGGGTTCGGCCTAGGGCTAGGATTTTTAAAATCAGGAAGCCCTGAGTTCCAGGCACACTGGAGCTGTGAAAGGCATCCAAAAGGGAGTGCAAAAGTGCCACAACATGGCTGCTTTCACGGCTTTTTCCTTGGCAAGAAGCCTAACACCAGGCTGATTTACCTTCCCAGGGTTACTGTTAGGCTTAGGCCTAGGGCTAGGATTTTTAAAACTAGGAAGCCCTGGGCTCCAGGCACACTGCAGCTGTTCAAGGCATCCCAAGGGGAGTACAAAAGTGCAACAACATGGCAGCTTTCACAGCTTTTTCCTTGGCACCATCCCTATACCTAGGCTGATTTATCTGCCTAGGGTTAGGGTTAGGGTTCAGCCTAGGGCTTGGATTTCTTTAACCAGGAAGCCCTGAGTTCCAGGCTTACTTCATCTGCCAAAGGCATCCCAAAGGGAGTGCAGAAGTGCCACAACATGGCTGCTTTCACGGCTTTTCCCTTAGGAAGAACCCTAATACCCGGCTGATTTACCTTCCTAGGGTTACTGTTAGGCTTAGGCCTAGGACTTTTAAAACCAGGAAGCCCTGGGCTCCAGGCACACTGCAGCTGCGAAAGGCATCCCAAGGGGAGCGCAAAAGTGACGCAACTTGGCTGCCACCACTGATATTTCCATGAGACCATCCCGAACCATAGGCTGATTTTCCTTCCTAAGGTTAAGGTTTGAGTTACGCCTAGGGTAAGGGCTCTATTAACCAGAAAGCCCTGAGTTCCAAGAACACAGCAGCTGCGAAGGACTAGCCAAGAAGAGCGCAAAAGTAGCACAACATGCCTGCCTCCACAGCTTTTTCCTTGGGGACATGCCTAATTCCTGGCTGATTTGCCTTTCTCGTCTTAGGGTTGGGGTTCGGCCTAGGGCTAGGATTTTTAAAATCAGGAAGCCCTGAGTTCCAGGCACACTGGAGCTGTGAAAGGCATCCAAAAGGGAGTGCAAAAGTGCCACAACATGGCTGCTTTCACGGCTTTTTCCTTGGCAAGAAGCCTAACACCAGGCTGATTTACCTTCCCAGGGTTACTGTTAGGCTTAGGCCTAGGGCTAGGATTTTTGAAACTAGGAAGCCCTGGGCTCCAGGCACACTGCAGCTGTTCAAGGCATCCCAAGGGGAGTACAAAAGTGCAACAACATGGCAGCTTTCACAGCTTTTTCCTTGGCACCATCCCTATACCTAGGCTGATTTATCTGCCTAGGGTTAGGGTTAGCGTTAAGCCTAGGGCTTGGATTTCTTTAACCAGGAAGCCCTGAGTTCCAGGCTTACTTCATCTGCCAAAGGCATCCCAAAGGGAGTGCAGAAGTGCCACAACATGGCTGCTTTCACGGCTTTTCCCTTAGGAAGAACCCTAATAGCCGGCTGATTTACCTTCCTAGGGTTACTGTTAGGCTTAGGCCTAGGACTTTTAAAACCAGGAAGCCCTGGGCTCCAGGCACACTGCAGCTGCGAAAGGCATCCCAAGGGGAGCGCAAAAGTGACGCAACTTGGCTGCCACCACTGATATTTCCATGAGACCATCCCGAACCTTAGGCTGATTTTCCTTCCTAAGGTTAAGGTTTGAGTTACGCCTAGGGTAAGGGCTCTATTAACCAGAAAGCCCTGAGTTCCAAGAACACAGCAGCTGCGAAGGACTAGCCAAGAAGAGCGCAATAGTACCACAACATGCCTGCCTCCACAGCTTTTTCCTTGGGGACATGCCTAATTCCTGGCTGATTTGCCTTTCTCGTCTTAGGGTTGGGGTTCGGCCTAGGGCTAGGATTTTTAAAATCAGGAAGCCCTGAGTTCCAGGCACACTGGAGCTGTGAAAGGCATCCAAAAGGGAGTGCAAAAGTGCCACAACATGGCTGCTTTCACGGCTTTTTCCTTGGCAAGAAGCCTAACACCAGGCTGATTTACCTTCCCAGGGTTACTGTTAGGCTTAGGCCTAGGGCTAGGATTTTTGAAACTAGGAAGCCCTGGGCTCCAGCCACACTGCAGCTGTTCAAGGCATCCCAAGGGGAGTACAAAAGTGCAACAACATGGCAGCTTTCACAGCTTTTTCCTTGGCACCATCCCTATACCTAGGCTGATTTATCTGCCTAGGGTTAGGGTTAGGGTTCAGCCTAGGGCTTGGATTTCTTTAACCAGGAAGCCCTGAGTTCCAGGCTTACTTCATCTGCCAAAGGCATCCCAAAGGGAGTGCAGAAGTGCCACAACATGGCTGCTTTCACGGCTTTTCCCTTAGGAAGAACCCTAATACCCGGCTGATTTACCTTCCTAGGGTTACTGTTAGGCTTAGGCCTAGGACTTTTAAAACCAGGAAGCCCTGGGCTCCAGGCACACTGCAGCTGCGAAAGGCATCCCAAGGGGAGCGCAAAAGTGACGCAACTTGCCTGCCACCACTGATATTTCCATGAGACCATCCCGAAACATAGGTTGATTTTCCTTCCTAGGGTTAAGGTTTGAGTTACGCCTAGGGTAAGGGCTCTATTAACCAGAAAGCCCTGAGTTCCAAGAACACAGCAGCTGCGAAGGACTAGCCAAGAAGAGCGCAAAAGTACCACAACATGCCTGCCTCCACAGCTTTTTCCTTGGGGACATGCCTAATTCCTGGCTGATTTGCCTTTCTCGTCTTAGGGTTGGGGTTCGGCCTAGGGCTAGGATTTTTAAAATCAGGAAGCCCTGAGTTCCAGGCACACTGGAGCTGTGAAAGGCATCCAAAAGGGAGTGCAAAAGTGCCACAACATGGCTGCTTTCACGGCTTTTTCCTTGGCAAGAAGCCTAACACCAGGCTGATTTACCTTCCCAGGGTTACTGTTAGGCTTAGGCCTAGGGCTAGGATTTTTGAAACTAGGAAGCCCTGGGCTCCAGGCACACTGCAGCTGTTCAAGGCATCCCAAGGGGAGTACAAAAGTGCAACAACATGGCAGCTTTCACAGCTTTTTCCTTGGCACCATCCCTATACCTAGGCTGATTTATCTGCCTAGGGTTAGGGTTAGGGTTCAGCCTAGGGCTTGGATTTCTTTAACCAGGAAGCCCTGAGTTCCAGGCTTACTTCATCTGCCAAAGGCATCCCAAAGGGAGTGCAGAAGTGCCACAACATGGCTGCTTTCACGGCTTTTCCCTTAGGAAGAACCCTAATACCCGGCTGATTTACCTTCCTAGGGTTACTGTTAGGCTTAGGCCTAGGACTTTTAAAACCAGGAAGCCCTGGGCTCCAGGCACACTGCAGCTGCGAAAGGCATCCCAAGGGGAGCGCAAAAGTGACGCAACTTGGCTGCCACCACTGATATTTCCATGAGACCATCCCGAACCATAGGCTGATTTTCCTTCCTAGGGTTAAAGTTTGAGTTACGCCTAGGGTAAGGGCTCTATTAACCAGAAAGCCCTGAGTTCCAAGAACACAGCAGCTGCGAAGGACTAGCCAAGAAGAGCGCAAAAGTACCACAACATGCCTGCCTCCACAGCTTTTTCCTTGGGGACATGCCTAATTCCTGGCTGATTTGCCTTTCTCGTCTTAGGGTTGGGGTTCGGCCTAGGGCTAGGATTTTTAAAATCAGGAAGCCCTGAGTTCCAGGCACACTGCAGCTGTGAAAGGCATCCAAAAGGGAGTGCAAAAGTGCCACAACATGGCTGCTTTCACGGCTTTTTCCTTGGCAAGAAGCCTAACACCAGGCTGATTTACCTTCCCAGGGTTACTGTTAGGCTTAGGCCTAGGGCTAGGATTTTTGAAACTAGGAAGCCCTGGGCTCCAGGCACACTGCAGCTGTTCAAGGCATCCCAAGGGGAGTACAAAAGTGCAACAACATGGCAGCTTTCACAGCTTTTTCCTTGGCACCATCCCTATACCTAGGCTGATTTATCTGCCTAGGGTTAGGGTTAGGGTTCAGCCTAGGGCTTGGATTTCTTTAACCAGGAAGCCCTGAGTTCCAGGCTTACTTCATCTGCCAAAGGCATCCCAAAGGGAGTGCAGAAGTGCCACAACATGGCTGCTTTCACAGCTTTTCCCTTAGGAAGAACCCTAATACCCGGCTGATTTACCTTCCTAGGGTTACTGTTAGGCTTAGGCCTAGGACTTTTAAAACCAGGAAGCCCTGGGCTCCAGGCACACTGCAGCTGCGAAAGGCATCCCAAGGGGAGCGCAAAAGTGACGCAACTTGGCTGCCACCACTGATATTTCCATGAGACCATCCCGAACCTTAGGCTGATTTTCCTTCCTAGGGTTAAGGTTTGAGTTACGCCTAGGGTAAGGGCTCTATTAACCAGAAAGCCCTGAGTTCCAAGAACACAGCAGCTGCGAAGGACTAGCCAAGAAGAGCGCAAAAGTAGCACAACATGCCTGCCTCCACAGCTTTTTCCTTGGGGACATGCCTAATTCCTGGCTGATTTGCCTTTCTCGTCTTAGGGTTGGGGTTCGGCCTAGGGCTAGGATTTTTAAAATCAGGAAGCCCTGAGTTCCAGGCACACTGGAGCTGTGAAAGGCATCCAAAAGGGAGTGCAAAAGTGCCACAACATGGCTGCTTTCACGGCTTTTTCCTTGGCAAGAAGCCTAACACCAGGCTGATTTACCTTCCCAGGGTTACTGTTAGGCTTAGGCCTAGGGCTAGGATTTTTGAAACTAGGAAGCCCTGGGCTCCAGGCACACTGCAGCTGTTCAAGGCATCCCAAGGGGAGTACAAAAGTGCAACAACATGGCAGCTTTCACAGCTTTTTCCTTGGCACCATCCCTATACCTAGGCTGATTTATCTGCCTAGGGTTAGGGTTAGGGTTCAGCCTAGGGCTTGGATTTCTTTAACCAGGAAGCCCTGAGTTCCAGGCTTACTTCATCTGCCAAAGGCATCCCAAAGGGAGTGCAGAAGTGCCACAACATGGCTGCTTTCACGGCTTTTCCCTTAGGAAGAACCCTAATAGCCGGCTGATTTACCTTCCTAGGGTTACTGTTAGGCTTAGGCCTAGGACTTTTAAAACCAGGAAGCCCTGGGCTCCAGGCACACTGCAGCTGCGAAAGGCATCCCAAGGGGAGCGCAAAAGTGACGCAACTTGGCTGCCACCACTGATATTTCCATGAGACCATCCCGAACCATAGGCTGATTTTCCTTCCTAGGGTTAAGGTTTGAGTTACGCCTAGGGTAAGGGCTCTATTAACCAGAAAGCCCTGAGTTCCAAGAACACAGCAGCTGCGAAGGACTAGCCAAGAAGAGCGCAAAAGTAGCACAACATGCCTGCCTCCACAGCTTTTTCCTTGGGGACATGCCTAATTCCTGGCTGATTTGCCTTTCTCGTCTTAGGGTTGGGGTTCGGCCTAGGGCTAGGATTTTTAAAATCAGGAAGCCCTGAGTTCCAGGCACACTGGAGCTGTGAAAGGCATCCAAAAGGGAGTGCAAAAGTGCCACAACATGGCTGCTTTCACGGCTTTTTCCTTGGCAAGAAGCCTAACACCAGGCTGATTTACCTTCCCAGGGTTACTGTTAGGCTTAGGCCTAGGGCTAGGATTTTTAAAACTAGGAAGCCCTGGGCTCCAGCCACACTGCAGCTGTTCAAGGCATCCCAAGGGGAGTACAAAAGTGCAACAACATGGCAGCTTTCACAGCTTTTTCCTTGGCACCATCCCTATACCTAGGCTGATTTATCTGCCTAGGGTTAGGGTTAGGCTTCAGCCTAGGGCTTGGATTTCTTTAACCAGGAAGCCCTGAGTTCCAGGCTTACTTCGTCTGCCAAAGGCATCCCAAAGGGAGTGCAGAAGTGCCACAACATGGCTGCTTTCACGGCTTTTCCCTTAGGAAGAACCCTAATACCCGGCTGATTTACCTTCCTAGGGTTACTGTTAGGCTTAGGCCTAGGACTTTTAAAACCAGGAAGCCCTGGGCTCCAGGCACACTGCAGCTGCGAAAGGCATCCCAAGGGGAGTGCAAAAGTGACGCAACTTGGCTGCCACCACTGATATTTCCATGAGACCATCCCGAACCTTAGGCTGATTTTCCTTCCTAAGGTTAAGGTTTGAGTTACGCCTAGGGTAAGGGCTCTATTAACCAGAAAGCCCTGAGTTCCAAGAACACAGCAGCTACGAAGGACTAGCCAAGAAGAGCGCAAAAGTACCACAACATGTCTGCCTCCACAGCTTTTTCCTTGGGGACATGCCTAATTCCTGGCTGATTTGCCTTTCTCGTCTTAGGGTTGGGGTTCGGCCTAGGGCTAGGATTTTTAAAATCAGGAAGCCCTGAGTTCCAGGCACACTGGAGCTGTGAAAGGCATCCAAAAGGGAGTGCAAAAGTGCCACAACATGGCTGCTTTCACGGCTTTTTCCTTGGCAAGAAGCCTAACACCAGGCTGATTTACCTTCCCAGGGTTACTGTTAGGCTTAGGCCTAGGGCTAGGATTTTTGAAACTAGGAAGCCCTGGGCTCCAGGCACACTGCAGCTGTTCAAGGCATCCCAAGGGGAGTACAAAAGTGCAACAACATGGCAGCTTTCACAGCTTTTTCCTTGGCACCATCCCTATACCTAGGCTGATTTATCTGCCTAGGGTTAGGGTTAGGGTTCAGCCTAGGGCTTGGATTTCTTTAACCAGGAAGCCCTGAGTTCCAGGCTTACTTCATCTGCCAAAGGCATCCCAAAGGGAGTGCAGAAGTGCCACAACATGGCTGCTTTCACGGCTTTTCC
This sequence comes from Ammospiza nelsoni, assembly GCF_027579445.1. NCBI lineage: Eukaryota > Metazoa > Chordata > Aves > Passeriformes > Passerellidae > Ammospiza > Ammospiza nelsoni. Next base: position 281,951 of record NW_026683205.1, on the reverse strand, counting down.
CTTAGGAAGAACCCTAATACCCGGCTGATTTACCTTCCTAGGGTTACTGTTAGGCTTAGGCCTAGGACTTTTAAAACCAGGAAGCCCTGGGCTCCAGGCACACTGCAGCTGCGAAAGGCATCCCAAGGGGAGCGCAAAAGTGACGCAACTTGGCTGCCACCACTGATATTTCCATGAGAGCATCCCGAACCATAGGCTGATTTTCCTTCCTAGGGTTAAGGTTTGAGTTACGCCTAGGGTAAGGGCTCTATTAACCAGAAAGCCCTGAGTTCCAAGAACACAGCAGCTGCGAAGGACTAGCCAAGAAGAGCGCAAAAGTACCACAACATGCCTGCCTCCACAGCTTTTTCCTTGGGGACATGCCTAATTCCTGGCTGATTTGCATTTCTCGTCATAGGGTTGGGGTTCGGCCTAGGGCTAGAATTTTTAAAATCAGGAAGCCCTGAGTTCCAGGCACACTGGAGCTGTGAAAGGCATCCAAAAGGGAGTGCAAAAGTGCCACAACATGGCTGCTTTCACGGCTTTTTCCTTGGCAAGAAGCCTAACACCAGGCTGATTTACCTTCCCAGGGTTACTGTTAGGCTTAGGCCTAGGGCTAGGATTTTTGAAACTAGGAAGCCCTGGGCTCCAGGCACACTGCAGCTGTTCAAGGCATCCCAAGGGGAGTACAAAAGTGCAACAACATGGCAGCTTTCACAGCTTTTTCCTTGGCACCATCCCTATACCTAGGCTGATTTATCTGCCTAGGGTTAGGGTTAGGCTTCAGCCTAGGGCTTGGATTTCTTTAACCAGGAAGCCCTGAGTTCCAGGCTTACTTCATCTGCCAAAGGCATCCCAAAGGGAGTGCAGAAGTGCCACAACATGGCTGCTTTCACGGCTTTTCCCTTAGGAAGAACCCTAATACCCGGCTGATTTACCTTCCTAGGGTTACTGTTAGGCTTAGGCCTAGGACTTTTAAAACCAAGAAGCCCTGGGCTCCAGGCACACTGCAGCTGCGAAAGGCATCCCAAGGGGAGCGCAAAAGTGACGCAACTTGGCTGCCACCACTGATATTTCCATGAGACCATCCCGAACCATAGGCTGATTTTCCTTCCTAGGGTTAAGGTTTGAGTTACGCCTAGGGTAAGGGCTCTATTAACCAGAAAGCCCTGAGTTCCAAGAACACAGCAGCTGCGAAGGACTAGCCAAGAAGAGCGCAAAAGTACCACAACATGCCTGCCTCCACAGCTTTTTCCTTGGGGACATGCCTAATTCCTGGCTGATTTGCCTTTCTCGTCATAGGGTTGGGGTTCGGCCTAGGGCTAGAATTTTTAAAATCAGGAAGCCCTGAGTTCCAGGCACACTGGAGCTGTGAAAGGCATCCAAAAGGGAGTGCAAAAGTGCCACAACATGGCTGCTTTCACGGCTTTTTCCTTGGCAAGAAGCCTAACACCAGGCTGATTTACCTTCCCAGGGTTACTGTTAGGCTTAGGCCTAGGGCTAGGATTTTTGAAACTAGGAAGCCCTGGGCTCCAGGCACACTGCAGCTGTTCAAGGCATCCCAAGGGGAGTACAAAAGTGCAACAACATGGCAGCTTTCACAGCTTTTTCCTTGGCACCATCCCTATACCTAGGCTGATTTATCTGCCTAGGGTTAGGGTTAGGCTTCAGCCTAGGGCTTGGATTTCTTTAACCAGGAAGCCCTGAGTTCCAGGCTTACTTCATCTGCCAAAGGCATCCCAAAGGGAGTGCAGAAGTGCCACAACATGGCTGCTTTCACGGCTTTTCCCTTAGGAAGAACCCTAATACCCGGCTGATTTACCTTCCTAGGGTTACTGTTAGGCTTAGGCCTAGGACTTTTAAAACCAAGAAGCCCTGGGCTCCAGGCACACTGCAGCTGCGAAAGGCATCCCAAGGGGAGCGCAAAAGTGACGCAACTTGGCTGCCACCACTGATATTTCCATGAGACCATCCCGAACCATAGGCTGATTTTCCTTCCTAGGGTTAAGGTTTGAGTTACGCCTAGGGTAAGGGCTCTATTAACCAGAAAGCCCTGAGTTCCAAGAACACAGCAGCTGCGAAGGACTAGCCAAGAAGAGCGCAAAAGTAGCACAACATGCCTGCCTCCACAGCTTTTTCCTTGGGGACATGCCTAATTCCTGGCTGATTTGCCTTTCTCGTCTTAGGGTTGGGGTTCGGCCTAGGGCTAGGATTTTTAAAATCAGGAAGCCCTGAGTTCCAGGCACACTGGAGCTGTGAAAGGCATCCAAAAGGGAGTGCAAAAGTGCCACAACATGGCTGCTTTCACGGCTTTTTCCTTGGCAAGAAGCCTAACACCAGGCTGATTTACCTTCCCAGGGTTACTGTTAGGCTTAGGCCTAGGGCTAGGATTTTTGAAACTAGGAAGCCCTGGGCTCCAGGCACACTGCAGCTGTTCAAGGCATCCCAAGGGGAGTACAAAAGTGCAACAACATGGCAGCTTTCACAGCTTTTTCCTTGGCACCATCCCTATACCTAGGCTGATTTATCTGCCTAGGGTTAGGGTTAGGGTTCAGCCTAGGGCTTGGATTTCTTTAACCAGGAAGCCCTGAGTTCCAGGCTTACTTCATCTGCCAAAGGCATCCCAAAGGGAGTGCAGAAGTGCCACAACATGGCTGCTTTCACGGCTTTTCCCTTAGGAAGAACCCTAATACCCGGCTGATTTACCTTCCTAGGGTTACTGTTAGGCTTAGGCCTAGGACTTTTAAAACCAGGAAGCCCTGGGCTCCAGGCACACTGCAGCTGCGAAAGGCATCCCAAGGGGAGCGCAAAAGTGACGCAACTTGGCTGCCACCACTGATATTTCCATGAGACCATCCCGAACCTTAGGCTGATTTTCCTTCCTAAGGTTAAGGTTTGAGTTACGCCTAGGGTAAGGGCTCTATTAACCAGAAAGCCCTGAGTTCCAAGAACACAGCAGCTGCGAAGGACTAGCCAAGAAGAGCGCAAAAGTAGCACAACATGCCTGCCTCCACAGCTTTTTCCTTGGGGACATGCCTAATTCCTGGCTGATTTGCCTTTCTCGTCTTAGGGTTGGGGTTCGGCCTAGGGCTAGGATTTTTAAAATCAGGAAGCCCTGAGTTCCAGGCACACTGCAGCTGTGAAAGGCATCCAAAAGGGAGTGCAAAAGTGCCACAACATGGCTGCTTTCACGGCTTTTTCCTTGGCAAGAAGCCTAACACCAGGCTGATTTACCTTCCCAGGGTTACTGTTAGGCTTAGGCCTAGGGCTAGGATTTTTGAAACTAGGAAGCCCTGGGCTCCAGCCACACTGCAGCTGTTCAAGGCATCCCAAGGGGAGTACAAAAGTGCAACAACATGGCAGCTTTCACAGCTTTTTCCTTGGCACCATCCCTATACCTAGGCTGATTTATCTGCCTAGGGTTAGGGTTAGGCTTCAGCCTAGGGCTTGGATTTCTTTAACCAGGAAGCCCTGAGTTCCAGGCTTACTTCATCTGCCAAAGACATCCCAAAGGGAGTGCAGAAGTGCCACAACATGGCTGCTTTCACGGCTTTTCCCTTAGGAAGAACCCTAATACCCGGCTGATTTACCTTCCTAGGGTTACTGTTAGGCTTAGGCCTAGGACTTTTAAAACCAGGAAGCCCTGGGCTCCAGGCACACTGCAGCTGCGAAAGGCATCCCAAGGGGAGCGCAAAAGTGACGCAACTTGGCTGCCACCACTGATATTTCCATGAGACCATCCCGAACCATAGGCTGATTTTCCTTCCTAGGGTTAAGGTTTGAGTTACGCCTAGGGTAAGGGCTCTATTAACCAGAAAGCCCTGAGTTCCAAGAACACAGCAGCTGCGAAGGACTAGCCAAGAAGAGCGCAAAAGTACCACAACATGCCTGCCTCCACAGCTTTTTCCTTGGGGACATGCCTAATTCCTGGCTGATTTGCCTTTCTCGTCTTAGGGTTGGGGTTCGGCCTAGGGCTAGGATTTTTAAAATCAGGAAGCCCTGAGTTCCAGGCACACTGGAGCTGTGAAAGGCATCCAAAAGGGAGTGCAAAAGTGCCACAACATGGCTGCTTTCACGGCTTTTTCCTTGGCAAGAAGCCTAACACCAGGCTGATTTACCTTCCCAGGGTTACTGTTAGGCTTAGGCCTAGGGCTAGGATTTTTGAAACTAGGAAGCCCTGGGCTCCAGGCACACTGCAGCTGTTCAAGGCATCCCAAGGGGAGTACAAAAGTGCAACAACATGGCAGCTTTCACAGCTTTTTCCTTGGCACCATCCCTATACCTAGGCTGATTTATCTGCCTAGGGTTAGGGTTAGGGTTCAGCCTAGGGCTTGGATTTCTTTAACCAGGAAGCCCTGAGTTCCAGGCTTACTTCATCTGCCAAAGGCATCCCAAAGGGAGTGCAGAAGTGCCACAACATGGCTGCTTTCACGGCTTTTCCCTTAGGAAGAACCCTAATACCCGGCTGATTTACCTTCCTAGGGTTACTGTTAGGCTTAGGCCTAGGACTTTTAAAACCAGGAAGCCCTGGGCTCCAGGCACACTGCAGCTGCGAAAGGCATCCCAAGGGGAGCGCAAAAGTGACGCAACTTGGCTGCCACCACTGATATTTCCATGAGACCATCCCGAACCATAGGCTGATTTTCCTTCCTAGGGTTAAAGTTTGAGTTACGCCTAGGGTAAGGGCTCTATTAACCAGAAAGCCCTGAGTTCCAAGAACACAGCAGCTGCGAAGGACTAGCCAAGAAGAGCGCAAAAGTAGCACAACATGCCTGCCTCCACAGCTTTTTCCTTGGGGACATGCCTAATTCCTGGCTGATTTGCCTTTCTCGTCTTAGGGTTGGGGTTCGGCCTAGGGCTAGGATTTTTAAAATCAGGAAGCCCTGAGTTCCAGGCACACTGGAGCTGTGAAAGGCATCCAAAAGGGAGTGCAAAAGTGCCACAACATGGCTGCTTTCACGGCTTTTTCCTTGGCAAGAAGCCTAACACCAGGCTGATTTACCTTCCCAGGGTTACTGTTAGGCTTAGGCCTAGGGCTAGGATTTTTGAAACTAGGAAGCCCTGGGCTCCAGGCACACTGCAGCTGTTCAAGGCATCCCAAGGGGAGTACAAAAGTGCAACAACATGGCAGCTTTCACAGCTTTTTCCTTGGCACCATCCCTATACCTAGGCTGATTTATCTGCCTAGGGTTAGGGTTAGGCTTCAGCCTAGGGCTTGGATTTCTTTAACCAGGAAGCCCTGAGTTCCAGGCTTACTTCATCTGCCAAAGGCATCCCAAAGGGAGTGCAGAAGTGCCACAACATGGCTGCTTTCACGGCTTTTCCCTTAGGAAGAACCCTAATACCTGGCTGATTTACCTTCCTAGGGTTACTGTTAGGCTTAGGCCTAGGACTTTTAAAACCAAGAAGCCCTGGGCTCCAGGCACACTGCAGCTGCGAAAGGCATCCCAAGGGGAGCGCAAAAGTGACGCAACTTGGCTGCCACCACTGATATTTCCATGAGACCATCCCGAACCTTAGGCTGATTTTCCTTCCTAAGGTAAAAGTTTGAGTTACGCCTAGGGTAAGGGCTCTATTAACCAGAAAGCCCTGAGTTCCAAGAACACAGCAGCTGCGAAGGACTAGCCAAGAAGAGCGCAAAAGTACCACAACATGTCTGCCTCCACAGCTTTTTCCTTGGCGACATGCCTAATTCCTGGCTGATTTGCCTTTCTCGTCTTAGGGTTGGGGTTCGGCCTAGGGCTAGGATTTTTAAAATCAGGAAGCCCTGAGTTCCAGGCACACTGGAGCTGTGAAAGGCATCCAAAAGGGAGTGCAAAAGTGCCACAACATGGCTGCTTTCACGGCTTTTTCCTTGGCAAGAAGCCTAACACCAGGCTGATTTACCTTCCCAGGGTTACTGTTAGGCTTAGGCCTAGGGCTAGGATTTTTGAAACTAGGAAGCCCTGGGCTCCAGGCACACTGCAGCTGTTCAAGGCATCCCAAGGGGAGTACAAAAGTGCAACAACATGGCAGCTTTCACAGCTTTTTCCTTGGCACCATCCCTATACCTAGGCTGATTTATCTGCCTAGGGTTAGGGTTAGGGTTCAGCCTAGGGCTTGGATTTCTTTAACCAGGAAGCCCTGAGTTCCAGGCTTACTTCATCTGCCAAAGGCATCCCAAAGGGAGTGCAGAAGTGCCACAACATGGCTGCTTTCACGGCTTTTCCCTTAGGAAGAACCCTAATACCCGGCTGATTTACCTTCCTAGGGTTACTGTTAGGCTTAGGCCTAGGACTTTTAAAACCAGGAAGCCCTGGGCTCCAGGCACACTGCAGCTGCGAAAGGCATCCCAAGGGGAGCGCAAAAGTGACGCAACTTGGCTGCCACCACTGATATTTCCATGAGACCATCCCGAACCATAGGCTGATTTTCCTTCCTAGGGTTAAGGTTTGAGTTACGCCTAGGGTAAGGGCTCTATTAACCAGAAAGCCCTGAGTTCCAAGAACACAGCAGCTGCGAAGGACTAGCCAAGAAGAGCGCAAAAGTACCACAACATGCCTGCCTCCACAGCTTTTTCCTTGGGGACATGCCTAATTCCTGGCTGATTTGCCTTTCTCGTCTTAGGGTTGGGGTTCGGCCTAGGGCTAGGATTTTTAAAATCAGGAAGCCCTGAGTTCCAGGCACACTGCAGCTGTGAAAGGCATCCAAAAGGGAGTGCAAAAGTGCCACAACATGGCTGCTTTCACGGCTTTTTCCTTGGCAAGAAGCCTAACACCAGGCTGATTTACCTTCCCAGGGTTACTGTTAGGCTTAGGCCTAGGGCTAGGATTTTTGAAACTAGGAAGCCCTGGGCTCCAGGCACACTGCAGCTGTTCAAGGCATCCCAAGGGGAGTACAAAAGTGCAACAACATGGCAGCTTTCACAGCTTTTTCCTTGGCACCATCCCTATACCTAGGCTGATTTATCTGCCTAGGGTTAGGGTTAGGGTTCAGCCTAGGGCTTGGATTTCTTTAACCAGGAAGCCCTGAGTTCCAGGCTTACTTCATCTGCCAAAGGCATCCCAAAGGGAGTGCAGAAGTGCCACAACATGGCTGCTTTCACGGCTTTTCCCTTAGGAAGAACCCTAATACCCGGCTGATTTACCTTCCTAGGGTTACTGTTAGGCTTAGGCCTAGGACTTTTAAAACCAGGAAGCCCTGGGCTCCAGGCACACTGCAGCTGCGAAAGGCATCCCAAGGGGAGCGCAAAAGTGACGCAACTTGCCTGCCACCACTGATATTTCCATGAGACCATCCCGAACCTTAGGCTGATTTTCCTTCCTAAGGTTAAGGTTTGAGTTACGCCTAGGGTAAGGGCTCTATTAACCAGAAAGCCCTGAGTTCCAAGAACACAGCAGCTGCGAAGGACTAGCCAAGAAGAGCGCAAAAGTACCACAATATGCCGCCTCCACAGCTTTTTCCTTGGGGACATGCCTAATTCCTGGCTGATTTGCCTTTCTCGTCATAGGGTTGGGGTTCGGCCTAGGGCTAGGATTTTTAAAATCAGGAAGCCCTGAGTTCCAGGCACACTGGAGCTGTGAAAGGCATCCAAAAGGGAGTGCAAAAGTGCCACAACATGGCTGCTTTCACGGCTTTTTCCTTGGCAAGAAGCCTAACACCAGGCTGATTTACCTTCCCAGGGTTACTGTTAGGCTTAGGCCTAGGGCTAGGATTTTTGAAACTAGGAAGCCCTGGGCTCCAGCCACACTGCAGCTGTTCAAGGCATCCCAAGGGGAGTACAAAAGTGCAACAACATGGCAGCTTTCACAGCTTTTTCCTTGGCACCATCCCTATACCTAGGCTGATTTATCTGCCTAGGGTTAGGGTTAGGCTTCAGCCTAGGGCTTGGATTTCTTTAACCAGGAAGCCCTGAGTTCCAGGCTTACTTCATCTGCCAAAGGCATCCCAAAGGGAGTGCAGAAGTGCCACAACATGGCTGCTTTCACGGCTTTTCCCTTAGGAAGAACCCTAATAGCCGGCTGATTTACCTTCCTAGGGTTACTGTTAGGCTTAGGCCTAGGACTTTTAAAACCAAGAAGCCCTGGGCTCCAGGCACACTGCAGCTGCGAAAGGCATCCCAAGGGGAGCGCAAAAGTGACGCAACTTGGCTGCCACCACTGATATTTCCATGAGACCATCCCGAAACATAGGTTGATTTTCCTTCCTAGGGTTAAGGTTTGAGTTATGCCTAGGGTAAGTGCTCTATTAACCAGAAAGCCCTGAGTTCCAAGAACACAGCAGCTGCGAAGGACTAGCCAAGAAGAGCGCAAAAGTACCACAACATGCCTGCCTCCACAGCTTTTTCCTTGGGGACATGCCTAATTCCTGGCTGATTTGCCTTTCTCGTCTTAGGGTTGGGGTTCGGCCTAGGGCTAGGATTTTTAAAATCAGGAAGCCCTGAGTTCCAGGCACACTGGAGCTGTGAAAGGCATCCAAAAGGGAGTGCAAAAGTGCCACAACATGGCTGCTTTCACGGCTTTTTCCTTGGCAAGAAGCCTAACACCAGGCTGATTTACCTTCCCAGGGTTACTGTTAGGCTTAGGCCTAGGGCTAGGATTTTTGAAACTAGGAAGCCCTGGGCTCCAGGCACACTGCAGCTGTTCAAGGCATCCCAAGGGGAGTACAAAAGTGCAACAACATGGCAGCTTTCACAGCTTTTTCCTTGGCACCATCCCTATACCTAGGCTGATTTATCTGCCTAGGGTTAGGGTTAGGGTTCAGCCTAGGGCTTGGATTTCTTTAACCAGGAAGCCCTGAGTTCCAGGCTTACTTCATCTGCCAAAGGCATCCCAAAGGGAGTGCAGAAGTGCCACAACATGGCTGCTTTCACGGCTTTTCCCTTAGGAAGAACCCTAATACCCGGCTGATTTACCTTCCTAGGGTTACTGTTAGGCTTAGGCCTAGGACTTTTAAAACCAGGAAGCCCTGGGCTCCAGGCACACTGCAGCTGCGAAAGGCATCCCAAGGGGAGCGCAAAAGTGACGCAACTTGGCTGCCACCACTGATATTTCCATGAGACCATCCCGAACCATAGGCTGATTTTCCTTCCTAGGGTTAAGGTTTGAGTTACGCCTAGGGTAAGGGCTCTATTAACCAGAAAGCCCTGAGTTCCAAGAACACAGCAGCTGCGAAGGACTAGCCAAGAAGAGCGCAAAAGTAGCACAACATGCCTGCCTCCACAGCTTTTTCCTTGGGGACATGCCTAATTCCTGGCTGATTTGCCTTTCTCGTCTTAGGGTTGGGGTTCGGCCTAGGGCTAGGATTTTTAAAATCAGGAAGCCCTGAGTTCCAGGCACACTGCAGCTGTGAAAGGCATCCAAAAGGGAGTGCAAAAGTGCCACAACATGGCTGCTTTCACGGCTTTTTCCTTGGCAAGAAGCCTAACACCAGGCTGATTTACCTTCCCAGGGTTACTGTTAGGCTTAGGCCTAGGGCTAGGATTTTTAAAACTAGGAAGCCCTTAGCTCCAGGCACACTGCAGCTGTTCAAGGCATCCCAAGGGGAGTACAAAAGTGCAACAACATGGCAGCTTTCACAGCTTTTTCCTTGGCACCATCCCTATACCTAGGCTGATTTATCTGCCTAGGGTTAGGGTTAGGGTTCAGCCTAGGGCTTGGATTTCTTTAACCAGGAAGCCCTGAGTTCCAGGCTTACTTCATCTGCCAAAGGCATCCCAAAGGGAGTGCAGAAGTGCCACAACATGGCTGCTTTCACGGCTTTTCCCTTAGGAAGAACCCTAATACCCGGCTGATTTACCTTCCTAGGGTTACTGTTAGGCTTAGGCCTAGGACTTTTAAAACCAGGAAGCCCTGGGCTCCAGGCACACTGCAGCTGCGAAAGGCATCCCAAGGGGAGCGCAAAAGTGACGCAACTTGGCTGCCACCACTGATATTTCCATGAGACCATCCCGAACCTTAGGCTGATTTTCCTTCCTAGGGTTAAGGTTTGAGTTACGCCTAGGGTAAGGGCTCTATTAACCAGAAAGCCCTGAGTTCCAAGAACACAGCAGCTGCGAAGGACTAGCCAAGAAGAGCGCAAAAGTACCACAACATGCCTGCCTCCACAGCTTTTTCCTTGGGGACATGCCTAATTCCTGGCTGATTTGCCTTTCTCGTCTTAGGGTTGGGGTTCGGCCTAGGGCTAGGATTTTTAAAATCAGGAAGCCCTGAGTTCCAGGCACACTGGAGCTGTGAAAGGCATCCAAAAGGGAGTGCAAAAGTGCCACAACATGGCTGCTTTCACGGCTTTTTCCTTGGCAAGAAGCCTAACACCAGGCTGATTTACCTTCCCAGGGTTACTGTTAGGCTTAGGCCTAGGGCTAGGATTTTTGAAACTAGGAAGCCCTGGGCTCCAGGCACACTGCAGCTGTTCAAGGCATCCCAAGGGGAGTACAAAAGTGCAACAACATGGCAGCTTTCACAGCTTTTTCCTTGGCACCATCCCTATACCTAGGCTGATTTATCTGCCTAGGGTTAGGGTTAGGGTTCAGCCTAGGGCTTGGATTTCTTTAACCAGGAAGCCCTGAGTTCCAGGCTTACTTCATCTGCCAAAGGCATCCCAAAGGGAGTGCAGAAGTGCCACAACATGGCTGCTTTCACGGCTTTTCCCTTAGGAAGAACCCTAATACCCGGCTGATTTACCTTCCTAGGGTTACTGTTAGGCTTAGGCCTAGGACTTTTAAAACCAGGAAGCCCTGGGCTCCAGGCACACTGCAGCTGCGAAAGGCATCCCAAGGGGAGCGCAAAAGTGACGCAACTTGGCTGCCACCACTGATATTTCCATGAGACCATCCCGAACCTTAGGCTGATTTTCCTTCCTAGGGTTAAGGTTTGAGTTACGCCTAGGGTAAGGGCTCTATTAACCAGAAAGCCCTGAGTTCCAAGAACACAGCAGCTGCGAAGGACTAGCCAAGAAGAGCGCAAAAGTACCACAACATGCCTGCCTCCACAGCTTTTTCCTTGGGGACATGCCTAATTCCTGGCTGATTTGCCTTTCTCGTCTTAGGGTTGGGGTTCGGCCTAGGGCTAGGATTTTTAAAATCAGGAAGCCCTGAGTTCCAGGCACACTGGAGCTGTGAAAGGCATCCAAAAGGGAGTGCAAAAGTGCCACAACATGGCTGCTTTCACGGCTTTTTCCTTGGCAAGAAGCCTAACACCAGGCTGATTTACCTTCCCAGGGTTACTGTTAGGCTTAGGCCTAGGGCTAGGATTTTTGAAACTAGGAAGCCCTGGGCTCCAGGCACACTGCAGCTGTTCAAGGCATCCCAAGGGGAGTACAAAAGTGCAACAACATGGCAGCTTTCACAGCTTTTTCCTTGGCACCATCCCTATACCTAGGCTGATTTTTCTGCCTAGGGTTAGGGTTAGGCTTCAGCCTAGGGCTTGGATTTCTTTAACCAGGAAGCCCTGAGTTCCAGGCTTACTTCATCTGCCAAAGGCATCCCAAAGGGAGTGCAGAAGTGCCACAACATGGCTGCTTTCACGGCTTTTCCCTTAGGAAGAACCCTAATACCTGGCTGATTTACCTTCCTAGGGTTACTGTTAGGCTTAGGCCTAGGACTTTTAAAACCAAGAAGCCCTGGGCTCCAGGCACACTGCAGCTGCGAAAGGCATCCCAAGGGGAGCGCAAAAGTGACGCAACTTGGCTGCCACCACTGATATTTCCATGAGACCATCCCGAACCTTAGGCTGATTTTCCTTCCTAAGGTTAAAGTTTGAGTTACGCCTAGGGTAAGGGCTCTATTAACCAGAAAGCCCTGAGTTCCAAGAACACAGCAGCTGCGAAGGACTAGCCAAGAAGAGCGCAAAAGTACCACAACATGTCTGCCTCCACAGCTTTTTCCTTGGCGACATGCCTAATTCCTGGCTGATTTGCCTTTCTCGTCTTAGGGTTGGGGTTCGGCCTAGGGCTAGGATTTTTAAAATCAGGAAGCCCTGAGTTCCAGGCACACTGGAGCTGTGAAAGGCATCCAAAAGGGAGTGCAAAAGTGCCACAACATGGCTGCTTTCACGGCTTTTTCCTTGGCAAGAAGCCTAACACCAGGCTGATTTACCTTCCCAGGGTTACTGTTAGGCTTAGGCCTAGGGCTAGGATTTTTGAAACTAGGAAGCCCTGGGCTCCAGGCACACTGCAGCTGTTCAAGGCATCCCAAGGGGAGTACAAAAGTGCAACAACATGGCAGCTTTCACAGCTTTTTCCTTGGCACCATCCCTATACCTAGGCTGATTTATCTGCCTAGGGTTAGGGTTAGGGTTCAGCCTAGGGCTTGGATTTCTTTAACCAGGAAGCCCTGAGTTCCAGGCTTACTTCATCTGCCAAAGGCATCCCAAAGGGAGTGCAGAAGTGCCACAACATGGCTGCTTTCACGGCTTTTCCCTTAGGAAGAACCCTAATACCCGGCTGATTTACCTTCCTAGGGTTACTGTTAGGCTTAGGCCTAGGACTTTTAAAACCAGGAAGCCCTGGGCTCCAGGCACACTGCAGCTGCGAAAGGCATCCCAAGGGGAGCGCAAAAGTGACGCAACTTGGCTGCCACCACTGATATTTCCATGAGACCATCCCGAACCATAGGCTGATTTTCCTTCCTAGGGTTAAGGTTTGAGTTACGCCTAGGGTAAGGGCTCTATTAACCAGAAAGCCCTGAGTTCCAAGAACACAGCAGCTGCGAAGGACTAGCCAAGAAGAGCGCAAAAGTACCACAACATGCCTGCCTCCACAGCTTTTTCCTTGGGGACATGCCTAATTCCTGGCTGATTTGCCTTTCTCGTCTTAGGGTTGGGGTTCGGCCTAGGGCTAGGATTTTTAAAATCAGGAAGCCCTGAGTTCCAGGCACACTGCAGCTGTGAAAGGCATCCAAAAGGGAGTGCAAAAGTGCCACAACATGGCTGCTTTCACGGCTTTTTCCTTGGCAAGAAGCCTAACACCAGGCTGATTTACCTTCCCAGGGTTACTGTTAGGCTTAGGCCTAGGGCTAGGATTTTTGAAACTAGGAAGCCCTGGGCTCCAGGCACACTGCAGCTGTTCAAGGCATCCCAAGGGGAGTACAAAAGTGCAACAACATGGCAGCTTTCACAGCTTTTTCCTTGGCACCATCCCTATACCTAGGCTGATTTATCTGCCTAGGGTTAGGGTTAGGGTTCAGCCTAGGGCTTGGATTTCTTTAACCAGGAAGCCCTGAGTTCCAGGCTTACTTCATCTGCCAAAGGCATCCCAAAGGGAGTGCAGAAGTGCCACAACATGGCTGCTTTCACGGCTTTTCCCTTAGGAAGAACCCTAATACCCGGCTGATTTACCTTCCTAGGGTTACTGTTAGGCTTAGGCCTAGGACTTTTAAAACCAGGAAGCCCTGGGCTCCAGGCACACTGCAGCTGCGAAAGGCATCCCAAGGGGAGCGCAAAAGTGACGCAACTTGCCTGCCACCACTGATATTTCCATGAGACCATCCCGAACCTTAGGCTGATTTTCCTTCCTAGGGTTAAGGTTTGAGTTACGCCTAGGGTAAGGGCTCTATTAACCAGAAAGCCCTGAGTTCCAAGAACACAGCAGCTGCGAAGGACTAGCCAAGAAGAGCGCAAAAGTACCACAACATGCCTGCCTCCACAGCTTTTTCCTTGGGGACATGCCTAATTCCTGGCTGATTTGCCTTTCTCGTCTTAGGGTTGGGGTTCGGCCTAGGGCTAGGATTTTTAAAATCAGGAAGCCCTGAGTTCCAGGCACACTGGAGCTGTGAAAGGCATCCAAAAGGGAGTGCAAAAGTGCCACAACATGGCTGCTTTCACGGCTTTTTCCTTGGCAAGAAGCCTAACACCAGGCTGATTTACCTTCCCAGGGTTACTGTTAGGCTTAGGCCTAGGGCTAGGATTTTTGAAACTAGGAAGCCCTGGGCTCCAGGCACACTGCAGCTGTTCAAGGCATCCCAAGGGGAGTACAAAAGTGCAACAACATGGCAGCTTTCACAGCTTTTTCCTTGGCACCATCCCTATACCTAGGCTGATTTTTCTGCCTAGGGTTAGGGTTAGGCTTCAGCCTAGGGCTTGGATTTCTTTAACCAGGAAGCCCTGAGTTCCAGGCTTACTTCATCTGCCAAAGGCATCCCAAAGGGAGTGCAGAAGTGCCACAACATGGCTGCTTTCACGGCTTTTCCCTTAGGAAGAACCCTAATACCTGGCTGATTTACCTTCCTAGGGTTACTGTTAGGCTTAGGCCTAGGACTTTTAAAACCAAGAAGCCCTGGGCTCCAGGCACACTGCAGCTGCGAAAGGCATCCCAAGGGGAGCGCAAAAGTGACGCAACTTGGCTGCCACCACTGATATTTCCATGAGACCATCCCGAACCTTAGGCTGATTTTCCTTCCTAAGGTTAAAGTTTGAGTTACGCCTAGGGTAAGGGCTCTATTAACCAGAAAGCCCTGAGTTCCAAGAACACAGCAGCTGCGAAGGACTAGCCAAGAAGAGCGCAAAAGTACCACAACATGTCTGCCTCCACAGCTTTTTCCTTGGCGACATGCCTAATTCCTGGCTGATTTGCCTTTCTCGTCTTAGGGTTGGGGTTCGGCCTAGGGCTAGGATTTTTAAAATCAGGAAGCCCTGAGTTCCAGGCACACTGGAGCTGTGAAAGGCATCCAAAAGGGAGTGCAAAAGTGCCACAACATGGCTGCTTTCACGGCTTTTTCCTTGGCAAGAAGCCTAACACCAGGCTGATTTACCTTCCCAGGGTTACTGTTAGGCTTAGGCCTAGGGCTAGGATTTTTGAAACTAGGAAGCCCTGGGCTCCAGGCACACTGCAGCTGTTCAAGGCATCCCAAGGGGAGTACAAAAGTGCAACAACATGGCAGCTTTCACAGCTTTTTCCTTGGCACCATCCCTATACCTAGGCTGATTTATCTGCCTAGGGTTAGGGTTAGGGTTCAGCCTAGGGCTTGGATTTCTTTAACCAGGAAGCCCTGAGTTCCAGGCTTACTTCATCTGCCAAAGGCATCCCAAAGGGAGTGCAGAAGTGCCACAACATGGCTGCTTTCACGGCTTTTCCCTTAGGAAGAACCCTAATACCCGGCTGATTTACCTTCCTAGGGTTACTGTTAGGCTTAGGCCTAGGACTTTTAAAACCAGGAAGCCCTGGGCTCCAGGCACACTGCAGCTGCGAAAGGCATCCCAAGGGGAGCGCAAAAGTGACGCAACTTGGCTGCCACCACTGATATTTCCATGAGACCATCCCGAACCATAGGCTGATTTTCCTTCCTAGGGTTAAGGTTTGAGTTACGCCTAGGGTAAGGGCTCTATTAACCAGAAAGCCCTGAGTTCCAAGAACACAGCAGCTGCGAAGGACTAGCCAAGAAGAGCGCAAAAGTACCACAACATGCCTGCCTCCACAGCTTTTTCCTTGGGGACATGCCTAATTCCTGGCTGATTTGCCTTTCTCGTCTTAGGGTTGGGGTTCGGCCTAGGGCTAGGATTTTTAAAATCAGGAAGCCCTGAGTTCCAGGCACACTGCAGCTGTGAAAGGCATCCAAAAGGGAGTGCAAAAGTGCCACAACATGGCTGCTTTCACGGCTTTTTCCTTGGCAAGAAGCCTAACACCAGGCTGATTTACCTTCCCAGGGTTACTGTTAGGCTTAGGCCTAGGGCTAGGATTTTTGAAACTAGGAAGCCCTGGGCTCCAGGCACACTGCAGCTGTTCAAGGCATCCCAAGGGGAGTACAAAAGTGCAACAACATGGCAGCTTTCACAGCTTTTTCCTTGGCACCATCCCTATACCTAGGCTGATTTATCTGCCTAGGGTTAGGGTTAGGGTTCAGCCTAGGGCTTGGATTTCTTTAACCAGGAAGCCCTGAGTTCCAGGCTTACTTCATCTGCCAAAGGCATCCCAAAGGGAGTGCAGAAGTGCCACAACATGGCTGCTTTCACGGCTTTTCCCTTAGGAAGAACCCTAATACCCGGCTGATTTACCTTCCTAGGGTTACTGTTAGGCTTAGGCCTAGGACTTTTAAAACCAGGAAGCCCTGGGCTCCAGGCACACTGCAGCTGCGAAAGGCATCCCAAGGGGAGCGCAAAAGTGACGCAACTTGGCTGCCACCACTGATATTTCCATGAGACCATCCCGAACCTTAGGCTGATTTTCCTTCCTAAGGTTAAGGTTTGAGTTACGCCTAGGGTAAGGGTTCTATTAACCAGAAAGCCCTGAGTTCCAAGAACACAGCAGCTGCGAAGGACTAGCCAAGAAGAGCGCAAAAGTAGCACAACATGCCTGCCTCCACAGCTTTTTCCTTGGGGACATGCCTAATTCCTGGCTGATTTGCCTTTCTCGTCTTAGGGTTGGGGTTCGGCCTAGGGCTAGGATTTTTAAAATCAGGAAGCCCTGAGTTCCAGGCACACTGGAGCTGTGAAAGGCATCCAAAAGGGAGTGCAAAAGTGCCACAACATGGCTGCTTTCACGGCTTTTTCCTTGGCAAGAAGCCTAACACCAGGCTGATTTACCTTCCCAGGGTTACTGTTAGGCTTAGGCCTAGGGCTAGGATTTTTGAAACTAGGAAGCCCTGGGCTCCAGCCACACTGCAGCTGTTCAAGGCATCCCAAGGGGAGTACAAAAGTGCAACAACATGGCAGCTTTCACAGCTTTTTCCTTGGCACCATCCCTATACCTAGGCTGATTTATCTGCCTAGGGTTAGGGTTAGGGTTCAGCCTAGGGCTTGGATTTCTTTAACCAGGAAGCCCTGAGTTCCAGGCTTACTTCATCTGCCAAAGGCATCCCAAAGGGAGTGCAGAAGTGCCACAACATGGCTGCTTTCACGGCTTTTCCCTTAGGAAGAACCCTAATACCCGGCTGATTTACCTTCCTAGGGTTACTGTTAGGCTTAGGCCTAGGACTTTTAAAACCAGGAAGCCCTGGGCTCCAGGCACACTGCAGCTGCGAAAGGCATCCCAAGGGGAGCGCAAAAGTGACGCAACTTGCCTGCCACCACTGATATTTCCATGAGACCATCCCGAACCATAGGCTGATTTTCCTTCCTAGGGTTAAGGTTTGAGTTACGCCTAGGGTAAGGGCTCTATTAACCAGAAAGCCCTGAGTTCCAAGAACACAGCAGCTGCGAAGGACTAGCCAAGAAGAGCGCAAAAGTAGCACAACATGCCTGCCTCCACAGCTTTTTCCTTGGGGACATGCCTAATTCCTGGCTGATTTGCCTTTCTCGTCTTAGGGTTGGGGTTCGGCCTAGGGCTAGGATTTTTAAAATCAGGAAGCCCTGAGTTCCAGGCACACTGGAGCTGTGAAAGGCATCCAAAAGGGAGTGCAAAAGTGCCACAACATGGCTGCTTTCACGGCTTTTTCCTTGGCAAGAAGCCTAACACCAGGCTGATTTACCTTCCCAGGGTTACTGTTAGGCTTAGGCCTAGGGCTAGGATTTTTGAAACTAGGAAGCCCTGGGCTCCAGGCACACTGCAGCTGTTCAAGGCATCCCAAGGGGAGTACAAAAGTGCAACAACATGGCAGCTTTCACAGCTTTTTCCTTGGCACCATCCCTATACCTAGGCTGATTTATCTGCCTAGGATTAGGGTTAGGGTTCAGCCTAGGGCTTGGATTTCTTTAACCAGGAAGCCCTGAGTTCCAGGCTTACTTCATCTGCCAAAGGCATCCCAAAGGGAGTGCAGAAGTGCCACAACATGGCTGCTTTCACGGCTTTTCCCTTAGGAAGAACCCTAATACCCGGCTGATTTACCTTCCTAGGGTTACTGTTAGGCTTAGGCCTAGGACTTTTAAAACCAGGAAGCCCTGGGCTCCAGGCACACTGCAGCTGCGAAAGGCATCCCAAGGGGAGCGCAAAAGTGACGCAACTTGCCTGCCACCACTGATATTTCCATGAGACCATCCCGAACCTTAGGCTGACTTTCCTTCCTAAGGTTAAGGTTTGAGTTACGCCTAGGGTAAGGGTTCTATTAACCAGAAAGCCCTGAGTTCCAAGAACACAGCAGCTGCGAAGGACTAGCCAAGAAGAGCGCAAAAGTAGCACAACATGCCTGCCTCCACAGCTTTTTCCTTGGGGACATGCCTAATTCCTGGCTGATTTGCCTTTCTCGTCTTAGGGTTGGGGTTCGGCCTAGGGCTAGGATTTTTAAAATCAGGAAGCCCTGAGTTCCAGGCACACTGGAGCTGTGAAAGGCATCCAAAAGGGAGTGCAAAAGTGCCACAACATGGCTGCTTTCACGGCTTTTTCCTTGGCAAGAAGCCTAACACCAGGCTGATTTACCTTCCCAGGGTTACTGTTAGGCTTAGGCCTAGGGCTAGGATTTTTAAAACTAGGAAGCCCTGGGCTCCAGGCACACTGCAGCTGTTCAAGGCATCCCAAGGGGAGTACAAAAGTGCAACAACATGGCAGCTTTCACAGCTTTTTCCTTGGCACCATCCCTATACCTAGGCTGATTTATCTGCCTAGGGTTAGGGTTAGGGTTCAGCCTAGGGCTTGGATTTCTTTAACCAGGAAGCCCTGAGTTCCAGGCTTACTTCATCTGCCAAAGGCATCCCAAAGGGAGTGCAGAAGTGCCACAACATGGCTGCTTTCACGGCTTTTCCCTTAGGAAGAACCCTAATACCCGGCTGATTTACCTTCCTAGGGTTACTGTTAGGCTTAGGCCTAGGACTTTTAAAACCAGGAAGCCCTGGGCTCCAGGCACACTGCAGCTGCGAAAGGCATCCCAAGGGGAGCGCAAAAGTGACGCAACTTGGCTGCCACCACTGATATTTCCATGAGACCATCCCGAACCATAGGCTGATTTTCCTTCCTAGGGTTAAGGTTTGAGTTACGCCTAGGGTAAGGGCTCTATTAACCAGAAAGCCCTGAGTTCCAAGAACACAGCAGCTGCGAAGGACTAGCCAAGAAGAGCGCAAAAGTACCACAATATGCCGCCTCCACAGCTTTTTCCTTGGGGACATGCCTAATTCCTGGCTGATTTGCCTTTCTCGTCATAGGGTTGGGGTTCGGCCTAGGGCTAGGATTTTTAAAATCAGGAAGCCCTGAGTTCCAGGCACACTGGAGCTGTGAAAGGCATCCAAAAGGGAGTGCAAAAGTGCCACAACATGGCTGCTTTCACGGCTTTTTCCTTGGCAAGAAGCCTAACACCAGGCTGATTTACCTTCCCAGGGTTACTGTTAGGCTTAGGCCTAGGGCTAGGATTTTTGAAACTAGGAAGCCCTGGGCTCCAGGCACACTGCAGCTGTTCAAGGCATCCCAAGGGGAGTACAAAAGTGCAACAACATGGCAGCTTTCACAGCTTTTTCCTTGGCACCATCCCTATACCTAGGCTGATTTATCTGCCTAGGGTTAGGGTTAGGGTTCAGCCTAGGGCTTGGATTTCTTTAACCAGGAAGCCCTGAGTTCCAGGCTTACTTCATCTGCCAAAGGCATCCCAAAGGGAGTGCAGAAGTGCCACAACATGGCTGCTTTCACGGCTTTTCCCTTAGGAAGAACCCTAATACCCGGCTGATTTACCTTCCTAGGGTTACTGTTAGGCTTAGGCCTAGGACTTTTAAAACCAAGAAGCCCTGGGCTCCAGGCACACTGCAGCTGCGAAAGGCATCCCAAGGGGAGCGCAAAAGTGACGCAACTTGGCTGCCACCACTGATATTTCCATGAGAGCATCCCGAACCATAGGCTGATTTTCCTTCCTAGGGTTAAGGTTTGAGTTACGCCTAGGGTAAGGGTTCTATTAACCAGAAAGCCCTGAGTTCCAAGAACACAGCAGCTGCGAAGGACTAGCCAAGAAGAGCGCAAAAGTACCACAACATGCCTGCCTCCACAGCTTTTTCCTTGGGGACATGCCTAATTCCTGGCTGATTTGCCTTTCTCGTCTTAGGGTTGGGGTTCGGCCTAGGGCTAGGATTTTTAAAATCAGGAAGCCCTGAGTTCCAGGCACACTGGAGCTGTGAAAGGCATCCAAAAGGGAGTGCAAAAGTGCCACAACATGGCTGCTTTCACGGCTTTTTCCTTGGCAAGAAGCCTAACACCAGGCTGATTTACCTTCCCAGGGTTACTGTTAGGCTTAGGCCTAGGGCTAGGATTTTTGAAACTAGGAAGCCCTGGGCTCCAGGCACACTGCAGCTGTTCAAGGCATCCCAAGGGGAGTACAAAAGTGCAACAACATGGCAGCTTTCACAGCTTTTTCCTTGGCACCATCCCTATACCTAGGCTGATTTATCTGCCTAGGGTTAGGGTTAGGGTTCAGCCTAGGGCTTGGATTTCTTTAACCAGGAAGCCCTGAGTTCCAGGCTTACTTCATCTGCCAAAGGCATCCCAAAGGGAGTGCAGAAGTGCCACAACATGGCTGCTTTCACGGCTTTTCCCTTAGGAAGAACCCTAATACCCGGCTGATTTACCTTCCTAGGGTTACTGTTAGGCTTAGGCCTAGGACTTTTAAAACCAGGAAGCCCTGGGCTCCAGGCACACTGCAGCTGCGAAAGGCATCCCAAGGGGAGCGCAAAAGTGACGCAACTTGGCTGCCACCACTGATATTTCCATGAGACCATCCCGAACCATAGGCTGATTTTCCTTCCTAGGGTTAAGGTTTGAGTTACGCCTAGGGTAAGGGCTCTATTAACCAGAAAGCCCTGAGTTCCAAGAACACAGCAGCTGCGAAGGACTAGCCAAGAAGAGCGCAAAAGTACCACAATATGCCGCCTCCACAGCTTTTTCCTTGGGGACATGCCTAATTCCTGGCTGATTTGCCTTTCTCGTCATAGGGTTGGGGTTCGGCCTAGGGCTAGGATTTTTAAAATCAGGAAGCCCTGAGTTCCAGGCACACTGGAGCTGTGAAAGGCATCCAAAAGGGAGTGCAAAAGTGCCACAACATGGCTGCTTTCACGGCTTTTTCCTTGGCAAGAAGCCTAACACCAGGCTGATTTACCTTCCCAGGGTTACTGTTAGGCTTAGGCCTAGGGCTAGGATTTTTGAAACTAGGAAGCCCTGGGCTCCAGGCACACTGCAGCTGTTCAAGGCATCCCAAGGGGAGTACAAAAGTGCAACAACATGGCAGCTTTCACAGCTTTTTCCTTGGCACCATCCCTATACCTAGGCTGATTTATCTGCCTAGGGTTAGGGTTAGGGTTCAGCCTAGGGCTTGGATTTCTTTAACCAGGAAGCCCTGAGTTCCAGGCTTACTTCATCTGCCAAAGGCATCCCAAAGGGAGTGCAGAAGTGCCACAACATGGCTGCTTTCACGGCTTTTCCCTTAGGAAGAACCCTAATACCCGGCTGATTTACCTTCCTAGGGTTACTGTTAGGCTTAGGCCTAGGACTTTTAAAACCAAGAAGCCCTGGGCTCCAGGCACACTGCAGCTGCGAAAGGCATCCCAAGGGGAGCGCAAAAGTGACGCAACTTGGCTGCCACCACTGATATTTCCATGAGAGCATCCCGAACCATAGGCTGATTTTCCTTCCTAGGGTTAAGGTTTGAGTTACGCCTAGGGTAAGGGTTCTATTAACCAGAAAGCCCTGAGTTCCAAGAACACAGCAGCTGCGAAGGACTAGCCAAGAAGAGCGCAAAAGTAGCACAACATGCCTGCCTCCACAGCTTTTTCCTTGGGGACATGCCTAATTCCTGGCTGATTTGCCTTTCTCGTCTTAGGGTTGGGGTTCGGCCTAGGGCTAGGATTTTTAAAATCAGGAAGCCCTGAGTTCCAGGCACACTGGAGCTGTGAAAGGCATCCAAAAGGGAGTGCAAAAGTGCCACAACATGGCTGCTTTCACGGCTTTTTCCTTGGCAAGAAGCCTAACACCAGGCTGATTTACCTTCCCAGGGTTACTGTTAGGCTTAGGCCTAGGGCTAGGATTTTTGAAACTAGGAAGCCCTGGGCTCCAGGCACACTGCAGCTGTTCAAGGCATCCCAAGGGGAGTACAAAAGTGCAACAACATGGCAGCTTTCACAGCTTTTTCCTTGGCACCATCCCTATACCTAGGCTGATTTATCTGCCTAGGGTTAGGGTTAGGGTTCAGCCTAGGGCTTGGATTTCTTTAACCAGGAAGCCCTGAGTTCCAGGCTTACTTCATCTGCCAAAGGCATCCCAAAGGGAGTGCAGAAGTGCCACAACATGGCTGCTTTCACGGCTTTTCCCTTAGGAAGAACCCTAATACCCGGCTGATTTACCTTCCTAGGGTTACTGTTAGGCTTAGGCCTAGGACTTTTAAAACCAGGAAGCCCTGGGCTCCAGGCACACTGCAGCTGCGAAAGGCATCCCAAGGGGAGCGAAAAAGTGACGCAACTTGCCTGCCACCACTGATATTTCCATGAGACCATCCCGAACCATAGGCTGATTTTCCGTCCTAGGGTTAAGGTTTGAGTTACGCCTAGGGTAAGGGCTCTATTAACCAGAAAGCCCTGAGTTCCAAGAACACAGCAGCTGCGAAGGACTAGCCAAGAAGAGCGCAAAAGTACCACAATATGCCGCCTCCACAGCTTTTTCCTTGGGGACATGCCTAATTCCTGGCTGATTTGCCTTTCTCGTCTTAGGGTTGGGGTTCGGCCTAGGGCTAGGATTTTTAAAATCAGGAAGCCCTGAGTTCCAGGCACACTGGAGCTGTGAAAGGCATCCAAAAGGGAGTGCAAAAGTGCCACAACATGGCTGCTTTCACGGCTTTTTCCTTGGCAAGAAGCCTAACACCAGGCTGATTTACCTTCCCAGGGTTACTGTTAGGCTTAGGCCTAGGGCTAGGATTTTTGAAACTAGGAAGCCCTGGGCTCCAGCCACACTGCAGCTGTTCAAGGCATCCCAAGGGGAGTACAAAAGTGCAACAACATGGCAGCTTTCACAGCTTTTTCCTTGGCACCATCCCTATACCTAGGCTGATTTATCTGCCTAGGGTTAGGGTTAGGCTTCAGCCTAGGGCTTGGATTTCTTTAACCAGGAAGCCCTGAGTTCCAGGCTTACTTCATCTGCCAAAGGCATCCCAAAGGGAGTGCAGAAGTGCCACAACATGGCTGCTTTCACGGCTTTTCCCTTAGGAAGAACCCTAATACCTGGCTGATTTACCTTCCTAGGGTTACTGTTAGGCTTAGGCCTAGGACTTTTAAAACCAGGAAGCCCTGGGCTCCAGGCACACTGCAGCTGCGAAAGGCATCCCAAGGGGAGCGCAAAAGTGACGCAACTTGGCTGCCACCACTGATATTTCCATGAGACCATCCCGAACCATAGGTTGATTTTCCTTCCTAGGGTTAAGGTTTGAGTTACGCCTAGGGTAAGGGCTCTATTAACCAGAAAGCCCTGAGTTCCAAGAACACAGCAGCTGCGAAGGACTAGCCAAGAAGAGCGCAAAAGTACCACAACATGCCTGCCTCCACAGCTTTTTCCTTGGGGACATGCCTAATTCCTGGCTGATTTGCCTTTCTCGTCTTAGGGTTGGGGTTCGGCCTAGGGCTAGGATTTTTAAAATCAGGAAGCCCTGAGTTCCAGGCACACTGGAGCTGTGAAAGGCATCCAAAAGGGAGTGCAAAAGTGCCACAACATGGCTGCTTTCACGGCTTTTTCCTTGGCAAGAAGCCTAACACCAGGCTGATTTACCTTCCCAGGGTTACTGTTAGGCTTAGGCCTAGGGCTAGGATTTTTGAAACTAGGAAGCCCTGGGCTCCAGGCACACTGCAGCTGTTCAAGGCATCCCAAGGGGAGTACAAAAGTGCAACAACATGGCAGCTTTCACAGCTTTTTCCTTGGCACCATCCCTATACCTAGGCTGATTTATCTGCCTAGGGTTAGGGTTAGCGTTCAGCCTAGGGCTTGGATTTCTTTAACCAGGAAGCCCTGAGTTCCAGGCTTACTTCATCTGCCAAAGGCATCCCAAAGGGAGTGCAGAAGTGCCACAACATGGCTGCTTTCACGGCTTTTCCCTTAGGAAGAACCCTAATACCCGGCTGATTTACCTTCCTAGGGTTACTGTTAGGCTTAGGCCTAGGACTTTTAAAACCAGGAAGCCCTGGGCTCCAGGCACACTGCAGCTGCGAAAGGCATCCCAAGGGGAGCGCAAAAGTGACGCAACTTGCCTGCCACCACTGATATTTCCATGAGACCATCCCGAACCTTAGGCTGATTTTCCTTCCTAGGGTTAAGGTTTGAGTTACGCCTAGGGTAAGGGCTCTATTAACCAGAAAGCCCTGAGTTCCAAGAACACAGCAGCTGCGAAGGACTAGCCAAGAAGAGCGCAAAAGTACCACAATATGCCTGCCTCCACAGCTTTTTCCTTGGGGACATGCCTAATTCCTGGCTGATTTGCCGTTCTTGTCTTAGGGTTGGGGTTCGGCCTAGGGCTAGGATTTTTAAAATCAGGAAGCCCTGAGTTCCAGGCACACTGGAGCTGTGAAAGGCATCCAAAAGGGAGTGCAAAAGTGCCACAACATGGCTGCTTTCACGGCTTTTTCCTTGGCAAGAAGCCTAACACCAGGCTGATTTACCTTCCCAGGGTTACTGTTAGGCTTAGGCCTAGGGCTAGGATTTTTGAAACTAGGAAGCCCTGGGCTCCAGGCACACTGCAGCTGTTCAAGGCATCCCAAGGGGAGTACAAAAGTGCAACAACATGGCAGCTTTCACAGCTTTTTCCTTGGCACCATCCCTATACCTAGGCTGATTTATCTGCCTAGGGTTAGGGTTAGGGTTCAGCCTAGGGCTTGGATTTCTTTAACCAGGAAGCCCTGAGTTCCAGGCTTACTTCATCTGCCAAAGGCATCCCAAAGGGAGTGCAGAAGTGCCACAACATGGCTGCTTTCACGGCTTTTCCCTTAGGAAGAACCCTAATACCCGGCTGATTTACCTTCCTAGGGTTACTGTTAGGCTTAGGCCTAGGACTTTTAAAACCAGGAAGCCCTGGGCTCCAGGCACACTGCAGCTGCGAAAGGCATCCCAAGGGGAGCGCAAAAGTGACGCAACTTGCCTGCCACCACTGATATTTCCATGAGACCATCCCGAACCATAGGCTGATTTTCCTTCCTAGGGTTAAGGTTTGAGTTACGCCTAGGGTAAGGGCTCTATTAACCAGAAAGCCCTGAGTTCCAAGAACACAGCAGCTGCGAAGGACTAGCCAAGAAGAGCGCAAAAGTAGCACAACATGCCTGCCTCCACAGCTTTTTCCTTGGGGACATGCCTAATTCCTGGCTGATTTGCCTTTCTCGTCTTAGGGTTGGGGTTCGGCCTAGGGCTAGGATTTTTAAAATCAGGAAGCCCTGAGTTCCAGGCACACTGGAGCTGTGAAAGGCATCCAAAAGGGAGTGCAAAAGTGCCACAACATGGCTGCTTTCACGGCTTTTTCCTTGGCAAGAAGCCTAACACCAGGCTGATTTACCTTCCCAGGGTTACTGTTAGGCTTAGGCCTAGGGCTAGGATTTTTGAAACTAGGAAGCCCTGGGCTCCAGGCACACTGCAGCTGTTCAAGGCATCCCAAGGGGAGTACAAAAGTGCAACAACATGGCAGCTTTCACAGCTTTTTCCTTGGCACCATCCCTATACCTAGGCTGATTTATCTGCCTAGGGTTAGGGTTAGCGTTCAGCCTAGGGCTTGGATTTCTTTAACCAGGAAGCCCTGAGTTCCAGGCTTACTTCATCTGCCAAAGGCATCCCAAAGGGAGTGCAGAAGTGCCACAACATGGCTGCTTTCACGGCTTTTCCCTTAGGAAGAACCCTAATACCCGGCTGATTTACCTTCCTAGGGTTACTGTTAGGCTTAGGCCTAGGACTTTTAAAACCAGGAAGCCCTGGGCTCCAGGCACACTGCAGCTGCGAAAGGCATCCCAAGGGGAGCGCAAAAGTGACGCAACTTGCCTGCCACCACTGATATTTCCATGAGACCATCCCGAACCATAGGTTGATTTTCCTTCCTAGGGTTAAAGTTTGAGTTACGCCTAGGGTAAGGGCTCTATTAACCAGAAAGCCCTGAGTTCCAAGAACACAGCAGCTGCGAAGGACTAGCCAAGAAGAGCGCAAAAGTAGCACAACATGCCTGCCTCCACAGCTTTTTCCTTGGGGACATGCCTAATTCCTGGCTGATTTGCCTTTCTCGTCTTAGGGTTGGGGTTCGGCCTAGGGCTAGGATTTTTAAAATCAGGAAGCCCTGAGTTCCAGGCACACTGGAGCTGTGAAAGGCATCCAAAAGGGAGTGCAAAAGTGCCACAACATGGCTGCTTTCACGGCTTTTTCCTTGGCAAGAAGCCTAACACCAGGCTGATTTACCTTCCCAGGGTTACTGTTAGGCTTAGGCCTAGGGCTAGGATTTTTGAAACTAGGAAGCCCTGGGCTCCAGGCACACTGCAGCTGTTCAAGGCATCCCAAGGGGAGTACAAAAGTGCAACAACATGGCAGCTTTCACAGCTTTTTCCTTGGCACCATCCCTATACCTAGGCTGATTTATCTGCCTAGGGTTAGGGTTAGGCTTCAGCCTAGGGCTTGGATTTCTTTAACCAGGAAGCCCTGAGTTCCAGGCTTACTTCATCTGCCAAAGGCATCCCAAAGGGAGTGCAGAAGTGCCACAACATGGCTGCTTTCACGGCTTTTCCCTTAGGAAGAACCCTAATACCCGGCTGATTTACCTTCCTAGGGTTACTGTTAGGCTTAGGCCTAGGACTTTTAAAACCAGGAAGCCCTGGGCTCCAGGCACACTGCAGCTGCGAAAGGCATCCCAAGGGGAGCGCAAAAGTGACGCAACTTGCCTGCCACCACTGATATTTCCATGAGAGCATCCCGAACCATAGGCTGATTTTCCTTCCTAGGGTTAAGGTTTGAGTTACGCCTAGGGTAAGGGCTCTATTAACCAGAAAGCCCTGAGTTCCAAGAACACAGCAGCTGCGAAGGACTAGCCAAGAAGAGCGCAAAAGTAGCACAACATGCCTGCCTCCACAGCTTTTTCCTTGGGGACATGCCTAATTCCTGGCTGATTTGCCTTTCTCGTCTTAGGGTTGGGGTTCGGCCTAGGGCTAGGATTTTTAAAATCAGGAAGCCCTGAGTTCCAGGCACACTGGAGCTGTGAAAGGCATCCAAAAGGGAGTGCAAAAGTGCCACAACATGGCTGCTTTCACGGCTTTTTCCTTGGCAAGAAGCCTAACACCAGGCTGATTTACCTTCCCAGGGTTACTGTTAGGCTTAGGCCTAGGGCTAGGATTTTTGAAACTAGGAAGCCCTGGGCTCCAGGCACACTGCAGCTGTTCAAGGCATCCCAAGGGGAGTACAAAAGTGCAACAACATGGCAGCTTTCACAGCTTTTTCCTTGGCACCATCCCTATACCTAGGCTGATTTATCTGCCTAGGGTTAGGGTTAGCGTTCAGCCTAGGGCTTGGATTTCTTTAACCAGGAAGCCCTGAGTTCCAGGCTTACTTCATCTGCCAAAGGCATCCCAAAGGGAGTGCAGAAGTGCCACAACATGGCTGCTTTCACGGCTTTTCCCTTAGGAAGAACCCTAATACCCGGCTGATTTACCTTCCTAGGGTTACTGTTAGGCTTAGGCCTAGGACTTTTAAAACCAGGAAGCCCTGGGCTCCAGGCACACTGCAGCTGCGAAAGGCATCCCAAGGGGAGCGCAAAAGTGACGCAACTTGCCTGCCACCACTGATATTTCCATGAGACCATCCCGAACCTTAGGCTGATTTTCCTTCCTAGGGTTAAGGTTTGAGTTACGCCTAGGGTAAGGGCTCTATTAACCAGAAAGCCCTGAGTTCCAAGAACACAGCAGCTGCGAAGGACTAGCCAAGAAGAGCGCAAAAGTACCACAATATGCCTGCCTCCACAGCTTTTTCCTTGGGGACATGCCTAATTCCTGGCTGATTTGCCGTTCTTGTCTTAGGGTTGGGGTTCGGCCTAGGGCTAGGATTTTTAAAATCAGGAAGCCCTGAGTTCCAGGCACACTGGAGCTGTGAAAGGCATCCAAAAGGGAGTGCAAAAGTGCCACAACATGGCTGCTTTCACGGCTTTTTCCTTGGCAAGAAGCCTAACACCAGGCTGATTTACCTTCCCAGGGTTACTGTTAGGCTTAGGCCTAGGGCTAGGATTTTTGAAACTAGGAAGCCCTGGGCTCCAGGCACACTGCAGCTGTTCAAGGCATCCCAAGGGGAGTACAAAAGTGCAACAACATGGCAGCTTTCACAGCTTTTTCCTTGGCACCATCCCTATACCTAGGCTGATTTATCTGCCTAGGGTTAGGGTTAGGCTTCAGCCTAGGGCTTGGATTTCTTTAACCAGGAAGCCCTGAGTTCCAGGCTTACTTCATCTGCCAAAGGCATCCCAAAGGGAGTGCAGAAGTGCCACAACATGGCTGCTTTCACGGCTTTTCCCTTAGGAAGAACCCTAATACCCGGCTGATTTACCTTCCTAGGGTTACTGTTAGGCTTAGGCCTAGGACTTTTAAAACCAGGAAGCCCTGGGCTCCAGGCACACTGCAGCTGCGAAAGGCATCCCAAGGGGAGCGCAAAAGTGACGCAACTTGGCTGCCACCACTGATATTTCCATGAGACCATCCCGAACCATAGGCTGATTTTCCTTCCTAGGGTTAAGGTTTGAGTTACGCCTAGGGTAAGGGCTCTATTAACCAGAAAGCCCTGAGTTCCAAGAACACAGCAGCTGCGAAGGACTAGCCAAGAAGAGCGCAAAAGTAGCACAACATGCCTGCCTCCACAGCTTTTTCCTTGGGGACATGCCTAATTCCTGGCTGATTTGCCTTTCTCGTCTTAGGGTTGGGGTTCGGCCTAGGGCTAGGATTTTTAAAATCAGGAAGCCCTGAGTTCCAGGCACACTGGAGCTGTGAAAGGCATCCAAAAGGGAGTGCAAAAGTGCCACAACATGGCTGCTTTCACGGCTTTTTCCTTGGCAAGAAGCCTAACACCAGGCTGATTTACCTTCCCAGGGTTACTGTTAGGCTTAGGCCTAGGGCTAGGATTTTTGAAACTAGGAAGCCCTGGGCTCCAGGCACACTGCAGCTGTTCAAGGCATCCCAAGGGGAGTACAAAAGTGCAACAACATGGCAGCTTTCACAGCTTTTTCCTTGGCACCATCCCTATACCTAGGCTGATTTATCTGCCTAGGGTTAGGGTTAGGCTTCAGCCTAGGGCTTGGATTTCTTTAACCAGGAAGCCCTGAGTTCCAGGCTTACTTCATCTGCCAAAGGCATCCCAAAGGGAGTGCAGAAGTGCCACAACATGGCTGCTTTCACGGCTTTTCCCTTAGGAAGAACCCTAATACCCGGCTGATTTACCTTCCTAGGGTTACTGTTAGGCTTAGGCCTAGGACTTTTAAAACCAGGAAGCCCTGGGCTCCAGGCACACTGCAGCTGCGAAAGGCATCCCAAGGGGAGCGCAAAAGTGACGCAACTTGCCTGCCACCACTGATATTTCCATGAGAGCATCCCGAACCATAGGCTGATTTTCCTTCCTAGGGTTAAGGTTTGAGTTACGCCTAGGGTAAGGGCTCTATTAACCAGAAAGCCCTGAGTTCCAAGAACACAGCAGCTGCGAAGGACTAGCCAAGAAGAGCGCAAAAGTAGCACAACATGCCTGCCTCCACAGCTTTTTCCTTGGGGACATGCCTAATTCCTGGCTGATTTGCCTTTCTCGTCTTAGGGTTGGGGTTCGGCCTAGGGCTAGGATTTTTAAAATCAGGAAGCCCTGAGTTCCAGGCACACTGGAGCTGTGAAAGGCATCCAAAAGGGAGTGCAAAAGTGCCACAACATGGCTGCTTTCACGGCTTTTTCCTTGGCAAGAAGCCTAACACCAGGCTGATTTACCTTCCCAGGGTTACTGTTAGGCTTAGGCCTAGGGCTAGGATTTTTGAAACTAGGAAGCCCTGGGCTCCAGCCACACTGCAGCTGTTCAAGGCATCCCAAGGGGAGTACAAAAGTGCAACAACATGGCAGCTTTCACAGCTTTTTCCTTGGCACCATCCCTATACCTAGGCTGATTTATCTGCCTAGGGTTAGGGTTAGGCTTCAGCCTAGGGCTTGGATTTCTTTAACCAGGAAGCCCTGAGTTCCAGGCTTACTTCATCTGCCAAAGGCATCCCAAAGGGAGTGCAGAAGTGCCACAACATGGCTGCTTTCACGGCTTTTCCCTTAGGAAGAACCCTAATAGCCGGCTGATTTACCTTCCTAGGGTTACTGTTAGGCTTAGGCCTAGGACTTTTAAAACCAGGAAGCCCTGGGCTCCAGGCACACTGCAGCTGCGAAAGGCATCCCAAGGGGAGCGCAAAAGTGACGCAACTTGGCTGCCACCACTGATATTTCCATGAGACCATCCCGAACCATAGGTTGATTTTCCTTCCTAGGGTTAAAGTTTGAGTTACGCCTAGGGTAAGGGCTCTATTAACCAGAAAGCCCTGAGTTCCAAGAACACAGCAGCTGCGAAGGACTAGCCAAGAAGAGCGCAAAAGTACCACAACATGCCTGCCTCCACAGCTTTTTCCTTGGGGACATGCCTAATTCCTGGCTGATTTGCCTTTCTCGTCTTAGGGTTGGGGTTCGGCCTAGGGCTAGGATTTTTAAAATCAGGAAGCCCTGAGTTCCAGGCACACTGGAGCTGTGAAAGGCATCCAAAAGGGAGTGCAAAAGTGCCACAACATGGCTGCTTTCACGGCTTTTTCCTTGGCAAGAAGCCTAACACCAGGCTGATTTACCTTCCCAGGGTTACTGTTAGGCTTAGGCCTAGGGCTAGGATTTTTGAAACTAGGAAGCCCTGGGCTCCAGGCACACTGCAGCTGTTCAAGGCATCCCAAGGGGAGTACAAAAGTGCAACAACATGGCAGCTTTCACAGCTTTTTCCTTGGCACCATCCCTATACCTAGGCTGATTTATCTGCCTAGGGTTAGGGTTAGCGTTCAGCCTAGGGCTTGGATTTCTTTAACCAGGAAGCCCTGAGTTCCAGGCTTACTTCATCTGCCAAAGGCATCCCAAAGGGAGTGCAGAAGTGCCACAACATGGCTGCTTTCACGGCTTTTCCCTTAGGAAGAACCCTAATACCCGGCTGATTTACCTTCCTAGGGTTACTGTTAGGCTTAGGCCTAGGACTTTTAAAACCAGGAAGCCCTGGGCTCCAGGCACACTGCAGCTGCGAAAGGCATCCCAAGGGGAGCGCAAAAGTGACGCAACTTGGCTGCCACCACTGATATTTCCATGAGACCATCCCGAACCATAGGCTGATTTTCCTTCCTAGGGTTAAGGTTTGAGTTACGCCTAGGGTAAGGGCTCTATTAACCAGAAAGCCCTGAGTTCCAAGAACACAGCAGCTGCGAAGGACTAGCCAAGAAGAGCGCAAAAGTAGCACAACATGCCTGCCTCCACAGCTTTTTCCTTGGGGACATGCCTAATTCCTGGCTGATTTGCCTTTCTCGTCTTAGGGTTGGGGTTCGGCCTAGGGCTAGGATTTTTAAAATCAGGAAGCCCTGAGTTCCAGGCACACTGGAGCTGTGAAAGGCATCCAAAAGGGAGTGCAAAAGTGCCACAACATGGCTGCTTTCACGGCTTTTTCCTTGGCAAGAAGCCTAACACCAGGCTGATTTACCTTCCCAGGGTTACTGTTAGGCTTAGGCCCAGGGCTAGGATTTTTAAAACTAGGAAGCCCTGGGCTCCAGCCACACTGCAGCTGTTCAAGGCATCCCAAGGGGAGTACAAAAGTGCAACAACATGGCAGCTTTCACAGCTTTTTCCTTGGCACCATCCCTATACCTAGGCTGATTTATCTGCCTAGGGTTAGGGTTAGCGTTCAGCCTAGGGCTTGGATTTCTTTAACCAGGAAGCCCTGAGTTCCAGGCTTACTTCATCTGCCAAAGGCATCCCAAAGGGAGTGCAGAAGTGCCACAACATGGCTGCTTTCACGGCTTTTCCCTTAGGAAGAACCCTAATACCCGGCTGATTTACCTTCCTAGGGTTACTGTTAGGCTTAGGCCTAGGACTTTTAAAACCAGGAAGCCCTGGGCTCCAGGCACACTGCAGCTGCGAAAGGCATCCCAAGGGGAGCGCAAAAGTGACGCAACTTGGCTGCCACCACTGATATTTCCATGAGACCATCCCGAACCATAGGCTGATTTTCCTTCCTAGGGTTAAGGTTTGAGTTACGCCTAGGGTAAGGGCTCTATTAACCAGAAAGCCCTGAGTTCCAAGAACACAGCAGCTGCGAAGGACTAGCCAAGAAGAGCGCAAAAGTAGCACAACATGCCTGCCTCCACAGCTTTTTCCTTGGGGACATGCCTAATTCCTGGCTGATTTGCCTTTCTCGTCTTAGGGTTGGGGTTCGGCCTAGGGCTAGGATTTTTAAAATCAGGAAGCCCTGAGTTCCAGGCACACTGCAGCTGTGAAAGGCATCCAAAAGGGAGTGCAAAAGTGCCACAACATGGCTGCTTTCACGGCTTTTTCCTTGGCAAGAAGCCTAACACCAGGCTGATTTACCTTCCCAGGGTTACTGTTAGGCTTAGGCCTAGGGCTAGGATTTTTAAAACTAGGAAGCCCTGGGCTCCAGCCACACTGCAGCTGTTCAAGGCATCCCAAGGGGAGTACAAAAGTGCAACAACATGGCAGCTTTCACAGCTTTTTCCTTGGCACCATCCCTATACCTAGGCTGATTTATCTGCCTAGGGTTAGGGTTAGGCTTCAGCCTAGGGCTTGGATTTCTTTAACCAGGAAGCCCTGAGTTCCAGGCTTACTTCATCTGCCAAAGGCATCCCAAAGGGAGTGCAGAAGTGCCACAACATGGCTGCTTTCACGGCTTTTCCCTTAGGAAGAACCCTAATACCCGGCTGATTTACCTTCCTAGGGTTACTGTTAGGCTTAGGCCTAGGACTTTTAAAACCAGGAAGCCCTGGGCTCCAGGCACACTGCAGCTGCGAAAGGCATCCCAAGGGGAGCGCAAAAGTGACGCAACTTGGCTGCCACCACTGATATTTCCATGAGACCATCCCGAACCATAGGCTGATTTTCCTTCCTAGGGTTAAGGTTTGAGTTACGCCTAGGGTAAGGGCTCTATTAACCAGAAAGCCCTGAGTTCCAAGAACACAGCAGCTGCGAAGGACTAGCCAAGAAGAGCGCAAAAGTAGCACAACATGCCTGCCTCCACAGCTTTTTCCTTGGGGACATGCCTAATTCCTGGCTGATTTGCCTTTCTCGTCTTAGGGTTGGGGTTCGGCCTAGGGCTAGGATTTTTAAAATCAGGAAGCCCTGAGTTCCAGGCACACTGGAGCTGTGAAAGGCATCCAAAAGGGAGTGCAAAAGTGCCACAACATGGCTGCTTTCACGGCTTTTTCCTTGGCAAGAAGCCTAACACCAGGCTGATTTACCTTCCCAGGGTTACTGTTAGGCTTAGGCCTAGGGCTAGGATTTTTGAAACTAGGAAGCCCTGGGCTCCAGGCACACTGCAGCTGTTCAAGGCATCCCAAGGGGAGTACAAAAGTGCAACAACATGGCAGCTTTCACAGCTTTTTCCTTGGCACCATCCCTATACCTAGGCTGATTTATCTGCCGGGGGTTAGGGTTAGGCTTCAGCCTAGGGCTTGGATTTCTTTAACCAGGAAGCCCTGAGTTCCAGGCTTACTTCATCTGCCAAAGGCATCTCAAAGGGAGTGCAGAAGTGCCACAACATGGCTGCTTTCACGGCTTTTCCCTTAGGAAGAACCCTAATACCCGGCTGATTTACCTTCCTAGGGTTACTGTTAGGCTTAGGCCTAGGACTTTTAAAACCAAGAAGCCCTGGGCTCCAGGCACACTGCAGCTGCGAAAGGCATCCCAAGGGGAGCGCAAAAGTGACGCAACTTGGCTGCCACCACTGATATTTCCATGAGAGCATCCCGAACCATAGGCTGATTTTCCTTCCTAGGGTTAAGGTTTGAGTTACGCCTAGGGTAAGGGCTCTATTAACCAGAAAGCCCTGAGTTCCAAGAACACAGCAGCTGCGAAGGACTAGCCAAGAAGAGCGCAAAAGTACCACAACATGCCTGCCTCCACAGCTTTTTCCTTGGGGACATGCCTAATTCCTGGCTGATTTGCCTTTCTCGTCTTAGGGTTGGGGTTCGGCCTAGGGCTAGGATTTTTAAAATCAGGAAGCCCTGAGTTCCAGGCACACTGGAGCTGTGAAAGGCATCCAAAAGGGAGTGCAAAAGTGCCACAACATGGCTGCTTTCACGGCTTTTTCCTTGGCAAGAAGCCTAACACCAGGCTGATTTACCTTCCCAGGGTTACTGTTAGGCTTAGGCCTAGGGCTAGGATTTTTGAAACTAGGAAGCCCTGGGCTCCAGCCACACTGCAGCTGTTCAAGGCATCCCAAGGGGAGTACAAAAGTGCAACAACATGGCAGCTTTCACAGCTTTTTCCTTGGCACCATCCCTATACCTAGGCTGATTTATCTGCCGGGGGTTAGGGTTAGGCTTCAGCCTAGGGCTTGGATTTCTTTAACCAGGAAGCCCTGAGTTCCAGGCTTACTTCATCTGCCAAAGGCATCCCAAAGGGAGTGCAGAAGTGCCACAACATGGCTGCTTTCACGGCTTTTCCCTTAGGAAGAACCCTAATACCCGGCTGATTTACCTTCCTAGGGTTACTGTTAGGCTTAGGCCTAGGACTTTTAAAACCAAGAAGCCCTGGGCTCCAGGCACACTGCAGCTGCGAAAGGCATCCCAAGGGGAGCGCAAAAGTGACGCAACTTGGCTGCCACCACTGATATTTCCATGAGACCATCCCGAACCATAGGCTGATTTTCCTTCCTAGGGTTAAGGTTTGAGTTACGCCTAGGGTAAGGGCTCTATTAACCAGAAAGCCCTGAGTTCCAAGAACACAGCAGCTGCGAAGGACTACCCAAGAAGAGCGCAAAAGTAGCACAACATGCCTGCCTCCACAGCTTTTTCCTTGGGGACATGCCTAATTCCTGGCTGA
Organism: Ammospiza nelsoni; assembly: GCF_027579445.1. NCBI lineage: Eukaryota > Metazoa > Chordata > Aves > Passeriformes > Passerellidae > Ammospiza > Ammospiza nelsoni. The sequence goes on along the minus strand of NW_026683205.1, from coordinate 247,101 downwards.
TTTGCCTTTCTCGTCTTAGGGTTGGGGTTCGGCCTAGGGCTAGGATTTTTAAAATCAGGAAGCCCTGAGTTCCAGGCACACTGGAGCTGTGAAAGGCATCCAAAAGGGAGTGCAAAAGTGCCACAACATGGCTGCTTTCACGGCTTTTTCCTTGGCAAGAAGCCTAACACCAGGCTGATTTACCTTCCCAGGGTTACTGTTAGGCTTAGGCCTAGGGCTAGGATTTTTGAAACTAGGAAGCCCTGGGCTCCAGGCACACTGCAGCTGTTCAAGGCATCCCAAGGGGAGTACAAAAGCGCAACAACATGGCAGCTTTCACAGCTTTTTCCTTGGCACCATCCCTATACCTAGGCTGATTTATCTGCCTAGGATTAGGGTTAGGCTTCAGCCTAGGGCTTGGATTTCTTTAACCAGGAAGCCCTGAGTTCCAGGCTTACTTCATCTGCCAAAGGCATCCCAAAGGGAGTGCAGAAGTGCCACAACATGGCTGCTTTCACGGCTTTTCCCTTAGGAAGAACCCTAATACCCGGCTGATTTACCTTCCTAGGGTTACTGTTAGGCTTAGGCCTAGGACTTTTAAAACCAGGAAGCCCTGGGCTCCAGGCACACTGCAGCTGCGAAAGGCATCCCAAGGGGAGCGCAAAAGTGACGCAACTTGCCTGCCACCACTGATATTTCCATGAGACCATCCCGAACCATAGGTTGATTTTCCTTCCTAGGGTTAAAGTTTGAGTTACGCCTAGGGTAAGGGCTCTATTAACCAGAAAGCCCTGAGTTCCAAGAACACAGCAGCTGCGAAGGACTAGCCAAGAAGAGCGCAAAAGTAGCACAACATGCCTGCCTCCACAGCTTTTTCCTTGGGGACATGCCTAATTCCTGGCTGATTTGCCTTTCTCGTCTTAGGGTTGGGGTTCGGCCTAGGGCTAGGATTTTTAAAATCAGGAAGCCCTGAGTTCCAGGCACACTGGAGCTGTGAAAGGCATCCAAAAGGGAGTGCAAAAGTGCCACAACATGGCTGCTTTCACGGCTTTTTCCTTGGCAAGAAGCCTAACACCAGGCTGATTTCCCTTCCCAGGGTTACTGTTAGGCTTAGGCCTAGGGCTAGGATTTTTAAAACTAGGAAGCCCTGGGCTCCAGCCACACTGCAGCTGTTCAAGGCATCCCAAGGGGAGTACAAAAGTGCAACAACATGGCAGCTTTCACAGCTTTTTCCTTGGCACCATCCCTATACCTAGGCTGATTTATCTGCCTAGGGTTAGGGTTAGGGTTCAGCCTAGGGCTTGGATTTCTTTAACCAGGAAGCCCTGAGTTCCAGGCTTACTTCATCTGCCAAAGGCATCCCAAAGGGAGTGCAGAAGTGCCACAACATGGCTGCTTTCACGGCTTTTCCCTTAGGAAGAACCCTAATACCCGGCTGATTTACCTTCCTAGGGTTACTGTTAGGCTTAGGCCTAGGACTTTTAAAACCAGGAAGCCCTGGGCTCCAGGCACACTGCAGCTGCGAAAGGCATCCCAAGGGGAGCGCAAAAGTGACGCAACTTGGCTGCCACCACTGATATTTCCATGAGACCATCCCGAACCATAGGCTGATTTTCCTTCCTAGGGTTAAGGTTTGAGTTACGCCTAGGGTAAGGGCTCTATTAACCAGAAAGCCCTGAGTTCCAAGAACACAGCAGCTGCGAAGGACTAGCCAAGAAGAGTGCAAAAGTACCACAACATGCCTGCCTCCACAGCTTTTTCCTTGGGGACATGCCTAATTCCTGGCTGATTTGCCTTTCTCGTCTTAGGGTTGGGGTTCGGCCTAGGGCTAGGATTTTTAAAATCAGGAAGCCCTGAGTTCCAGGCACACTGGAGCTGTGAAAGGCATCCAAAAGGGAGTGCAAAAGTGCCACAACATGGCTGCTTTCACGGCTTTTTCCTTGGCAAGAAGCCTAACACCAGGCTGATTTACCTTCCCAGGGTTACTGTTAGGCTTAGGCCTAGGGCTAGGATTTTTGAAACTAGGAAGCCCTGGGCTCCAGCCACACTGCAGCTGTTCAAGGCATCCCAAGGGGAGTACAAAAGTGCAACAACATGGCAGCTTTCACAGCTTTTTCCTTGGCACCATCCCTATACCTAGGCTGATTTATCTGCCTAGGGTTAGGGTTAGGGTTCAGCCTAGGGCTTGGATTTCTTTAACCAGGAAGCCCTGAGTTCCAGGCTTACTTCATCTGCCAAAGGCATCCCAAAGGGAGTGCAGAAGTGCCACAACATGGCTGCTTTCACGGCTTTTCCCTTAGGAAGAACCCTAATACCCGGCTGATTTACCTTCCAAGGGTTACTGTTAGGCTTAGGCCTAGGACTTTTAAAACCAAGAAGCCCTGGGCTCCAGGCACACTGCAGCTGCGAAAGGCATCCCAAGGGGAGCGCAAAAGTGACGCAACTTGGCTGCCACCACTGATATTTCCATGAGAGCATCCCGAACCATAGGCTGATTTTCCTTCCTAGGGTTAAGGTTTGAGTTACGCCTAGGGTAAGGGCTCTATTAACCAGAAAGCCCTGAGTTCCAAGAACACAGCAGCTGCGAAGGACTAGCCAAGAAGAGCGCAAAAGTAGCACAACATGCCTGCCTCCACAGCTTTTTCCTTGGGGACATGCCTAATTCCTGGCTGATTTGCCTTTCTCGTCTTAGGGTTGGGGTTCGGCCTAGGGCTAGGATTTTTAAAATCAGGAAGCCCTGAGTTCCAGGCACACTGGAGCTGTGAAAGGCATCCAAAAGGGAGTGCAAAAGTGCCACAACATGGCTGCTTTCACGGCTTTTTCCTTGGCAAGAAGCCTAACACCAGGCTGATTTACCTTCCCAGGGTTACTGTTAGGCTTAGGCCTAGGGCTAGGATTTTTGAAACTAGGAAGCCCTGGGCTCCAGGCACACTGCAGCTGTTCAAGGCATCCCAAGGGGAGTACAAAAGTGCAACAACATGGCAGCTTTCACAGCTTTTTCCTTGGCACCATCCCTATACCTAGGCTGATTTATCTGCCTAGGGTTAGGGTTAGCGTTCAGCCTAGGGCTTGGATTTCTTTAACCAGGAAGCCCTGAGTTCCAGGCTTACTTCATCTGCCAAAGGCATCCCAAAGGGAGTGCAGAAGTGCCACAACATGGCTGCTTTCACGGCTTTTCCCTTAGGAAGAACCCTAATACCCGGCTGATTTACCTTCCTAGGGTTACTGTTAGGCTTAGGCCTAGGACTTTTAAAACCAGGAAGCCCTGGGCTCCAGGCACACTGCAGCTGCGAAAGGCATCCCAAGGGGAGCGCAAAAGTGACGCAACTTGGCTGCCACCACTGATATTTCCATGAGACCATCCCGAACCATAGGCTGATTTTCCTTCCTAGGGTTAAAGTTTGAGTTACGCCTAGGGTAAGGGCTCTATTAACCAGAAAGCCCTGAGTTCCAAGAACACAGCAGCTGCGAAGGACTAGCCAAGAAGAGCGCAAAAGTAGCACAACATGCCTGCCTCCACAGCTTTTTCCTTGGGGACATGCCTAATTCCTGGCTGATTTGCCTTTCTCGTCTTAGGGTTGGGGTTCGGCCTAGGGCTAGGATTTTTAAAATCAGGAAGCCCTGAGTTCCAGGCACACTGGAGCTGTGAAAGGCATCCAAAAGGGAGTGCAAAAGTGCCACAACATGGCTGCTTTCACGGCTTTTTCCTTGGCAAGAAGCCTAACACCAGGCTGATTTACCTTCCCAGGGTTACTGTTAGGCTTAGGCCCAGGGCTAGGATTTTTAAAACTAGGAAGCCCTGGGCTCCAGCCACACTGCAGCTGTTCAAGGCATCCCAAGGGGAGTACAAAAGTGCAACAACATGGCAGCTTTCACAGCTTTTTCCTTGGCACCATCCCTATACCTAGGCTGATTTATCTGCCTAGGGTTAGGGTTAGCGTTCAGCCTAGGGCTTGGATTTCTTTAACCAGGAAGCCCTGAGTTCCAGGCTTACTTCATCTGCCAAAGGCATCTCAAAGGGAGTGCAGAAGTGCCACAACATGGCTGCTTTCACGGCTTTTCCCTTAGGAAGAACCCTAATAGCCGGCTGATTTACCTTCCTAGGGTTACTGTTAGGCTTAGGCCTAGGACTTTTAAAACCAAGAAGCCCTGGGCTCCAGGCACACTGCAGCTGCGAAAGGCATCCCAAGGGGAGCGCAAAAGTGACGCAACTTGGCTGCCACCACTGATATTTCCATGAGAGCATCCCGAACCATAGGCTGATTTTCCTTCCTAGGGTTAAGGTTTGAGTTACGCCTAGGGTAAGGGCTCTATTAACCAGAAAGCCCTGAGTTCCAAGAACACAGCAGCTGCGAAGGACTACCCAAGAAGAGCGCAAAAGTAGCACAACATGCCTGCCTCCACAGCTTTTTCCTTGGGGACATGCCTAATTCCTGGCTGATTTGCCTTTCTCGTCTTAGGGTTGGGGTTCGGCCTAGGGCTAGGATTTTTAAAATCAGGAAGCCCTGAGTTCCAGGCACACTGGAGCTGTGAAAGGCATCCAAAAGGGAGTGCAAAAGTGCCACAACATGGCTGCTTTCACGGCTTTTTCCTTGGCAAGAAGCCTAACACCAGGCTGATTTACCTTCCCAGGGTTACTGTTAGGCTTAGGCCTAGGGCTAGGATTTTTGAAACTAGGAAGCCCTGGGCTCCAGGCACACTGCAGCTGTTCAAGGCATCCCAAGGGGAGTACAAAAGTGCAACAACATGGCAGCTTTCACAGCTTTTTCCTTGGCACCATCCCTATACCTAGGCTGATTTATCTGCCGGGGGTTAGGGTTAGGCTTCAGCCTAGGGCTTGGATTTCTTTAACCAGGAAGCCCTGAGTTCCAGGCTTACTTCATCTGCCAAAGGCATCCCAAAGGGAGTGCAGAAGTGCCACAACATGGCTGCTTTCACGGCTTTTCCCTTAGGAAGAACCCTAATACCTGGCTGATTTACCTTCCTAGGGTTACTGTTAGGCTTAGGCCTAGGACTTTTAAAACCAAGAAGCCCTGGGCTCCAGGCACACTGCAGCTGCGAAAGGCATCCCAAGGGGAGCGCAAAAGTGACGCAACTTGGCTGCCACCACTGATATTTCCATGAGAGCATCCCGAACCATAGGCTGATTTTCCTTCCTAGGGTTAAGGTTTGAGTTACGCCTAGGGTAAGGGCTCTATTAACCAGAAAGCCCTGAGTTCCAAGAACACAGCAGCTGCGAAGGACTAGCCAAGAAGAGCGCAAAAGTAGCACAACATGCCTGCCTCCACAGCTTTTTCCTTGGGGACATGCCTAATTCCTGGCTGATTTGCCTTTCTCGTCTTAGGGTTGGGGTTCGGCCTAGGGCTAGGATTTTTAAAATCAGGAAGCCCTGAGTTCCAGGCACACTGGAGCTGTGAAAGGCATCCAAAAGGGAGTGCAAAAGTGCCACAACATGGCTGCTTTCACGGCTTTTTCCTTGGCAAGAAGCCTAACACCAGGCTGATTTACCTTCCCAGGGTTACTGTTAGGCTTAGGCCTAGGGCTAGGATTTTTGAAACTAGGAAGCCCTGGGCTCCAGGCACACTGCAGCTGTTCAAGGCATCCCAAGGGGAGTACAAAAGTGCAACAACATGGCAGCTTTCACAGCTTTTTCCTTGGCACCATCCCTATACCTAGGCTGATTTATCTGCCTAGGATTAGGGTTAGGCTTCAGCCTAGGGCTTGGATTTCTTTAACCAGGAAGCCCTGAGTTCCAGGCTTACTTCATCTGCCAAAGGCATCCCAAAGGGAGTGCAGAAGTGCCACAACATGGCTGCTTTCACGGCTTTTCCCTTAGGAAGAACCCTAATACCCGGCTGATTTACCTTCCTAGGGTTACTGTTAGGCTTAGGCCTAGGACTTTTAAAACCAGGAAGCCCTGGGCTCCAGGCACACTGCAGCTGCGAAAGGCATCCCAAGGGGAGCGCAAAAGTGACGCAACTTGCCTGCCACCACTGATATTTCCATGAGACCATCCCGAACCATAGGTTGATTTTCCTTCCTAGGGTTAAAGTTTGAGTTACGCCTAGGGTAAGGGCTCTATTAACCAGAAAGCCCTGAGTTCCAAGAACACAGCAGCTGCGAAGGACTAGCCAAGAAGAGCGCAAAAGTAGCACAACATGCCTGCCTCCACAGCTTTTTCCTTGGGGACATGCCTAATTCCTGGCTGATTTGCCTTTCTCGTCTTAGGGTTGGGGTTCGGCCTAGGGCTAGGATTTTTAAAATCAGGAAGCCCTGAGTTCCAGGCACACTGGAGCTGTGAAAGGCATCCAAAAGGGAGTGCAAAAGTGCCACAACATGGCTGCTTTCACGGCTTTTTCCTTGGCAAGAAGCCTAACACCAGGCTGATTTCCCTTCCCAGGGTTACTGTTAGGCTTAGGCCTAGGGCTAGGATTTTTAAAACTAGGAAGCCCTGGGCTCCAGCCACACTGCAGCTGTTCAAGGCATCCCAAGGGGAGTACAAAAGTGCAACAACATGGCAGCTTTCACAGCTTTTTCCTTGGCACCATCCCTATACCTAGGCTGATTTATCTGCCTAGGGTTAGGGTTAGCGTTCAGCCTAGGGCTTGGATTTCTTTAACCAGGAAGCCCTGAGTTCCAGGCTTACTTCATCTGCCAAAGGCATCCCAAAGGGAGTGCAGAAGTGCCACAACATGGCTGCTTTCACGGCTTTTCCCTTAGGAAGAACCCTAATACCCGGCTGATTTACCTTCCTAGGGTTACTGTTAGGCTTAGGCCTAGGACTTTTAAAACCAGGAAGCCCTGGGCTCCAGGCACACTGCAGCTGCGAAAGGCATCCCAAGGGGAGCGCAAAAGTGACGCAACTTGGCTGCCACCACTGATATTTCCATGAGACCATCCCGAACCATAGGTTGATTTTCCTTCCTAGGGTTAAAGTTTGAGTTACGCCTAGGGTAAGGGCTCTATTAACCAGAAAGCCCTGAGTTCCAAGAACACAGCAGCTGCGAAGGACTAGCCAAGAAGAGCGCAAAAGTAGCACAACATGCCTGCCTCCACAGCTTTTTCCTTGGGGACATGCCTAATTCCTGGCTGATTTGCCTTTCTCGTCTTAGGGTTGGGGTTCGGCCTAGGGCTAGGATTTTTAAAATCAGGAAGCCCTGAGTTCCAGGCACACTGGAGCTGTGAAAGGCATCCAAAAGGGAGTGCAAAAGTGCCACAACATGGCTGCTTTCACGGCTTTTTCCTTGGCAAGAAGCCTAACACCAGGCTGATTTACCTTCCCAGGGTTACTGTTAGGCTTAGGCCTAGGGCTAGGATTTTTAAAACTAGGAAGCCCTGGGCTCCAGCCACACTGCAGCTGTTCAAGGCATCCCAAGGGGAGTACAAAAGTGCAACAACATGGCAGCTTTCACAGCTTTTTCCTTGGCACCATCCCTATACCTAGGCTGATTTATCTGCCTAGGGTTAGGGTTAGCGTTCAGCCTAGGGCTTGGATTTCTTTAACCAGGAAGCCCTGAGTTCCAGGCTTACTTCATCTGCCAAAGGCATCCCAAAGGGAGTGCAGAAGTGCCACAACATGGCTGCTTTCACGGCTTTTCCCTTAGGAAGAACCCTAATACCCGGCTGATTTACCTTCCTAGGGTTACTGTTAGGCTTAGGCCTAGGACTTTTAAAACCAGGAAGCCCTGGGCTCCAGGCACACTGCAGCTGCGAAAGGCATCCCAAGGGGAGCGCAAAAGTGACGCAACTTGGCTGCCACCACTGATATTTCCATGAGACCATCCCGAACCATAGGCTGATTTTCCTTCCTAGGGTTAAAGTTTGAGTTACGCCTAGGGTAAGGGCTCTATTAACCAGAAAGCCCTGAGTTCCAAGAACACAGCAGCTGCGAAGGACTACCCAAGAAGAGCGCAAAAGTAGCACAACATGCCTGCCTCCACAGCTTTTTCCTTGGGGACATGCCTAATTCCTGGCTGATTTGCCTTTCTCGTCTTAGGGTTGGGGTTCGGCCTAGGGCTAGGATTTTTAAAATCAGGAAGCCCTGAGTTCCAGGCACACTGGAGCTGTGAAAGGCATCCAAAAGGGAGTGCAAAAGTGCCACAACATGGCTGCTTTCACGGCTTTTTCCTTGGCAAGAAGCCTAACACCAGGCTGATTTACCTTCCCAGGGTTACTGTTAGGCTTAGGCCCAGGGCTAGGATTTTTAAAACTAGGAAGCCCTGGGCTCCAGCCACACTGCAGCTGTTCAAGGCATCCCAAGGGGAGTACAAAAGTGCAACAACATGGCAGCTTTCACAGCTTTTTCCTTGGCACCATCCCTATACCTAGGCTGATTTATCTGCCTAGGGTTAGGGTTAGCGTTCAGCCTAGGGCTTGGATTTCTTTAACCAGGAAGCCCTGAGTTCCAGGCTTACTTCATCTGCCAAAGGCATCTCAAAGGGAGTGCAGAAGTGCCACAACATGGCTGCTTTCACGGCTTTTCCCTTAGGAAGAACCCTAATAGCCGGCTGATTTACCTTCCTAGGGTTACTGTTAGGCTTAGGCCTAGGACTTTTAAAACCAAGAAGCCCTGGGCTCCAGGCACACTGCAGCTGCGAAAGGCATCCCAAGGGGAGCGCAAAAGTGACGCAACTTGGCTGCCACCACTGATATTTCCATGAGAGCATCCCGAACCATAGGCTGATTTTCCTTCCTAGGGTTAAGGTTTGAGTTACGCCTAGGGTAAGGGCTCTATTAACCAGAAAGCCCTGAGTTCCAAGAACACAGCAGCTGCGAAGGACTACCCAAGAAGAGCGCAAAAGTAGCACAACATGCCTGCCTCCACAGCTTTTTCCTTGGGGACATGCCTAATTCCTGGCTGATTTGCCTTTCTCGTCTTAGGGTTGGGGTTCGGCCTAGGGCTAGGATTTTTAAAATCAGGAAGCCCTGAGTTCCAGGCACACTGGAGCTGTGAAAGGCATCCAAAAGGGAGTGCAAAAGTGCCACAACATGGCTGCTTTCACGGCTTTTTCCTTGGCAAGAAGCCTAACACCAGGCTGATTTACCTTCCCAGGGTTACTGTTAGGCTTAGGCCTAGGGCTAGGATTTTTGAAACTAGGAAGCCCTGGGCTCCAGCCACACTGCAGCTGTTCAAGGCATCCCAAGGGGAGTACAAAAGTGCAACAACATGGCAGCTTTCACAGCTTTTTCCTTGGCACCATCCCTATACCTAGGCTGATTTATCTGCCGGGGGTTAGGGTTAGGCTTCAGCCTAGGGCTTGGATTTCTTTAACCAGGAAGCCCTGAGTTCCAGGCTTACTTCATCTGCCAAAGGCATCCCAAAGGGAGTGCAGAAGTGCCACAACATGGCTGCTTTCACGGCTTTTCCCTTAGGAAGAACCCAAATACCTGGCTGATTTACCTTCCTAGGGTTACTGTTAGGCTTAGGCCTAGGACTTTTAAAACCAAGAAGCCCTGGGCTCCAGGCACACTGCAGCTGCGAAAGGCATCCCAAGGGGAGCGCAAAAGTGACGCAACTTGGCTGCCACCACTGATATTTCCATGAGAGCATCCCGAACCATAGGCTGATTTTCCTTCCTAGGGTTAAGGTTTGAGTTACGCCTAGGGTAAGGGCTCTATTAACCAGAAAGCCCTGAGTTCCAAGAACACAGCAGCTGCGAAGGACTACCCAAGAAGAGCGCAAAAGTAGCACAACATGCCTGCCTCCACAGCTTTTTCCTTGGGGACATGCCTAATTCCTGGCTGATTTGCCTTTCTCGTCTTAGGGTTGGGGTTCGGCCTAGGGCTAGGATTTTTAAAATCAGGAAGCCCTGAGTTCCAGGCACACTGGAGCTGTGAAAGGCATCCAAAAGGGAGTGCAAAAGTGCCACAACATGGCTGCTTTCACGGCTTTTTCCTTGGCAAGAAGCCTAACACCAGGCTGATTTACCTTCCCAGGGTTACTGTTAGGCTTAGGCCTAGGGCTAGGATTTTTGAAACTAGGAAGCCCTGGGCTCCAGGCACACTGCAGCTGTTCAAGGCATCCCAAGGGGAGTACAAAAGTGCAACAACATGGCAGCTTTCACAGCTTTTTCCTTGGCACCATCCCTATACCTAGGCTGATTTATCTGCCTAGGATTAGGGTTAGCGTTCAGCCTAGGGCTTGGATTTCTTTAACCAGGAAGCCCTGAGTTCCAGGCTTACTTCATCTGCCAAAGGCATCCCAAAGGGAGTGCAGAAGTGCCACAACATGGCTGCTTTCACGGCTTTTCCCTTAGGAAGAACCCTAATACCCGGCTGATTTACCTTCCTAGGGTTACTGTTAGGCTTAGGCCTAGGACTTTTAAAACCAGGAAGCCCTGGGCTCCAGGCACACTGCAGCTGCGAAAGGCATCCCAAGGGGAGCGCAAAAGTGACGCAACTTGGCTGCCACCACTGATATTTCCATGAGACCATCCCGAACCATAGGTTGATTTTCCTTCCTAGGGTTAAAGTTTGAGTTATGCCTAGGGTAAGGGCTCTATTAACCAGAAAGCCCTGAGTTCCAAGAACACAGCAGCTGCGAAGGACTAGCCAAGAAGAGCGCAAAAGTAGCACAACATGCCTGCCTCCACAGCTTTTTCCTTGGGGACATGCCTAATTCCTGGCTGATTTGCCTTTCTCGTCTTAGGGTTGGGGTTCGGCCTAGGGCTAGGATTTTTAAAATCAGGAAGCCCTGAGTTCCAGGCACACTGGAGCTGTGAAAGGCATCCAAAAGGGAGTGCAAAAGTGCCACAACATGGCTGCTTTCACGGCTTTTTCCTTGGCAAGAAGCCTAACACCAGGCTGATTTCCCTTCCCAGGGTTACTGTTAGGCTTAGGCCTAGGGCTAGGATTTTTAAAACTAGGAAGCCCTGGGCTCCAGCCACACTGCAGCTGTTCAAGGCATCCCAAGGGGAGTACAAAAGTGCAACAACATGGCAGCTTTCACAGCTTTTTCCTTGGCACCATCCCTATACCTAGGCTGATTTATCTGCCTAGGGTTAGGGTTAGCGTTCAGCCTAGGGCTTGGATTTCTTTAACCAGGAAGCCCTGAGTTCCAGGCTTACTTCATCTGCCAAAGGCATCCCAAAGGGAGTGCAGAAGTGCCACAACATGGCTGCTTTCACGGCTTTTCCCTTAGGAAGAACCCTAATACCCGGCTGATTTACCTTCCTAGGGTTACTGTTAGGCTTAGGCCTAGGACTTTTAAAACCAGGAAGCCCTGGGCTCCAGGCACACTGCAGCTGCGAAAGGCATCCCAAGGGGAGCGCAAAAGTGACGCAACTTGGCTGCCACCACTGATATTTCCATGAGACCATCCCGAACCATAGGTTGATTTTCCTTCCTAGGGTTAAAGTTTGAGTTACGCCTAGGGTAAGGGCTCTATTAACCAGAAAGCCCTGAGTTCCAAGAACACAGCAGCTGCGAAGGACTAGCCAAGAAGAGCGCAAAAGTAGCACAACATGCCTGCCTCCACAGCTTTTTCCTTGGGGACATGCCTAATTCCTGGCTGATTTGCCTTTCTCGTCTTAGGGTTGGGGTTCGGCCTAGGGCTAGGATTTTTAAAATCAGGAAGCCCTGAGTTCCAGGCACACTGGAGCTGTGAAAGGCATCCAAAAGGGAGTGCAAAAGTGCCACAACATGGCTGCTTTCACGGCTTTTTCCTTGGCAAGAAGCCTAACACCAGGCTGATTTACCTTCCCAGGGTTACTGTTAGGCTTAGGCCTAGGGCTAGGATTTTTGAAACTAGGAAGCCCTGGGCTCCAGGCACACTGCAGCTGTTCAAGGCATCCCAAGGGGAGTACAAAAGTGCAACAACATGGCAGCTTTCACAGCTTTTTCCTTGGCACCATCCCTATACCTAGGCTGATTTATCTGCCTAGGGTTAGGGTTAGCGTTCAGCCTAGGGCTTGGATTTCTTTAACCAGGAAGCCCTGAGTTCCAGGCTTACTTCATCTGCCAAAGGCATCCCAAAGGGAGTGCAGAAGTGCCACAACATGGCTGCTTTCACGGCTTTTCCCTTAGGAAGAACCCTAATACCCGGCTGATTTACCTTCCTAGGGTTACTGTTAGGCTTAGGCCTAGGACTTTTAAAACCAGGAAGCCCTGGGCTCCAGGCACACTGCAGCTGCGAAAGGCATCCCAAGGGGAGCGCAAAAGTGACGCAACTTGCCTGCCACCACTGATATTTCCATGAGAGCATCCCGAACCATAGGCTGATTTTCCTTCCTAGGGTTAAGGTTTGAGTTACGCCTAGGGTAAGGGCTCTATTAACCAGAAAGCCCTGAGTTCCAAGAACACAGCAGCTGCGAAGGACTAGCCAAGAAGAGCGCAAAAGTAGCACAACATGCCTGCCTCCACAGCTTTTTCCTTGGGGACATGCCTAATTCCTGGCTGATTTGCCTTTCTCGTCTTAGGGTTGGGGTTCGGCCTAGGGCTAGGATTTTTAAAATCAGGAAGCCCTGAGTTCCAGGCACACTGGAGCTGTGAAAGGCATCCAAAAGGGAGTGCAAAAGTGCCACAACATGGCTGCTTTCACGGCTTTTTCCTTGGCAAGAAGCCTAACACCAGGCTGATTTACCTTCCCAGGGTTACTGTTAGGCTTAGGCCTAGGGCTAGGATTTTTAAAACTAGGAAGCCCTGGGCTCCAGCCACACTGCAGCTGTTCAAGGCATCCCAAGGGGAGTACAAAAGTGCAACAACATGGCAGCTTTCACAGCTTTTTCCTTGGCACCATCCCTATACCTAGGCTGATTTATCTGCCTAGGGTTAGGGTTAGGGTTCAGCCTAGGGCTTGGATTTCTTTAACCAGGAAGCCCTGAGTTCCAGGCTTACTTCATCTGCCAAAGGCATCCCAAAGGGAGTGCAGAAGTGCCACAACATGGCTGCTTTCACGGCTTTTCCCTTAGGAAGAACCCTAATACCCGGCTGATTTACCTTCCTAGGGTTACTGTTAGGCTTAGGCCTAGGACTTTTAAAACCAGGAAGCCCTGGGCTCCAGGCACACTGCAGCTGCGAAAGGCATCCCAAGGGGAGCGCAAAAGTGACGCAACTTGGCTGCCACCACTGATATTTCCATGAGAGCATCCCGAACCATAGGCTGATTTTCCTTCCTAGGGTTAAGGTTTGAGTTACGCCTAGGGTAAGGGCTCTATTAACCAGAAAGCCCTGAGTTCCAAGAACACAGCAGCTGCGAAGGACTAGCCAAGAAGAGCGCAAAAGTAGCACAACATGCCTGCCTCCACAGCTTTTTCCTTGGGGACATGCCTAATTCCTGGCTGATTTGCCTTTCTCGTCTTAGGGTTGGGGTTCGGCCTAGGGCTAGGATTTTTAAAATCAGGAAGCCCTGAGTTCCAGGCACACTGGAGCTGTGAAAGGCATCCAAAAGGGAGTGCAAAAGTGCCACAACATGGCTGCTTTCACGGCTTTTTCCTTGGCAAGAAGCCTAACACCAGGCTGATTTACCTTCCCAGGGTTACTGTTAGGCTTAGGCCTAGGGCTAGGATTTTTGAAACTAGGAAGCCCTGGGCTCCAGGCACACTGCAGCTGTTCAAGGCATCCCAAGGGGAGTACAAAAGTGCAACAACATGGCAGCTTTCACAGCTTTTTCCTTGGCACCATCCCTATACCTAGGCTGATTTATCTGCCTAGGGTTAGGGTTAGGGTTCAGCCTAGGGCTTGGATTTCTTTAACCAGGAAGCCCTGAGTTCCAGGCTTACTTCATCTGCCAAAGGCATCCCAAAGGGAGTGCAGAAGTGCCACAACATGGCTGCTTTCACGGCTTTTCCCTTAGGAAGAACCCTAATACCCGGCTGATTTACCTTCCTAGGGTTACTGTTAGGCTTAGGCCTAGGACTTTTAAAACCAGGAAGCCCTGGGCTCCAGGCACACTGCAGCTGCGAAAGGCATCCCAAGGGGAGCGCAAAAGTGACGCAACTTGGCTGCCACCACTGATATTTCCATGAGACCATCCCGAACCATAGGCTGATTTTCCTTCCTAGGGTTAAGGTTTGAGTTACGCCTAGGGTAAGGGCTCTATTAACCAGAAAGCCCTGAGTTCCAAGAACACAGCAGCTGCGAAGGACTAGCCAAGAAGAGCGCAAAAGTAGCACAACATGCCTGCCTCCACAGCTTTTTCCTTGGGGACATGCCTAATTCCTGGCTGATTTGCCTTTCTCGTCTTAGGGTTGGGGTTCGGCCTAGGGCTAGGATTTTTAAAATCAGGAAGCCCTGAGTTCCAGGCACACTGGAGCTGTGAAAGGCATCCAAAAGGGAGTGCAAAAGTGCCACAACATGGCTGCTTTCACGGCTTTTTCCTTGGCAAGAAGCCTAACACCAGGCTGATTTACCTTCCCAGGGTTACTGTTAGGCTTAGGCCCAGGGCTAGGATTTTTAAAACTAGGAAGCCCTGGGCTCCAGCCACACTGCAGCTGTTCAAGGCATCCCAAGGGGAGTACAAAAGTGCAACAACATGGCAGCTTTCACAGCTTTTTCCTTGGCACCATCCCTATACCTAGGCTGATTTATCTGCCTAGGGTTAGGGTTAGCGTTCAGCCTAGGGCTTGGATTTCTTTAACCAGGAAGCCCTGAGTTCCAGGCTTACTTCATCTGCCAAAGGCATCCCAAAGGGAGTGCAGAAGTGCCACAACATGGCTGCTTTCACGGCTTTTCCCTTAGGAAGAACCCTAATACCCGGCTGATTTACCTTCCTAGGGTTACTGTTAGGCTTAGGCCTAGGACTTTTAAAACCAGGAAGCCCTGGGCTCCAGGCACACTGCAGCTGCGAAAGGCATCCCAAGGGGAGCGCAAAAGTGACGCAACTTGGCTGCCACCACTGATATTTCCATGAGAGCATCCCGAACCATAGGCTGATTTTCCTTCCTAGGGTTAAGGTTTGAGTTACGCCTAGGGTAAGGGCTCTATTAACCAGAAAGCCCTGAGTTCCAAGAACACAGCAGCTGCGAAGGACTAGCCAAGAAGAGCGCAAAAGTAGCACAACATGCCTGCCTCCACAGCTTTTTCCTTGGGGACATGCCTAATTCCTGGCTGATTTGCCTTTCTCGTCTTAGGGTTGGGGTTCGGCCTAGGGCTAGGATTTTTAAAATCAGGAAGCCCTGAGTTCCAGGCACACTGGAGCTGTGAAAGGCATCCAAAAGGGAGTGCAAAAGTGCCACAACATGGCTGCTTTCACGGCTTTTTCCTTGGCAAGAAGCCTAACACCAGGCTGATTTACCTTCCCAGGGTTACTGTTAGGCTTAGGCCTAGGGCTAGGATTTTTAAAACTAGGAAGCCCTGGGCTCCAGGCACACTGCAGCTGTTCAAGGCATCCCAAGGGGAGTACAAAAGTGCAACAACATGGCAGCTTTCACAGCTTTTTCCTTGGCACCATCCCTATACCTAGGCTGATTTATCTGCCTAGGGTTAGGGTTAGGGTTCAGCCTAGGGCTTGGATTTCTTTAACCAGGAAGCCCTGAGTTCCAGGCTTACTTCATCTGCCAAAGGCATCCCAAAGGGAGTGCAGAAGTGCCACAACATGGCTGCTTTCACGGCTTTTCCCTTAGGAAGAACCCTAATACCCGGCTGATTTACCTTCCTAGGGTTACTGTTAGGCTTAGGCCTAGGACTTTTAAAACCAGGAAGCCCTGGGCTCCAGGCACACTGCAGCTGCGAAAGGCATCCCAAGGGGAGCGCAAAAGTGACGCAACTTGGCTGCCACCACTGATATTTCCATGAGACCATCCCGAACCATAGGCTGATTTTCCTTCCTAGGGTTAAGGTTTGAGTTACGCCTAGGGTAAGGGCTCTATTAACCAGAAAGCCCTGAGTTCCAAGAACACAGCAGCTGCGAAGGACTAGCCAAGAAGAGCGCAAAAGTAGCACAACATGCCTGCCTCCACAGCTTTTTCCTTGGGGACATGCCTAATTCCTGGCTGATTTGCCTTTCTCGTCTTAGGGTTGGGGTTCGGCCTAGGGCTAGGATTTTTAAAATCAGGAAGCCCTGAGTTCCAGGCACACTGCAGCTGTGAAAGGCATCCAAAAGGGAGTGCAAAAGTGCCACAACATGGCTGCTTTCACGGCTTTTTCCTTGGCAAGAAGCCTAACACCAGGCTGATTTACCTTCCCAGGGTTACTGTTAGGCTTAGGCCTAGGGCTAGGATTTTTGAAACTAGGAAGCCCTGGGCTCCAGGCACACTGCAGCTGTTCAAGGCATCCCAAGGGGAGTACAAAAGTGCAACAACATGGCAGCTTTCACAGCTTTTTCCTTGGCACCATCCCTATACCTAGGCTGATTTATCTGCCGGGGGTTAGGGTTAGGCTTCAGCCTAGGGCTTGGATTTCTTTAACCAGGAAGCCCTGAGTTCCAGGCTTACTTCATCTGCCAAAGGCATCCCAAAGGGAGTGCAGAAGTGCCACAACATGGCTGCTTTCACGGCTTTTCCCTTAGGAAGAACCCTAATACCCGGCTGATTTACCTTCCTAGGGTTACTGTTAGGCTTAGGCCTAGGACTTTTAAAACCAAGAAGCCCTGGGCTCCAGGCACACTGCAGCTGCGAAAGGCATCCCAAGGGGAGCGCAAAAGTGACGCAACTTGGCTGCCACCACTGATATTTCCATGAGAGCATCCCGAACCATAGGCTGATTTTCCTTCCTAGGGTTAAGGTTTGAGTTACGCCTAGGGTAAGGGCTCTATTAACCAGAAAGCCCTGAGTTCCAAGAACACAGCAGCTGCGAAGGACTAGCCAAGAAGAGCGCAAAAGTAGCACAACATGCCTGCCTCCACAGCTTTTTCCTTGGGGACATGCCTAATTCCTGGCTGATTTGCCTTTCTCGTCTTAGGGTTGGGGTTCGGCCTAGGGCTAGGATTTTTAAAATCAGGAAGCCCTGAGTTCCAGGCACACTGGAGCTGTGAAAGGCATCCAAAAGGGAGTGCAAAAGTGCCACAACATGGCTGCTTTCACGGCTTTTTCCTTGGCAAGAAGCCTAACACCAGGCTGATTTCCCTTCCCAGGGTTACTGTTAGGCTTAGGCCTAGGGCTAGGATTTTTGAAACTAGGAAGCCCTGGGCTCCAGGCACACTGCAGCTGTTCAAGGCATCCCAAGGGGAGTACAAAAGTGCAACAACATGGCAGCTTTCACAGCTTTTTCCTTGGCACCATCCCTATACCTAGGCTGATTTATCTGCCTAGGGTTAGGGTTAGGCTTCAGCCTAGGGCTTGGATTTCTTTAACCAGGAAGCCCTGAGTTCCAGGCTTACTTCATCTGCCAAAGGCATCCCAAAGGGAGTGCAGAAGTGCCACAACATGGCTGCTTTCACGGCTTTTCCCTTAGGAAGAACCCTAATACCCGGCTGATTTACCTTCCTAGGGTTACTGTTAGGCTTAGGCCTAGGACTTTTAAAACCAGGAAGCCCTGGGCTCCAGGCACACTGCAGCTGCGAAAGGCATCCCAAGGGGAGCGCAAAAGTGACGCAACTTGCCTGCCACCACTGATATTTCCATGAGACCATCCCGAACCATAGGTTGATTTTCCTTCCTAGGGTTAAAGTTTGAGTTACGCCTAGGGTAAGGGCTCTATTAACCAGAAAGCCCTGAGTTCCAAGAACACAGCAGCTGCGAAGGACTAGCCAAGAAGAGCGCAAAAGTAGCACAACATGCCTGCCTCCACAGCTTTTTCCTTGGGGACATGCCTAATTCCTGGCTGATTTGCCTTTCTCGTCTTAGGGTTGGGGTTCGGCCTAGGGCTAGGATTTTTAAAATCAGGAAGCCCTGAGTTCCAGGCACACTGGAGCTGTGAAAGGCATCCAAAAGGGAGTGCAAAAGTGCCACAACATGGCTGCTTTCACGGCTTTTTCCTTGGCAAGAAGCCTAACACCAGGCTGATTTCCCTTCCCAGGGTTACTGTTAGGCTTAGGCCTAGGGCTAGGATTTTTAAAACTAGGAAGCCCTGGGCTCCAGGCACACTGCAGCTGTTCAAGGCATCCCAAGGGGAGTACAAAAGTGCAACAACATGGCAGCTTTCACAGCTTTTTCCTTGGCACCATCCCTATACCTAGGCTGATTTATCTGCCTAGGGTTAGGGTTAGCGTTCAGCCTAGGGCTTGGATTTCTTTAACCAGGAAGCCCTGAGTTCCAGGCTTACTTCATCTGCCAAAGGCATCCCAAAGGGAGTGCAGAAGTGCCACAACATGGCTGCTTTCACGGCTTTTCCCTTAGGAAGAACCCTAATACCCGGCTGATTTACCTTCCTAGGGTTACTGTTAGGCTTAGGCCTAGGACTTTTAAAACCAGGAAGCCCTGGGCTCCAGGCACACTGCAGCTGCGAAAGGCATCCCAAGGGGAGCGCAAAAGTGACGCAACTTGGCTGCCACCACTGATATTTCCATGAGACCATCCCGAACCATAGGCTGATTTTCCTTCCTAGGCTTAAGGTTTGAGTTACGCCTAGGGTAAGGGCTCTATTAACCAGAAAGCCCTGAGTTCCAAGAACACAGCAGCTGCGAAGGACTAGCCAAGAAGAGCGCAAAAGTAGCACAACATGCCTGCCTCCACAGCTTTTTCCTTGGGGACATGCCTAATTCCTGGCTGATTTGCCTTTCTCGTCTTAGGGTTGGGGTTCGGCCTAGGGCTAGGATTTTTAAAATCAGGAAGCCCTGAGTTCCAGGCACACTGGAGCTGTGAAAGGCATCCAAAAGGGAGTGCAAAAGTGCCACAACATGGCTGCTTTCACGGCTTTTTCCTTGGCAAGAAGCCTAACACCAGGCTGATTTACCTTCCCAGGGTTACTGTTAGGCTTAGGCCTAGGGCTAGGATTTTTGAAACTAGGAAGCCCTGGGCTCCAGGCACACTGCAGCTGTTCAAGGCATCCCAAGGGGAGTACAAAAGTGCAACAACATGGCAGCTTTCACAGCTTTTTCCTTGGCACCATCCCTATACCTAGGCTGATTTATCTGCCTAGGGTTAGGGTTAGCGTTCAGCCTAGGGCTTGGATTTCTTTAACCAGGAAGCCCTGAGTTCCAGGCTTACTTCATCTGCCAAAGGCATCCCAAAGGGAGTGCAGAAGTGCCACAACATGGCTGCTTTCACGGCTTTTCCCTTAGGAAGAACCCTAATACCCGGCTGATTTACCTTCCTAGGGTTACTGTTAGGCTTAGGCCTAGGACTTTTAAAACCAGGAAGCCCTGGGCTCCAGGCACACTGCAGCTGCGAAAGGCATCCCAAGGGGAGCGCAAAAGTGACGCAACTTGGCTGCCACCACTGATATTTCCATGAGACCATCCCGAACCATAGGCTGATTTTCCTTCCTAGGGTTAAGGTTTGAGTTACGCCTAGGGTAAGGGCTCTATTAACCAGAAAGCCCTGAGTTCCAAGAACACAGCAGCTGCGAAGGACTAGCCAAGAAGAGCGCAAAAGTAGCACAACATGCCTGCCTCCACAGCTTTTTCCTTGGGGACATGCCTAATTCCTGGCTGATTTGCCTTTCTCGTCTTAGGGTTGGGGTTCGGCCTAGGGCTAGGATTTTTAAAATCAGGAAGCCCTGAGTTCCAGGCACACTGGAGCTGTGAAAGGCATCCAAAAGGGAGTGCAAAAGTGCCACAACATGGCTGCTTTCACGGCTTTTTCCTTGGCAAGAAGCCTAACACCAGGCTGATTTACCTTCCCAGGGTTACTGTTAGGCTTAGGCCTAGGGCTAGGATTTTTGAAACTAGGAAGCCCTGGGCTCCAGGCACACTGCAGCTGTTCAAGGCATCCCAAGGGGAGTACAAAAGTGCAACAACATGGCAGCTTTCACAGCTTTTTCCTTGGCACCATCCCTATACCTAGGCTGATTTATCTGCCTAGGGTTAGGGTTAGGGTTCAGCCTAGGGCTTGGATTTCTTTAACCAGGAAGCCCTGAGTTCCAGGCTTACTTCATCTGCCAAAGGCATCCCAAAGGGAGTGCAGAAGTGCCACAACATGGCTGCTTTCACGGCTTTTCCCTTAGGAAGAACCCTAATACCCGGCTGATTTACCTTCCTAGGGTTACTGTTAGGCTTAGGCCTAGGACTTTTAAAACCAGGAAGCCCTGGGCTCCAGGCACACTGCAGCTGCGAAAGGCATCCCAAGGGGAGCGCAAAAGTGACGCAACTTGGCTGCCACCACTGATATTTCCATGAGACCATCCCGAACCTTAGGCTGATTTTCCTTCCTAGGGTTAAGGTTTGAGTTACGCCTAGGGTAAGGGCTCTATTAACCAGAAAGCCCTGAGTTCCAAGAACACAGCAGCTGCGAAGGACTAGCCAAGAAGAGCGCAAAAGTACCACAATATGCCTGCCTCCACAGCTTTTTCCTTGGGGACATGCCTAATTCCTGGCTGATTTGCCTTTCTCGTCTTAGGGTTGGGGTTCGGCCTAGGGCTAGGATTTTTAAAATCAGGAAGCCCTGAGTTCCAGGCACACTGGAGCTGTGAAAGGCATCCAAAAGGGAGTGCAAAAGTGCCACAACATGGCTGCTTTCACGGCTTTTTCCTTGGCAAGAAGCCTAACACCAGGCTGATTTACCTTCCCAGGGTTACTGTTAGGCTTAGGCCTAGGGCTAGGATTTTTAAAACTAGGAAGCCCTGGGCTCCAGGCACACTGCAGCTGTTCAAGGCATCCCAAGGGGAGTACAAAAGTGCAACAACATGGCAGCTTTCACAGCTTTTTCCTTGGCACCATCCCTATACCTAGGCTGATTTATCTGCCTAGGATTAGGGTTAGGGTTCAGCCTAGGGCTTGGATTTCTTTAACCAGGAAGCCCTGAGTTCCAGGCTTACTTCATCTGCCAAAGGCATCCCAAAGGGAGTGCAGAAGTGCCACAACATGGCTGCTTTCACGGCTTTTCCCTTAGGAAGAACCCTAATACCCGGCTGATTTACCTTCCTAGGGTTACTGTTAGGCTTAGGCCTAGGACTTTTAAAACCAGGAAGCCCTGGGCTCCAGGCACACTGCAGCTGCGAAAGGCATCCCAAGGGGAGCGCAAAAGTGACGCAACTTGCCTGCCACCACTGATATTTCCATGAGACCATCCCGAACCATAGGCTGATTTTCCTTCCTAGGGTTAAGGTTTGAGTTACGCCTAGGGTAAGGGCTCTATTAACCAGAAAGCCCTGAGTTCCAAGAACACAGCAGCTGCGAAGGACTAGCCAAGAAGAGCGCAAAAGTAGCACAACATGCCTGCCTCCACAGCTTTTTCCTTGGGGACATGCCTAATTCCTGGCTGATTTGCCTTTCTCGTCATAGGGTTGGGGTTCGGCCTAGGGCTAGGATTTTTAAAATCAGGAAGCCCTGAGTTCCAGGCACACTGCAGCTGTGAAAGGCATCCAAAAGGGAGTGCAAAAGTGCCACAACATGGCTGCTTTCACGGCTTTTTCCTTGGCAAGAAGCCTAACACCAGGCTGATTTACCTTCCCAGGGTTACTGTTAGGCTTAGGCCTAGGGCTAGGATTTTTGAAACTAGGAAGCCCTGGGCTCCAGCCACACTGCAGCTGTTCAAGGCATCCCAAGGGGAGTACAAAAGTGCAACAACATGGCAGCTTTCACAGCTTTTTCCTTGGCACCATCCCTATACCTAGGCTGATTTATCTGCCTAGGGTTAGGGTTAGGGTTCAGCCTAGGGCTTGGATTTCTTTAACCAGGAAGCCCTGAGTTCCAGGCTTACTTCATCTGCCAAAGGCATCCCAAAGGGAGTGCAGAAGTGCCACAACATGGCTGCTTTCACGGCTTTTCCCTTAGGAAGAACCCTAATACCCGGCTGATTTACCTTCCTAGCGTTACTGTTAGGCTTAGGCCTAGGACTTTTAAAACCAAGAAGCCCTGGGTTCCAGGCACACTGCAGCTGCGAAAGGCATCCCAAGGGGAGCGCAAAAGTGACGCAACTTGGCTGCCACCACTGATATTTCCATGAGAGCATCCCGAACCATAGGCTGATTTTCCTTCCTAGGGTTAAGGTTTGAGTTACGCCTAGGGTAAGGGCTCTATTAACCAGAAAGCCCTGAGTTCCAAGAACACAGCAGCTGCGAAGGACTAGCCAAGAAGAGCGCAAAAGTAGCACAACATGCCTGCCTCCACAGCTTTTTCCTTGGGGACATGCCTAATTCCTGGCTGATTTGCCTTTCTCGTCTTAGGGTTGGGGTTCGGCCTAGGGCTAGGATTTTTAAAATCAGGAAGCCCTGAGTTCCAGGCACACTGGAGCTGTGAAAGGCATCCAAAAGGGAGTGCAAAAGTGCCACAACATGGCTGCTTTCACGGCTTTTTCCTTGGCAAGAAGCCTAACACCAGGCTGATTTACCTTCCCAGGGTTACTGTTAGGCTTAGGCCTAGGGCTAGGATTTTTGAAACTAGGAAGCCCTGGGCTCCAGGCACACTGCAGCTGTTCAAGGCATCCCAAGGGGAGTACAAAAGTGCAACAACATGGCAGCTTTCACAGCTTTTTCCTTGGCACCATCCCTATACCTAGGCTGATTTATCTGCCGGGGGTTAGGGTTAGGCTTCAGCCTAGGGCTTGGATTTCTTTAACCAGGAAGCCCTGAGTTCCAGGCTTACTTCATCTGCCAAAGGCATCCCAAAGGGAGTGCAGAAGTGCCACAACATGGCTGCTTTCACGGCTTTTCCCTTAGGAAGAACCCTAATACCCGGCTGATTTACCTTCCTAGGGTTACTGTTAGGCTTAGGCCTAGGACTTTTAAAACCAAGAAGCCCTGGGCTCCAGGCACACTGCAGCTGCGAAAGGCATCCCAAGGGGAGCGCAAAAGTGACGCAACTTGGCTGCCACCACTGATATTTCCATGAGAGCATCCCGAACCATAGGCTGATTTTCCTTCCTAGGGTTAAGGTTTGAGTTACGCCTAGGGTAAGGGCTCTATTAACCAGAAAGCCCTGAGTTCCAAGAACACAGCAGCTGCGAAGGACTACCCAAGAAGAGCGCAAAAGTAGCACAACATGCCTGCCTCCACAGCTTTTTCCTTGGGGACATGCCTAATTCCTGGCTGATTTGCCTTTCTCGTCTTAGGGTTGGGGTTCGGCCTAGGGCTAGGATTTTTAAAATCAGGAAGCCCTGAGTTCCAGGCACACTGGAGCTGTGAAAGGCATCCAAAAGGGAGTGCAAAAGTGCCACAACATGGCTGCTTTCACGGCTTTTTCCTTGGCAAGAAGCCTAACACCAGGCTGATTTACCTTCCCAGGGTTACTGTTAGGCTTAGGCCTAGGGCTAGGATTTTTGAAACTAGGAAGCCCTGGGCTCCAGGCACACTGCAGCTGTTCAAGGCATCCCAAGGGGAGTACAAAAGTGCAACAACATGGCAGCTTTCACAGCTTTTTCCTTGGCACCATCCCTATACCTAGGCTGATTTATCTGCCTAGGATTAGGGTTAGGCTTCAGCCTAGGGCTTGGATTTCTTTAACCAGGAAGCCCTGAGTTCCAGGCTTACTTCATCTGCCAAAGGCATCCCAAAGGGAGTGCAGAAGTGCCACAACATGGCTGCTTTCACGGCTTTTCCCTTAGGAAGAACCCTAATACCCGGCTGATTTACCTTCCTAGGGTTACTGTTAGGCTTAGGCCTAGGACTTTTAAAACCAGGAAGCCCTGGGCTCCAGGCACACTGCAGCTGCGAAAGGCATCCCAAGGGGAGCGCAAAAGTGACGCAACTTGGCTGCCACCACTGATATTTCCATGAGACCATCCCGAACCATAGGTTGATTTTCCTTCCTAGGGTTAAAGTTTGAGTTACGCCTAGGGTAAGGGCTCTATTAACCAGAAAGCCCTGAGTTCCAAGAACACAGCAGCTGCGAAGGACTAGCCAAGAAGAGCGCAAAAGTAGCACAACATGCCTGCCTCCACAGCTTTTTCCTTGGGGACATGCCTAATTCCTGGCTGATTTGCCTTTCTCGTCTTAGGGTTGGGGTTCGGCCTAGGGCTAGGATTTTTAAAATCAGGAAGCCCTGAGTTCCAGGCACACTGGAGCTGTGAAAGGCATCCAAAAGGGAGTGCAAAAGTGCCACAACATGGCTGCTTTCACGGCTTTTTCCTTGGCAAGAAGCCTAACACCAGGCTGATTTCCCTTCCCAGGGTTACTGTTAGGCTTAGGCCTAGGGCTAGGATTTTTAAAACTAGGAAGCCCTGGGCTCCAGGCACACTGCAGCTGTTCAAGGCATCCCAAGGGGAGTACAAAAGTGCAACAACATGGCAGCTTTCACAGCTTTTTCCTTGGCACCATCCCTATACCTAGGCTGATTTATCTGCCTAGGGTTAGGGTTAGCGTTCAGCCTAGGGCTTGGATTTCTTTAACCAGGAAGCCCTGAGTTCCAGGCTTACTTCATCTGCCAAAGGCATCCCAAAGGGAGTGCAGAAGTGCCACAACATGGCTGCTTTCACGGCTTTTCCCTTAGGAAGAACCCTAATACCCGGCTGATTTACCTTCCTAGGGTTACTGTTAGGCTTAGGCCTAGGACTTTTAAAACCAGGAAGCCCTGGGCTCCAGGCACACTGCAGCTGCGAAAGGCATCCCAAGGGGAGCGCAAAAGTGACGCAACTTGGCTGCCACCACTGATATTTCCATGAGACCATCCCGAACCATAGGCTGATTTTCCTTCCTAGGCTTAAGGTTTGAGTTACGCCTAGGGTAAGGGCTCTATTAACCAGAAAGCCCTGAGTTCCAAGAACACAGCAGCTGCGAAGGACTAGCCAAGAAGAGCGCAAAAGTAGCACAACATGCCTGCCTCCACAGCTTTTTCCTTGGGGACATGCCTAATTCCTGGCTGATTTGCCTTTCTCGTCTTAGGGTTGGGGTTCGGCCTAGGGCTAGGATTTTTAAAATCAGGAAGCCCTGAGTTCCAGGCACACTGGAGCTGTGAAAGGCATCCAAAAGGGAGTGCAAAAGTGCCACAACATGGCTGCTTTCACGGCTTTTTCCTTGGCAAGAAGCCTAACACCAGGCTGATTTACCTTCCCAGGGTTACTGTTAGGCTTAGGCCTAGGGCTAGGATTTTTGAAACTAGGAAGCCCTGGGCTCCAGGCACACTGCAGCTGTTCAAGGCATCCCAAGGGGAGTACAAAAGTGCAACAACATGGCAGCTTTCACAGCTTTTTCCTTGGCACCATCCCTATACCTAGGCTGATTTATCTGCCTAGGGTTAGGGTTAGCGTTCAGCCTAGGGCTTGGATTTCTTTAACCAGGAAGCCCTGAGTTCCAGGCTTACTTCATCTGCCAAAGGCATCCCAAAGGGAGTGCAGAAGTGCCACAACATGGCTGCTTTCACGGCTTTTCCCTTAGGAAGAACCCTAATACCCGGCTGATTTACCTTCCTAGGGTTACTGTTAGGCTTAGGCCTAGGACTTTTAAAACCAGGAAGCCCTGGGCTCCAGGCACACTGCAGCTGCGAAAGGCATTCCAAGGGGAGCGCAAAAGTGACGCAACTTGGCTGCCACCACTGATATTTCCATGAGACCATCCCGAACCTTAGGCTGATTTTCCTTCCTAGGGTTAAGGTTTGAGTTACGCCTAGGGTAAGGGCTCTATTAACCAGAAAGCCCTGAGTTCCAAGAACACAGCAGCTGCGAAGGACTAGCCAAGAAGAGCGCAAAAGTACCACAATATGCCTGCCTCCACAGCTTTTTCCTTGGGGACATGCCTAATTCCTGGCTGATTTGCCTTTCTCGTCTTAGGGTTGGGGTTCGGCCTAGGGCTAGGATTTTTAAAATCAGGAAGCCCTGAGTTCCAGGCACACTGGAGCTGTGAAAGGCATCCAAAAGGGAGTGCAAAAGTGCCACAACATGGCTGCTTTCACGGCTTTTTCCTTGGCAAGAAGCCTAACACCAGGCTGATTTACCTTCCCAGGGTTACTGTTAGGCTTAGGCCTAGGGCTAGGATTTTTAAAACTAGGAAGCCCTGGGCTCCAGGCACACTGCAGCTGTTCAAGGCATCCCAAGGGGAGTACAAAAGTGCAACAACATGGCAGCTTTCACAGCTTTTTCCTTGGCACCATCCCTATACCTAGGCTGATTTATCTGCCTAGGGTTAGGGTTAGGGTTCAGCCTAGGGCTTGGATTTCTTTAACCAGGAAGCCCTGAGTTCCAGGCTTACTTCATCTGCCAAAGGCATCCCAAAGGGAGTGCAGAAGTGCCACAACATGGCTGCTTTCACGGCTTTTCCCTTAGGAAGAACCCTAATACCCGGCTGATTTACCTTCCTAGGGTTACTGTTAGGCTTAGGCCTAGGACTTTTAAAACCAGGAAGCCCTGGGCTCCAGGCACACTGCAGCTGCGAAAGGCATCCCAAGGGGAGCGCAAAAGTGACGCAACTTGGCTGCCACCACTGATATTTCCATGAGACCATCCCGAACCATAGGCTGATTTTCCTTCCTAGGGTTAAGGTTTGAGTTACGCCTAGGGTAAGGGCTCTATTAACCAGAAAGCCCTGAGTTCCAAGAACACAGCAGCTGCGAAGGACTAGCCAAGAAGAGCGCAAAAGTAGCACAACATGCCTGCCTCCACAGCTTTTTCCTTGGGGACATGCCTAATTCCTGGCTGATTTGCCTTTCTCGTCATAGGGTTGGGGTTCGGCCTAGGGCTAGGATTTTTAAAATCAGGAAGCCCTGAGTTCCAGGCACACTGCAGCTGTGAAAGGCATCCAAAAGGGAGTGCAAAAGTGCCACAACATGGCTGCTTTCACGGCTTTTTCCTTGGCAAGAAGCCTAACACCAGGCTGATTTACCTTCCCAGGGTTACTGTTAGGCTTAGGCCTAGGGCTAGGATTTTTGAAACTAGGAAGCCCTTAGCTCCAGGCACACTGCAGCTGTTCAAGGCATCCCAAGGGGAGTACAAAAGTGCAACAACATGGCAGCTTTCACAGCTTTTTCCTTGGCACCATCCCTATACCTAGGCTGATTTATCTGCCGGGGGTTAGGGTTAGGCTTCAGCCTAGGGCTTGGATTTCTTTAACCAGGAAGCCCTGAGTTCCAGGCTTACTTCATCTGCCAAAGGCATCCCAAAGGGAGTGCAGAAGTGCCACAACATGGCTGCTTTCACGGCTTTTCCCTTAGGAAGAACCCTAATACCCGGCTGATTTACCTTCCTAGGGTTACTGTTAGGCTTAGGCCTAGGACTTTTAAAACCAGGAAGCCCTGGGCTCCAGGCACACTGCAGCTGCGAAAGGCATCCCAAGGGGAGCGCAAAAGTGACGCAACTTGCCTGCCACCACTGATATTTCCATGAGACCATCCCGAACCATAGGTTGATTTTCCTTCCTAGGGTTAAAGTTTGAGTTACGCCTAGGGTAAGGGCTCTATTAACCAGAAAGCCCTGAGTTCCAAGAACACAGCAGCTGCGAAGGACTAGCCAAGAAGAGCGCAAAAGTAGCACAACATGCCTGCCTCCACAGCTTTTTCCTTGGGGACATGCCTAATTCCTGGCTGATTTGCCTTTCTCGTCTTAGGGTTGGGGTTCGGCCTAGGGCTAGGATTTTTAAAATCAGGAAGCCCTGAGTTCCAGGCACACTGGAGCTGTGAAAGGCATCCAAAAGGGAGTGCAAAAGTGCCACAACATGGCTGCTTTCACGGCTTTTTCCTTGGCAAGAAGCCTAACACCAGGCTGATTTACCTTCCCAGGGTTACTGTTAGGCTTAGGCCTAGGGCTAGGATTTTTGAAACTAGGAAGCCCTGGGCTCCAGGCACACTGCAGCTGTTCAAGGCATCCCAAGGGGAGTACAAAAGTGCAACAACATGGCAGCTTTCACAGCTTTTTCCTTGGCACCATCCCTATACCTAGGCTGATTTATCTGCCGGGGGTTAGGGTTAGGCTTCAGCCTAGGGCTTGGATTTCTTTAACCAGGAAGCCCTGAGTTCCAGGCTTACTTCATCTGCCAAAGGCATCCCAAAGGGAGTGCAGAAGTGCCACAACATGGCTGCTTTCACGGCTTTTCCCTTAGGAAGAACCCTAATACCCGGCTGATTTACCTTCCTAGGGTTACTGTTAGGCTTAGGCCTAGGACTTTTAAAACCAGGAAGCCCTGGGCTCCAGGCACACTGCAGCTGCGAAAGGCATCCCAAGGGGAGCGCAAAAGTGACGCAACTTGGCTGCCACCACTGATATTTCCATGAGACCATCCCGAACCATAGGTTGATTTTCCTTCCTAGGGTTAAAGTTTGAGTTACGCCTAGGGTAAGGGCTCTATTAACCAGAAAGCCCTGAGTTCCAAGAACACAGCAGCTGCGAAGGACTAGCCAAGAAGAGCGCAAAAGTAGCACAACATGCCTGCCTCCACAGCTTTTTCCTTGGGGACATGCCTAATTCCTGGCTGATTTGCCTTTCTCGTCATAGGGTTGGGGTTCGGCCTAGGGCTAGGATTTTTAAAATCAGGAAGCCCTGAGTTCCAGGCACACTGCAGCTGTGAAAGGCATCCAAAAGGGAGTGCAAAAGTGCCACAACATGGCTGCTTTCACGGCTTTTTCCTTGGCAAGAAGCCTAACACCAGGCTGATTTACCTTCCCAGGGTTACTGTTAGGCTTAGGCCTAGGGCTAGGATTTTTGAAACTAGGAAGCCCTGGGCTCCAGGCACACTGCAGCTGTTCAAGGCATCCCAAGGGGAGTACAAAAGTGCAACAACATGGCAGCTTTCACAGCTTTTTCCTTGGCACCATCCCTATACCTAGGCTGATTTATCTGCCTAGGGTTAGGGTTAGGGTTCAGCCTAGGGCTTGGATTTCTTTAACCAGGAAGCCCTGAGTTCCAGGCTTACTTCATCTGCCAAAGGCATCCCAAAGGGAGTGCAGAAGTGCCACAACATGGCTGCTTTCACGGCTTTTCCCTTAGGAAGAACCCTAATACCCGGCTGATTTACCTTCCTAGGGTTACTGTTAGGCTTAGGCCTAGGACTTTTAAAACCAGGAAGCCCTGGGCTCCAGGCACACTGCAGCTGCGAAAGGCATCCCAAGGGGAGCGCAAAAGTGACGCAACTTGGCTGCCACCACTGATATTTCCATGAGACCATCCCGAACCATAGGCTGATTTTCCTTCCTAGGGTTAAGGTTTGAGTTACGCCTAGGGTAAGGGCTCTATTAACCAGAAAGCCCTGAGTTCCAAAAACTTAGCAGCTGCGAAGGACTAGCCAAGAAGAGCGCAAAAGTAGCACAACATGCCTGCCTCCACAGCTTTTTCCTTGGGGACATGCCTAATTCCTGGCTGATTTGCCTTTCTCGTCTTAGGGTTGGGGTTCGGCCTAGGGCTAGGATTTTTAAAATCAGGAAGCCCTGAGTTCCAGGCACACTGGAGCTGTGAAAGGCATCCAAAAGGGAGTGCAAAAGTGCCACAACATGGCTGCTTTCACGGCTTTTTCCTTGGCAAGAAGCCTAACACCAGGCTGATTTACCTTCCCAGGGTTACTGTTAGGCTTAGGCCTAGGGCTAGGATTTTTGAAACTAGGAAGCCCTGGGCTCCAGCCACACTGCAGCTGTTCAAGGCATCCCAAGGGGAGTACAAAAGTGCAACAACATGGCAGCTTTCACAGCTTTTTCCTTGGCACCATCCCTATACCTAGGCTGATTTATCTGCCTAGGGTTAGGGTTAGGGTTCAGCCTAGGGCTTGGATTTCTTTAACCAGGAAGCCCTGAGTTCCAGGCTTACTTCATCTGCCAAAGGCATCCCAAAGGGAGTGCAGAAGTGCCACAACATGGCTGCTTTCACGGCTTTTCCCTTAGGAAGAACCCTAATAGCCGGCTGATTTACCTTCCTAGCGTTACTGTTAGGCTTAGGCCTAGGACTTTTAAAACCAAGAAGCCCTGGGCTCCAGGCACACTGCAGCTGCGAAAGGCATCCCAAGGGGAGCGCAAAAGTGACGCAACTTGGCTGCCACCACTGATATTTCCATGAGAGCATCCCGAACCATAGGTTGATTTTCCTTCCTAGGCTTAAGGTTTGAGTTACGCCTAGGGTAAGGGCTCTATTAACCAGAAAGCCCTGAGTTCCAAGAACACAGCAGCTGCGAAGGACTAGCCAAGAAGAGCGCAAAAGTAGCACAACATGCCTGCCTCCACAGCTTTTTCCTTGGGGACATGCCTAATTGCTGGCTGATTTGCCTTTCTCGTCTTAGGGTTGGGGTTCGGCCTAGGGCTAGGATTTTTAAAATCAGGAAGCCCTGAGTTCCAGGCACACTGGAGCTGTGAAAGGCATCCAAAAGGGAGTGCAAAAGTGCCACAACATGGCTGCTTTCACGGCTTTTTCCTTGGCAAGAAGCCTAACACCAGGCTGATTTACCTTCCTAGGGTTACTGTTAGGCTTAGGCCTAGGGCTAGGATTTTTAAAACTAGGAAGCCCTGGGCTCCAGCCACACTGCAGCTGTTCAAGGCATCCCAAGGGGAGTACAAAAGTGCAACAACATGGCAGCTTTCACAGCTTTTTCCTTGGCACCATCCCTATACCTAGGCTGATTTATCTGCCTAGGGTTAGGGTTAGGGTTCAGCCTAGGGCTTGGATTTCTTTAACCAGGAAGCCCTGAGTTCCAGGCTTACTTCATCTGCCAAAGGCATCCCAAAGGGAGTGCAGAAGTGCCACAACATGGCTGCTTTCACGGCTTTTCCCTTAGGAAGAACCCTAATACCCGGCTGATTTACCTTCCTAGGGTTACTGTTAGGCTTAGGCCTAGGACTTTTAAAACCAAGAAGCCCTGGGCTCCAGGCACACTGCAGCTGCGAAAGGCATCCCAAGGGGAGCGCAAAAGTGACGCAACTTGGCTGCCACCACTGATATTTCCATGAGAGCATCCCGAACCATAGGCTGATTTTCCTTCCTAGGGTTAAGGTTTGAGTTACGCCTAGGGTAAGGGCTCTATTAACCAGAAAGCCCTGAGTTGCAAGAACACAGCAGCTGCGAAGGACTAGCCAAGAAGAGCGCAAAAGTAGCACAACATGCCTGCCTCCACAGCTTTTTCCTTGGGGACATGCCTAATTCCTGGCTGATTTGCCTTTCTCGTCATAGGGTTGGGGTTCGGCCTAGGGCTAGGATTTTTAAAATCAGGAAGCCCTGAGTTCCAGGCACACTGGAGCTGTGAAAGGCATCCAAAAGGGAGTGCAAAAGTGCCACAACATGGCTGCTTTCACGGCTTTTTCCTTGGCAAGAAGCCTAACACCAGGCTGATTTACCTTCCCAGGGTTACTGTTAGGCTTAGGCCTAGGGCTAGGATTTTTGAAACTAGGAAGCCCTGGGCTCCAGGCACACTGCAGCTGTTCAAGGCATCCCAAGGGGAGTACAAAAGTGCAACAACATGGCAGCTTTCACAGCTTTTTCCTTGGCACCATCCCTATACCTAGGCTGATTTATCTGCCTAGGATTAGGGTTAGGGTTCAGCCTAGGGCTTGGATTTCTTTAACCAGGAAGCCCTGAGTTCCAGGCTTA
Organism: Ammospiza nelsoni; assembly: GCF_027579445.1. Lineage (NCBI taxonomy): Eukaryota > Metazoa > Chordata > Aves > Passeriformes > Passerellidae > Ammospiza > Ammospiza nelsoni. The sequence goes on along the minus strand of NW_026683205.1, from coordinate 215,725 downwards.
CTTCATCTGCCAAAGGCATCCCAAAGGGAGTGCAGAAGTGCCACAACATGGCTGCTTTCACGGCTTTTCCCTTAGGAAGAACCCTAATACCCGGCTGATTTACCTTCCTAGGGTTACTGTTAGGCTTAGGCCTAGGACTTTTAAAACCAGGAAGCCCTGGGCTCCAGGCACACTGCAGCTGCGAAAGGCATCCCAAGGGGAGCGCAAAAGTGACGCAACTTGCCTGCCACCACTGATATTTCCATGAGACCATCCCGAACCATAGGTTGATTTTCCTTCCTAGGGTTAAAGTTTGAGTTACGCCTAGGGTAAGGGCTCTATTAACCAGAAAGCCCTGAGTCCCAAGAACACAGCAGCTGCGAAGGACTAGCCAAGAAGAGCGCAAAAGTACCACAACATGCCTGCCTCCACAGCTTTTTCCTTGGGGACATGCCTAATTCCTGGCTGATTTGCCTTTCTCGTCTTAGGGTTGGGGTTCGGCCTAGGGCTAGGATTTTTAAAATCAGGAAGCCCTGAGTTCCAGGCACACTGGAGCTGTGAAAGGCATCCAAAAGGGAGTGCAAAAGTGCCACAACATGGCTGCTTTCACGGCTTTTTCCTTGGCAAGAAGCCTAACACCAGGCTGATTTACCTTCCCAGGGTTACTGTTAGGCTTAGGCCTAGGGCTAGGATTTTTAAAACTAGGAAGCCCTTAGCTCCAGGCACACTGCAGCTGTTCAAGGCATCCCAAGGGGAGTACAAAAGTGCAACAACATGGCAGCTTTCACAGCTTTTTCCTTGGCACCATCCCTATACCTAGGCTGATTTATCTGCCTAGGGTTAGGGTTAGCGTTCAGCCTAGGGCTTGGATTTCTTTAACCAGGAAGCCCTGAGTTCCAGGCTTACTTCATCTGCCAAAGGCATCCCAAAGGGAGTGCAGAAGTGCCACAACATGGCTGCTTTCACGGCTTTTCCCTTAGGAAGAACCCTAATACCCGGCTGATTTACCTTCCTAGGGTTACTGTTAGGCTTAGGCCTAGGACTTTTAAAACCAGGAAGCCCTGGGCTCCAGGCACACTGCAGCTGCGAAAGGCATCCCAAGGGGAGCGCAAAAGTGACGCAACTTGGCTGCCACCACTGATATTTCCATGAGACCATCCCGAACCATAGGTTGATTTTCCTTCCTAGGGTTAAAGTTTGAGTTACGCCTAGGGTAAGGGCTCTATTAACCAGAAAGCCCTGAGTCCCAAGAACACAGCAGCTGCGAAGGACTAGCCAAGAAGAGCGCAAAAGTACCACAACATGCCTGCCTCCACAGCTTTTTCCTTGGGGACATGCCTAATTCCTGGCTGATTTGCCTTTCTCGTCTTAGGGTTGGGGTTCGGCCTAGGGCTAGGATTTTTAAAATCAGGAAGCCCTGAGTTCCAGGCACACTGGAGCTGTGAAAGGCATCCAAAAGGGAGTGCAAAAGTGCCACAACATGGCTGCTTTCACGGCTTTTTCCTTGGCAAGAAGCCTAACATCAGGCTGATTTACCTTCCCAGGGTTACTGTTAGGCTTAGGCCTAGGGCTAGGATTTTTAAAACTAGGAAGCCCTTAGCTCCAGGCACACTGCAGCTGTTCAAGGCATCCCAAGGGGAGTACAAAAGTGCAACAACATGGCAGCTTTCACAGCTTTTTCCTTGGCACCATCCCTATACCTAGGCTGATTTATCTGCCTAGGGTTAGGGTTAGCGTTCAGCCTAGGGCTTGGATTTCTTTAACCAGGAAGCCCTGAGTTCCAGGCTTACTTCATCTGCCAAAGGCATCCCAAAGGGAGTGCAGAAGTGCCACAACATGGCTGCTTTCACGGCTTTTCCCTTAGGAAGAACCCTAATACCCGGCTGATTTACCTTCCTAGGGTTACTGTTAGGCTTAGGCCTAGGACTTTTAAAACCAGGAAGCCCTGGGCTCCAGGCACACTGCAGCTGCGAAAGGCATCCCAAGGGGAGCGCAAAAGTGACGCAACTTGCCTGCCACCACTGATATTTCCATGAGACCATCCCGAACCATAGGTTGATTTTCCTTCCTAGGGTTAAAGTTTGAGTTACGCCTAGGGTAAGGGCTCTATTAACCAGAAAGCCCTGAGTTCCAAGAACACAGCAGCTGCGAAGGACTAGCCAAGAAGAGCGCAAAAGTAGCACAACATGCCTGCCTCCACAGCTTTTTCCTTGGGGACATGCCTAATTCCTGGCTGATTTGCCTTTCTCGTCTTAGGGTTGGGGTTCGGCCTAGGGCTAGGATTTTTAAAATCAGGAAGCCCTGAGTTCCAGGCACACTGGAGCTGTGAAAGGCATCCAAAAGGGAGTGCAAAAGTGCCACAACATGGCTGCTTTCACGGCTTTTTCCTTGGCAAGAAGCCTAACACCAGGCTGATTTACCTTCCCAGGGTTACTGTTAGGCTTAGGCCTAGGGCTAGGATTTTTAAAACTAGGAAGCCCTGGGCTCCAGGCACACTGCAGCTGTTCAAGGCATCCCAAGGGGAGTACAAAAGTGCAACAACATGGCAGCTTTCACAGCTTTTTCCTTGGCACCATCCCTATACCTAGGCTGATTTATCTGCCTAGGGTTAGGGTTAGGGTTCAGCCTAGGGCTTGGATTTCTTTAACCAGGAAGCCCTGAGTTCCAGGCTTACTTCATCTGCCAAAGGCATCCCAAAGGGAGTGCAGAAGTGCCACAACATGGCTGCTTTCACGGCTTTTCCCTTAGGAAGAACCCTAATACCCGGCTGATTTACCTTCCTAGGGTTACTGTTAGGCTTAGGCCTAGGACTTTTAAAACCAAGAAGCCCTGGGCTCCAGGCACACTGCAGCTGCGAAAGGCATCCCAAGGGGAGCGCAAAAGTGACGCAACTTGGCTGCCACCACTGATATTTCCATGAGACCATCCCGAACCATAGGCTGATTTTCCTTCCTAGGGTTAAGGTTTGAGTTACGCCTAGGGTAAGGGCTCTATTAACCAGAAAGCCCTGAGTTCCAAGAACACAGCAGCTGCGAAGGACTAGCCAAGAAGAGCGCAAAAGTAGCACAACATGCCTGCCTCCACAGCTTTTTCCTTGGGGACATGCCTAATTCCTGGCTGATTTGCCTTTCTCGTCTTAGGGTTGGGGTTCGGCCTAGGGCTAGGATTTTTAAAATCAGGAAGCCCTGAGTTCCAGGCACACTGGAGCTGTGAAAGGCATCCAAAAGGGAGTGCAAAAGTGCCACAACATGGCTGCTTTCACGGCTTTTTCCTTGGCAAGAAGCCTAACACCAGGCTGATTTACCTTCCCAGGGTTACTGTTAGGCTTAGGCCTAGGGCTAGGATTTTTGAAACTAGGAAGCCCTGGGCTCCAGGCACACTGCAGCTGTTCAAGGCATCCCAAGGGGAGTACAAAAGTGCAACAACATGGCAGCTTTCACAGCTTTTTCCTTGGCACCATCCCTATACCTAGGCTGATTTATCTGCCTAGGATTAGGGTTAGGGTTCAGCCTAGGGCTTGGATTTCTTTAACCAGGAAGCCCTGAGTTCCAGGCTTACTTCATCTGCCAAAGGCATCCCAAAGGGAGTGCAGAAGTGCCACAACATGGCTGCTTTCACGGCTTTTCCCTTAGGAAGAACCCTAATAGCCGGCTGATTTACCTTCCTAGGGTTACTGTTAGGCTTAGGCCTAGGACTTTTAAAACCAGGAAGCCCTGGGCTCCAGGCACACTGCAGCTGCGAAAGGCATCCCAAGGGGAGCGCAAAAGTGACGCAACTTGCCTGCCACCACTGATATTTCCATGAGACCATCCCGAATCATAGGTTGATTTTCCTTCCTAGGGTTAAAGTTTGAGTTACGCCTAGGGTAAGGGCTCTATTAACCAGAAAGCCCTGAGTCCCAAGAACACAGCAGCTGCGAAGGACTAGCCAAGAAGAGCGCAAAAGTAGCACAACATGCCTGCCTCCACAGCTTTTTCCTTGGGGACATGCCTAATTCCTGGCTGATTTGCCTTTCTCGTCTTAGGGTTGGGGTTCGGCCTAGGGCTAGGATTTTTAAAATCAGGAAGCCCTGAGTTCCAGGCACACTGGAGCTGTGAAAGGCATCCAAAAGGGAGTGCAAAAGTGCCACAACATGGCTGCTTTCACGGCTTTTTCCTTGGCAAGAAGCCTAACACCAGGCTGATTTACCTTCCCAGGGTTACTGTTAGGCTTAGGCCTAGGGCTAGGATTTTTAAAACTAGGAAGCCCTTAGCTCCAGGCACACTGCAGCTGTTCAAGGCATCCCAAGGGGAGTACAAAAGTGCAACAACATGGCAGCTTTCACAGCTTTTTCCTTGGCACCATCCCTATACCTAGGCTGATTTATCTGCCTAGGGTTAGGGTTAGGGTTCAGCCTAGGGCTTGGATTTCTTTAACCAGGAAGCCCTGAGTTCCAGGCTTACTTCATCTGCCAAAGGCATCCCAAAGGGAGTGCAGAAGTGCCACAACATGGCTGCTTTCACGGCTTTTCCCTTAGGAAGAACCCTAATACCCGGCTGATTTACCTTCCTAGGGTTACTGTTAGGCTTAGGCCTAGGACTTTTAAAACCAGGAAGCCCTGGGCTCCAGGCACACTGCAGCTGCGAAAGGCATCCCAAGGGGAGCGCAAAAGTGACGCAACTTGCCTGCCACCACTGATATTTCCATGAGACCATCCCGAACCATAGGTTGATTTTCCTTCCTAGGGTTAAAGTTTGAGTTACGCCTAGGGTAAGGGCTCTATTAACCAGAAAGCCCTGAGTCCCAAGAACACAGCAGCTGCGAAGGACTAGCCAAGAAGAGCGCAAAAGTACCACAACATGCCTGCCTCCACAGCTTTTTCCTTGGGGACATGCCTAATTCCTGGCTGATTTGCCTTTCTCGTCTTAGGGTTGGGGTTCGGCCTAGGGCTAGGATTTTTAAAATCAGGAAGCCCTGAGTTCCAGGCACACTGGAGCTGTGAAAGGCATCCAAAAGGGAGTGCAAAAGTGCCACAACATGGCTGCTTTCACGGCTTTTTCCTTGGCAAGAAGCCTAACACCAGGCTGATTTACCTTCCCAGGGTTACTGTTAGGCTTAGGCCTAGGGCTAGGATTTTTAAAACTAGGAAGCCCTGGGCTCCAGGCACACTGCAGCTGTTCAAGGCATCCCAAGGGGAGTACAAAAGTGCAACAACATGGCAGCTTTCACAGCTTTTTCCTTGGCACCATCCCTATACCTAGGCTGATTTATCTGCCTAGGGTTAGGGTTAGCGTTCAGCCTAGGGCTTGGATTTCTTTAACCAGGAAGCCCTGAGTTCCAGGCTTACTTCATCTGCCAAAGGCATCCCAAAGGGAGTGCAGAAGTGCCACAACATGGCTGCTTTCACGGCTTTTCCCTTAGGAAGAACCCTAATACCCGGCTGATTTACCTTCCTAGGGTTACTGTTAGGCTTAGGCCTAGGACTTTTAAAACCAGGAAGCCCTGGGCTCCAGGCACACTGCAGCTGCGAAAGGCATCCCAAGGGGAGCGCAAAAGTGACGCAACTTGCCTGCCACCACTGATATTTCCATGAGACCATCCCGAACCATAGGTTGATTTTCCTTCCTAGGGTTAAAGTTTGAGTTACGCCTAGGGTAAGGGCTCTATTAACCAGAAAGCCCTGAGTCCCAAGAACACAGCAGCTGCGAAGGACTAGCCAAGAAGAGCGCAAAAGTAGCACAACATGCCTGCCTCCACAGCTTTTTCCTTGGGGACATGCCTAATTCCTGGCTGATTTGCCTTTCTCGTCTTAGGGTTGGAGTTCGGCCTAGGGCTAGGATTTTTAAAATCAGGAAGCCCTGAGTTCCAGGCACACTGGAGCTGTGAAAGGCATCCAAAAGGGAGTGCAAAAGTGCCACAACATGGCTGCTTTCACGGCTTTTTCCTTGGCAAGAAGCCTAACACCAGGCTGATTTACCTTCCCAGGGTTACTGTTAGGCTTAGGCCTAGGGCTAGGATTTTTAAAACTAGGAAGCCCTTAGCTCCAGGCACACTGCAGCTGTTCAAGGCATCCCAAGGGGAGTACAAAAGTGCAACAACATGGCAGCTTTCACAGCTTTTTCCTTGGCACCATCCCTATACCTAGGCTGATTTATCTGCCTAGGGTTAGGGTTAGCGTTCAGCCTAGGGCTTGGATTTCTTTAACCAGGAAGCCCTGAGTTCCAGGCTTACTTCATCTGCCAAAGGCATCCCAAAGGGAGTGCAGAAGTGCCACAACATGGCTGCTTTCACGGCTTTTCCCTTAGGAAGAACCCTAATACCCGGCTGATTTACCTTCCTAGGGTTACTGTTAGGCTTAGGCCTAGGACTTTTAAAACCAGGAAGCCCTGGGCTCCAGGCACACTGCAGCTGCGAAAGGCATCCCAAGGGGAGCGCAAAAGTGACGCAACTTGCCTGCCACCACTGATATTTCCATGAGACCATCCCGAACCATAGGTTGATTTTCCTTCCTAGGGTTAAAGTTTGAGTTACGCCTAGGGTAAGGGCTCTATTAACCAGAAAGCCCTGAGTCCCAAGAACACAGCAGCTGCGAAGGACTAGCCAAGAAGAGCGCAAAAGTAGCACAACATGCCTGCCTCCACAGCTTTTTCCTTGGGGACATGCCTAATTCCTGGCTGATTTGCCTTTCTCGTCTTAGGGTTGGGGTTCGGCCTAGGGCTAGGATTTTTAAAATCAGGAAGCCCTGAGTTCCAGGCACACTGGAGCTGTGAAAGGCATCCAAAAGGGAGTGCAAAAGTGCCACAACATGGCTGCTTTCACGGCTTTTTCCTTGGCAAGAAGCCTAACACCAGGCTGATTTACCTTCCTAGGGTTACTGTTAGGCTTAGGCCTAGGGCTAGGATTTTTGAAACTAGGAAGCCCTGGGCTCCAGCCACACTGCAGCTGTTCAAGGCATCCCAAGGGGAGTACAAAAGTGCAACAACATGGCAGCTTTCACAGCTTTTTCCTTGGCACCATCCCTATACCTAGGCTGATTTATCTGCCTAGGGTTAGGGTTAGGGTTCAGCCTAGGGCTTGGATTTCTTTAACCAGGAAGCCCTGAGTTCCAGGCTTACTTCATCTGCCAAAGGCATCCCAAAGGGAGTGCAGAAGTGCCACAACATGGCTGCTTTCACGGCTTTTCCCTTAGGAAGAACCCTAATACCCGGCTGATTTACCTTCCTAGGGTTACTGTTAGGCTTAGGCCTAGGACTTTTAAAACCAAGAAGCCCTGGGCTCCAGGCACACTGCAGCTGCGAAAGGCATCCCAAGGGGAGCGCAAAAGTGACGCAACTTGGCTGCCACCACTGATATTTCCATGAGACCATCCCGAACCATAGGCTGATTTTCCTTCCTAGGGTTAAGGTTTGAGTTACGCCTAGGGTAAGGGCTCTATTAACCAGAAAGCCCTGAGTTCCAAGAACACAGCAGCTGCGAAGGACTAGCCAAGAAGAGCGCAAAAGTAGCACAACATGCCTGCCTCCACAGCTTTTTCCTTGGGGACATGCCTAATTCCTGGCTGATTTGCCTTTCTCGTCATAGGGTTGGGGTTCGGCCTAGGGCTAGGATTTTTAAAATCAGGAAGCCCTGAGTTCCAGGCACACTGGAGCTGTGAAAGGCATCCAAAAGGGAGTGCAAAAGTACCACAACATGGCTGCTTTCACGGCTTTTTCCTTGGCAAGAAGCCTAACACCAGGCTGATTTACCTTCCCAGGGTTACTGTTAGGCTTAGGCCTAGGGCTAGGATTTTTGAAACTAGGAAGCCCTGGGCTCCAGCCACACTGCAGCTGTTCAAGGCATCCCAAGGGGAGTACAAAAGTGCAACAACATGGCAGCTTTCACAGCTTTTTCCTTGGCACCATCCCTATACCTAGGCTGATTTATCTGCCTAGGATTAGGGTTAGGGTTCAGCCTAGGGCTTGGATTTCTTTAACCAGGAAGCCCTGAGTTCCAGGCTTACTTCATCTGCCAAAGGCATCCCAAAGGGAGTGCAGAAGTGCCACAACATGGCTGCTTTCACGGCTTTTCCCTTAGGAAGAACCCTAATACCCGGCTGATTTACCTTCCTAGGGTTACTGTTAGGCTTAGGCCTAGGACTTTTAAAACCAGGAAGCCCTGGGCTCCAGGCACACTGCAGCTGCGAAAGGCATCCCAAGGGGAGCGCAAAAGTGACGCAACTTGCCTGCCACCACTGATATTTCCATGAGACCATCCCGAACCATAGGTTGATTTTCCTTCCTAGGGTTAAAGTTTGAGTTACGCCTAGGGTAAGGGCTCTATTAACCAGAAAGCCCTGAGTCCCAAGAACACAGCAGCTGCGAAGGACTAGCCAAGAAGAGCGCAAAAGTAGCACAACATGCCTGCCTCCACAGCTTTTTCCTTGGGGACATGCCTAATTCCTGGCTGATTTGCCTTTCTCGTCTTAGGGTTGGGGTTCGGCCTAGGGCTAGGATTTTTAAAATCAGGAAGCCCTGAGTTCCAGGCACACTGGAGCTGTGAAAGGCATCCAAAAGGGAGTGCAAAAGTGCCACAACATGGCTGCTTTCACGGCTTTTTCCTTGGCAAGAAGCCTAACACCAGGCTGATTTACCTTCCCAGGGTTACTGTTAGGCTTAGGCCTAGGGCTAGGATTTTTGAAACTAGGAAGCCCTGGGCTCCAGGCACACTGCAGCTGTTCAAGGCATCCCAAGGGGAGTACAAAAGTGCAACAACATGGCAGCTTTCACAGCTTTTTCCTTGGCACCATCCCTATACCTAGGCTGATTTATCTGCCTAGGGTTAGGGTTAGCGTTCAGCCTAGGGCTTGGATTTCTTTAACCAGGAAGCCCTGAGTTCCAGGCTTACTTCATCTGCCAAAGGCATCCCAAAGGGAGTGCAGAAGTGCCACAACATGGCTGCTTTCACGGCTTTTCCCTTAGGAAGAACCCTAATACCCGGCTGATTTACCTTCCTAGGGTTACTGTTAGGCTTAGGCCTAGGACTTTTAAAACCAGGAAGCCCTGGGCTCCAGGCACACTGCAGCTGCGAAAGGCATCCCAAGGGGAGCGCAAAAGTGACGCAACTTGCCTGCCACCACTGATATTTCCATGAGACCATCCCGAACCATAGGTTGATTTTCCTTCCTAGGGTTAAAGTTTGAGTTACGCCTAGGGTAAGGGCTCTATTAACCAGAAAGCCCTGAGTCCCAAGAACACAGCAGCTGCGAAGGACTAGCCAAGAAGAGCGCAAAAGTACCACAACATGCCTGCCTCCACAGCTTTTTCCTTGGGGACATGCCTAATTCCTGGCTGATTTGCCTTTCTCGTCTTAGGGTTGGGGTTCGGCCTAGGGCTAGGATTTTTAAAATCAGGAAGCCCTGAGTTCCAGGCACACTGGAGCTGTGAAAGGCATCCAAAAGGGAGTGCAAAAGTGCCACAACATGGCTGCTTTCACGGCTTTTTCCTTGGCAAGAAGCCTAACATCAGGCTGATTTACATTCCCAGGGTTACTGTTAGGCTTAGGCCTAGGGCTAGGATTTTTAAAACTAGGAAGCCCTTAGCTCCAGGCACACTGCAGCTGTTCAAGGCATCCCAAGGGGAGTACAAAAGTGCAACAACATGGCAGCTTTCACAGCTTTTTCCTTGGCACCATCCCTATACCTAGGCTGATTTATCTGCCTAGGGTTAGGGTTAGCGTTCAGCCTAGGGCTTGGATTTCTTTAACCAGGAAGCCCTGAGTTCCAGGCTTACTTCATCTGCCAAAGGCATCCCAAAGGGAGTGCAGAAGTGCCACAACATGGCTGCTTTCACGGCTTTTCCCTTAGGAAGAACCCTAATACCCGGCTGATTTACCTTCCTAGGGTTACTGTTAGGCTTAGGCCTAGGACTTTTAAAACCAGGAAGCCCTGGGCTCCAGGCACACTGCAGCTGCGAAAGGCATCCCAAGGGGAGCGCAAAAGTGACGCAACTTGCCTGCCACCACTGATATTTCCATGAGACCATCCCGAACCATAGGTTGATTTTCCTTCCTAGGGTTAAAGTTTGAGTTACGCCTAGGGTAAGGGCTCTATTAACCAGAAAGCCCTGAGTTCCAAGAACACAGCAGCTGCGAAGGACTAGCCAAGAAGAGCGCAAAAGTAGCACAACATGCCTGCCTCCACAGCTTTTTCCTTGGGGACATGCCTAATTCCTGGCTGATTTGCCTTTCTCGTCTTAGGGTTGGGGTTCGGCCTAGGGCTAGGATTTTTAAAATCAGGAAGCCCTGAGTTCCAGGCACACTGGAGCTGTGAAAGGCATCCAAAAGGGAGTGCAAAAGTGCCACAACATGGCTGCTTTCACGGCTTTTTCCTTGGCAAGAAGCCTAACACCAGGCTGATTTACCTTCCCAGGGTTACTGTTAGGCTTAGGCCTAGGGCTAGGATTTTTAAAACTAGGAAGCCCTGGGCTCCAGGCACACTGCAGCTGTTCAAGGCATCCCAAGGGGAGTACAAAAGTGCAACAACATGGCAGCTTTCACAGCTTTTTCCTTGGCACCATCCCTATACCTAGGCTGATTTATCTGCCTAGGGTTAGGGTTAGGGTTCAGCCTAGGGCTTGGATTTCTTTAACCAGGAAGCCCTGAGTTCCAGGCTTACTTCATCTGCCAAAGGCATCCCAAAGGGAGTGCAGAAGTGCCACAACATGGCTGCTTTCACGGCTTTTCCCTTAGGAAGAACCCTAATACCCGGCTGATTTACCTTCCTAGGGTTACTGTTAGGCTTAGGCCTAGGACTTTTAAAACCAAGAAGCCCTGGGCTCCAGGCACACTGCAGCTGCGAAAGGCATCCCAAGGGGAGCGCAAAAGTGACGCAACTTGGCTGCCACCACTGATATTTCCATGAGAGCATCCCGAACCATAGGCTGATTTTCCTTCCTAGGGTTAAGGTTTGAGTTACGCCTAGGGTAAGGGCTCTATTAACCAGAAAGCCCTGAGTTCCAAGAACACAGCAGCTGCGAAGGACTAGCCAAGAAGAGCGCAAAAGTAGCACAACATGCCTGCCTCCACAGCTTTTTCCTTGGGGACATGCCTAATTCCTGGCTGATTTGCCTTTCTCGTCTTAGGGTTGGGGTTCGGCCTAGGGCTAGGATTTTTAAAATCAGGAAGCCCTGAGTTCCAGGCACACTGGAGCTGTGAAAGGCATCCAAAAGGGAGTGCAAAAGTGCCACAACATGGCTGCTTTCACGGCTTTTTCCTTGGCAAGAAGCCTAACACCAGGCTGATTTCCCTTCCCAGGGTTACTGTTAGGCTTAGGCCTAGGGCTAGGATTTTTAAAACTAGGAAGCCCTGGGCTCCAGGCACACTGCAGCTGTTCAAGGCATCCCAAGGGGAGTACAAAAGTGCAACAACATGGCAGCTTTCACAGCTTTTTCCTTGGCACCATCCCTATACCTAGGCTGATTTATCTGCCTAGGATTAGGGTTAGGGTTCAGCCTAGGGCTTGGATTTCTTTAACCAGGAAGCCCTGAGTTCCAGGCTTACTTCATCTGCCAAAGGCATCCCAAATGGAGTGCAGAAGTGCCACAACATGGCTGCTTTCACGGCTTTTCCCTTAGGAAGAACCCTAATACCCGGCTGATTTACCTTCCTAGGGTTACTGTTAGGCTTAGGCCTAGGACTTTTAAAACCAGGAAGCCCTGGGCTCCAGGCACACTGCAGCTGCGAAAGGCATCCCAAGGGGAGCGCAAAAGTGACGCAACTTGCCTGCCACCACTGATATTTCCATGAGACCATCCCGAATCATAGGTTGATTTTCCTTCCTAGGGTTAAAGTTTGAGTTACGCCTAGGGTAAGGGCTCTATTAACCAGAAAGCCCTGAGTCCCAAGAACACAGCAGCTGCGAAGGACTAGCCAAGAAGAGCGCAAAAGTAGCACAACATGCCTGCCTCCACAGCTTTTTCCTTGGGGACATGCCTAATTCCTGGCTGATTTGCCTTTCTCGTCTTAGGGTTGGGGTTCGGCCTAGGGCTAGGATTTTTAAAATCAGGAAGCCCTGAGTTCCAGGCACACTGGAGCTGTGAAAGGCATCCAAAAGGGAGTGCAAAAGTGCCACAACATGGCTGCTTTCACGGCTTTTTCCTTGGCAAGAAGCCTAACACCAGGCTGATTTACCTTCCCAGGGTTACTGTTAGGCTTAGGCCTAGGGCTAGGATTTTTAAAACTAGGAAGCCCTTAGCTCCAGGCACACTGCAGCTGTTCAAGGCATCCCAAGGGGAGTACAAAAGTGCAACAACATGGCAGCTTTCACAGCTTTTTCCTTGGCACCATCCCTATACCTAGGCTGATTTATCTGCCTAGGGTTAGGGTTAGCGTTCAGCCTAGGGCTTGGATTTCTTTAACCAGGAAGCCCTGAGTTCCAGGCTTACTTCATCTGCCAAAGGCATCCCAAAGGGAGTGCAGAAGTGCCACAACATGGCTGCTTTCACGGCTTTTCCCTTAGGAAGAACCCTAATACCCGGCTGATTTACCTTCCTAGGGTTACTGTTAGGCTTAGGCCTAGGACTTTTAAAACCAGGAAGCCCTGGGCTCCAGGCACACTGCAGCTGCGAAAGGCATCCCAAGGGGAGCGCAAAAGTGACGCAACTTGCCTGCCACCACTGATATTTCCATGAGACCATCCCGAACCATAGGCTGATTTTCCTTCCTAGGGTTAAAGTTTGAGTTACGCCTAGGGTAAGGGCTCTATTAACCAGAAAGCCCTGAGTCCCAAGAACACAGCAGCTGCGAAGGACTAGCCAAGAAGAGCGCAAAAGTACCACAACATGCCTGCCTCCACAGCTTTTTCCTTGGGGACATGCCTAATTCCTGGCTGATTTGCCTTTCTCGTCTTAGGGTTGGGGTTCGGCCTAGGGCTAGGATTTTTAAAATCAGGAAGCCCTGAGTTCCAGGCACACTGGAGCTGTGAAAGGCATCCAAAAGGGAGTGCAAAAGTGCCACAACATGGCTGCTTTCACGGCTTTTTCCTTGGCAAGAAGCCTAACACCAGGCTGATTTACCTTCCCAGGGTTACTGTTAGGCTTAGGCCTAGGGCTAGGATTTTTAAAACTAGGAAGCCCTGGGCTCCAGGCACACTGCAGCTGTTCAAGGCATCCCAAGGGGAGTACAAAAGTGCAACAACATGGCAGCTTTCACAGCTTTTTCCTTGGCACCATCCCTATACCTAGGCTGATTTATCTGCCTAGGGTTAGGGTTAGGGTTCAGCCTAGGGCTTGGATTTCTTTAACCAGGAAGCCCTGAGTTCCAGGCTTACTTCATCTGCCAAAGGCATCCCAAAGGGAGTGCAGAAGTGCCACAACATGGCTGCTTTCACGGCTTTTCCCTTAGGAAGAACCCTAATACCCGGCTGATTTACCTTCCTAGGGTTACTGTTAGGCTTAGGCCTAGGACTTTTAAAACCAGGAAGCCCTGGGCTCCAGGCACACTGCAGCTGCGAAAGGCATCCCAAGGGGAGCGCAAAAGTGACGCAACTTGCCTGCCACCACTGATATTTCCATGAGACCATCCCGAACCATAGGTTGATTTTCCTTCCTAGGGTAAAAGTTTGAGTTACGCCTAGGGTAAGGGCTCTATTAACCAGAAAGCCCTGAGTCCCAAGAACACAGCAGCTGCGAAGGACTAGCCAAGAAGAGCGCAAAAGTAGCACAACATGCCTGCCTCCACAGCTTTTTCCTTGGGGACATGCCTAATTCCTGGCTGATTTGCCTTTCTCGTCTTAGGGTTGGAGTTCGGCCTAGGGCTAGGATTTTTAAAATCAGGAAGCCCTGAGTTCCAGGCACACTGGAGCTGTGAAAGGCATCCAAAAGGGAGTGCAAAAGTGCCACAACCTGGCTGCTTTCACGGCTTTTTCCTTGGCAAGAAGCCTAACACCAGGCTGATTTACCTTCCCAGGGTTACTGTTAGGCTTAGGCCTAGGGCTAGGATTTTTAAAACTAGGAAGCCCTTAGCTCCAGGCACACTGCAGCTGTTCAAGGCATCCCAAGGGGAGTACAAAAGTGCAACAACATGGCAGCTTTCACAGCTTTTTCCTTGGCACCATCCCTATACCTAGGCTGATTTATCTGCCTAGGGTTAGGGTTAGCGTTCAGCCTAGGGCTTGGATTTCTTTAACCAGGAAGCCCTGAGTTCCAGGCTTACTTCATCTGCCAAAGGCATCCCAAAGGGAGTGCAGAAGTGCCACAACATGGCTGCTTTCACGGCTTTTCCCTTAGGAAGAACCCTAATACCCGGCTGATTTACCTTCCTAGGGTTACTGTTAGGCTTAGGCCTAGGACTTTTAAAACCAGGAAGCCCTGGGCTCCAGGCACACTGCAGCTGCGAAAGGCATCCCAAGGGGAGCGCAAAAGTGACGCAACTTGCCTGCCACCACTGATATTTCCATGAGACCATCCCGAACCATAGGTTGATTTTCCTTCCTAGGGTTAAAGTTTGAGTTACGCCTAGGGTAAGGGCTCTATTAACCAGAAAGCCCTGAGTCCCAAGAACACAGCAGCTGCGAAGGACTAGCCAAGAAGAGCGCAAAAGTAGCACAACATGCCTGCCTCCACAGCTTTTTCCTTGGGGACATGCCTAATTCCTGGCTGATTTGCCTTTCTCGTCTTAGGGTTGGGGTTCGGCCTAGGGCTAGGATTTTTAAAATCAGGAAGCCCTGAGTTCCAGGCACACTGGAGCTGTGAAAGGCATCCAAAAGGGAGTGCAAAAGTGCCACAACATGGCTGCTTTCACGGCTTTTTCCTTGGCAAGAAGCCTAACACCAGGCTGATTTACCTTCCCAGGGTTACTGTTAGGCTTAGGCCTAGGGCTAGGATTTTTAAAACTAGGAAGCCCTGGGCTCCAGGCACACTGCAGCTGTTCAAGGCATCCCAAGGGGAGTACAAAAGTGCAACAACATGGCAGCTTTCACAGCTTTTTCCTTGGCACCATCCCTATACCTAGGCTGATTTATCTGCCTAGGGTTAGGGTTAGCGTTCAGCCTAGGGCTTGGATTTCTTTAACCAGGAAGCCCTGAGTTCCAGGCTTACTTCATCTGCCAAAGGCATCCCAAAGGGAGTGCAGAAGTGCCACAACATGGCTGCTTTCACGGCTTTTCCCTTAGGAAGAACCCTAATACCCGGCTGATTTACCTTCCTAGGGTTACTGTTAGGCTTAGGCCTAGGACTTTTAAAACCAGGAAGCCCTGGGCTCCAGGCACACTGCAGCTGCGAAAGGCATCCCAAGGGGAGCGCAAAAGTGACGCAACTTGGCTGCCACCACTGATATTTCCATGAGACCATCCCGAACCATAGGCTGATTTTCCTTCCTAGGCTTAAGGTTTGAGTTACGCCTAGGGTAAGGGCTCTATTAACCAGAAAGCCCTGAGTTCCAAGAACACAGCAGCTGCGAAGGACTAGCCAAGAAGAGCGCAAAAGTAGCACAACATGCCTGCCTCCACAGCTTTTTCCTTGGGGACATGCCTAATTCCTGGCTGATTTGCCTTTCTCGTCATAGGGTTGGGGTTCGGCCTAGGGCTAGGATTTTTAAAATCAGGAAGCCCTGAGTTCCAGGCACACTGGAGCTGTGAAAGGCATCCAAAAGGGAGTGCAAAAGTGCCACAACATGGCTGCTTTCACGGCTTTTTCCTTGGCAAGAAGCCTAACACCAGGCTGATTTACCTTCCCAGGGTTACTGTTAGGCTTAGGCCTAGGGCTAGGATTTTTAAAACTAGGAAGCCCTGGGCTCCAGGCACACTGCAGCTGTTCAAGGCATCCCAAGGGGAGTACAAAAGTGCAACAACATGGCAGCTTTCACAGCTTTTTCCTTGGCACCATCCCTATACCTAGGCTGATTTATCTGCCTAGGGTTAGGGTTAGGGTTCAGCCTAGGGCTTGGATTTCTTTAACCAGGAAGCCCTGAGTTCCAGGCTTACTTCATCTGCCAAAGGCATCCCAAAGGGAGTGCAGAAGTGCCACAACATGGCTGCTTTCACGGCTTTTCCCTTAGGAAGAACCCTAATACCCGGCTGATTTACCTTCCTAGGGTTACTGTTAGGCTTAGGCCTAGGACTTTTAAAACCAAGAAGCCCTGGGCTCCAGGCACACTGCAGCTGCGAAAGGCATCCCAAGGGGAGCGCAAAAGTGACGCAACTTGGCTGCCACCACTGATATTTCCATGAGAGCATCCCGAACCATAGGCTGATTTTCCTTCCTAGGGTTAAGGTTTGAGTTACGCCTAGGGTAAGGGCTCTATTAACCAGAAAGCCCTGAGTTCCAAGAACACAGCAGCTGCGAAGGACTAGCCAAGAAGAGCGCAAAAGTAGCACAACATGCCTGCCTCCACAGCTTTTTCCTTGGGGACATGCCTAATTCCTGGCTGATTTGCCTTTCTCGTCTTAGGGTTGGGGTTCGGCCTAGGGCTAGGATTTTTAAAATCAGGAAGCCCTGAGTTCCAGGCACACTGGAGCTGTGAAAGGCATCCAAAAGGGAGTGCAAAAGTGCCACAACATGGCTGCTTTCACGGCTTTTTCCTTGGCAAGAAGCCTAACACCAGGCTGATTTACCTTCCCAGGGTTACTGTTAGGCTTAGGCCTAGGGCTAGGATTTTTGAAACTAGGAAGCCCTGGGCTCCAGGCACACTGCAGCTGTTCAAGGCATCCCAAGGGGAGTACAAAAGTGCAACAACATGGCAGCTTTCACAGCTTTTTCCTTGGCACCATCCCTATACCTAGGCTGATTTATCTGCCTAGGATTAGGATTAGGGTTCAGCCTAGGGCTTGGATTTCTTTAACCAGGAAGCCCTGAGTTCCAGGCTTACTTCATCTGCCAAAGGCATCCCAAAGGGAGTGCAGAAGTGCCACAACATGGCTGCTTTCACGGCTTTTCCCTTAGGAAGAACCCTAATACCCGGCTGATTTACCTTCCTAGGGTTACTGTTAGGCTTAGGCCTAGGACTTTTAAAACCAGGAAGCCCTGGGCTCCAGGCACACTGCAGCTGCGAAAGGCATCCCAAGGGGAGCGCAAAAGTGACGCAACTTGCCTGCCACCACTGATATTTCCATGAGACCATCCCGAATCATAGGTTGATTTTCCTTCCTAGGGTTAAAGTTTGAGTTACGCCTAGGGTAAGGGCTCTATTAACCAGAAAGCCCTGAGTTCCAAGAACACAGCAGCTGCGAAGGACTAGCCAAGAAGAGCGCAAAAGTAGCACAACATGCCTGCCTCCACAGCTTTTTCCTTGGGGACATGCCTAATTCCTGGCTGATTTGCCTTTCTCGTCTTAGGGTTGGGGTTCGGCCTAGGGCTAGGATTTTTAAAATCAGGAAGCCCTGAGTTCCAGGCACACTGGAGCTGTGAAAGGCATCCAAAAGGGAGTGCAAAAGTGCCACAACATGGCTGCTTTCACGGCTTTTTCCTTGGCAAGAAGCCTAACACCAGGCTGATTTACCTTCCCAGGGTTACTGTTAGGCTTAGGCCTAGGGCTAGGATTTTTAAAACTAGGAAGCCCTTAGCTCCAGGCACACTGCAGCTGTTCAAGGCATCCCAAGGGGAGTACAAAAGTGCAACAACATGGCAGCTTTCACAGCTTTTTCCTTGGCACCATCCCTATACCTAGGCTGATTTATCTGCCTAGGGTTAGGGTTAGGCTTCAGCCTAGGGCTTGGATTTCTTTAACCAGGAAGCCCTGAGTTCCAGGCTTACTTCATCTGCCAAAGGCATCCCAAAGGGAGTGCAGAAGTGCCACAACATGGCTGCTTTCACGGCTTTTCCCTTAGGAAGAACCCTAATACCCGGCTGATTTACCTTCCTAGGGTTACTGTTAGGCTTAGGCCTAGGACTTTTAAAACCAGGAAGCCCTGGGCTCCAGGCACACTGCAGCTGCGAAAGGCATCCCAAGGGGAGCGCAAAAGTGACGCAACTTGCCTGCCACCACTGATATTTCCATGAGACCATCCCGAACCATAGGTTGATTTTCCTTCCTAGGGTTAAAGTTTGAGTTACGCCTAGGGTAAGGGCTCTATTAACCAGAAAGCCCTGAGTCCCAAGAACACAGCAGCTGCGAAGGACTAGCCAAGAAGAGCGCAAAAGTAGCACAACATGCCTGCCTCCACAGCTTTTTCCTTGGGGACATGCCTAATTCCTGGCTGATTTGCCTTTCTCGTCTTAGGGTTGGGGTTCGGCCTAGGGCTAGGATTTTTAAAATCAGGAAGCCCTGAGTTCCAGGCACACTGGAGCTGTGAAAGGCATCCAAAAGGGAGTGCAAAAGTGCCACAACATGGCTGCTTTCACGGCTTTTTCCTTGGCAAGAAGCCTAACACCAGGCTGATTTACCTTCCCAGGGTTACTGTTAGGCTTAGGCCTAGGGCTAGGATTTTTAAAACTAGGAAGCCCTGGGCTCCAGGCACACTGCAGCTGTTCAAGGCATCCCAAGGGGAGTACAAAAGTGCAACAACATGGCAGCTTTCACAGCTTTTTCCTTGGCACCATCCCTATACCTAGGCTGATTTATCTGCCTAGGGTTAGGGTTAGCGTTCAGCCTAGGGCTTGGATTTCTTTAACCAGGAAGCCCTGAGTTCCAGGCTTACTTCATCTGCCAAAGGCATCCCAAAGGGAGTGCAGAAGTGCCACAACATGGCTGCTTTCACGGCTTTTCCCTTAGGAAGAACCCTAATACCCGGCTGATTTACCTTCCTAGGGTTACTGTTAGGCTTAGGCCTAGGACTTTTAAAACCAGGAAGCCCTGGGCTCCAGGCACACTGCAGCTGCGAAAGGCATCCCAAGGGGAGCGCAAAAGTGACGCAACTTGGCTGCCACCACTGATATTTCCATGAGACCATCCCGAACCATAGGCTGATTTTCCTTCCTAGGGTTAAGGTTTGAGTTACGCCTAGGGTAAGGGCTCTATTAACCAGAAAGCCCTGAGTTCCAAGAACACAGCAGCTGCGAAGGACTAGCCAAGAAGAGCGCAAAAGTAGCACAACATGCCTGCCTCCACAGCTTTTTCCTTGGGGACATGCCTAATTCCTGGCTGATTTGCCTTTCTCGTCATAGGGTTGGGGTTTGGCCTAGGGCTAGGATTTTTAAAATCAGGAAGCCCTGAGTTCCAGGCACACTGGAGCTGTGAAAGGCATCCAAAAGGGAGTGCAAAAGTGCCACAACATGGCTGCTTTCACGGCTTTTTCCTTGGCAAGAAGCCTAACACCAGGCTGATTTACCTTCCCAGGGTTACTGTTAGGCTTAGGCCTAGGGCTAGGATTTTTGAAACTAGGAAGCCCTGGGCTCCAGGCACACTGCAGCTGTTCAAGGCATCCCAAGGGGAGTACAAAAGTGCAACAACATGGCAGCTTTCACAGCTTTTTCCTTGGCACCATCCCTATACCTAGGCTGATTTATCTGCCTAGGGTTAGGGTTAGGCTTCAGCCTAGGGCTTGGATTTCTTTAACCAGGAAGCCCTGAGTTCCAGGCTTACTTCATCTGCCAAAGGCATCCCAAAGGGAGTGCAGAAGTGCCACAACATGGCTGCTTTCACGGCTTTTCCCTTAGGAAGAACCCTAATACCCGGCTGATTTACCTTCCTAGGGTTACTGTTAGGCTTAGGCCTAGGACTTTTAAAACCAGGAAGCCCTGGGCTCCAGGCACACTGCAGCTGCGAAAGGCATCCCAAGGGGAGCGCAAAAGTGACGCAACTTGGCTGCCACCACTGATATTTCCATGAGACCATCCCGAAACATAGGCTGATTTTCCTTCCTAGGCTTAAGGTTTGAGTTACGCCTAGGGTAAGGGCTCTATTAACCAGAAAGCCCTGAGTTCCAAGAACACAGCAGCTGCGAAGGACTAGCCAAGAAGAGCGCAAAAGTAGCACAACATGCCTGCCTCCACAGCTTTTTCCTTGGGGACATGCCTAATTCCTGGCTGATTTGCCTTTCTCGTCATAGGGTTGGGGTTCGGCCTAGGGCTAGGATTTTTAAAATCAGGAAGCCCTGAGTTCCAGGCACACTGGAGCTGTGAAAGGCATCCAAAAGGGAGTGCAAAAGTGCCACAACATGGCTGCTTTCACGGCTTTTTCCTTGGCAAGAAGCCTAACACCAGGCTGATTTACCTTCCCAGGGTTACTGTTAGGCTTAGGCCTAGGGCTAGGATTTTTGAAACTAGGAAGCCCTGGGCTCCAGCCACACTGCAGCTGTTCAAGGCATCCCAAGGGGAGTACAAAAGTGCAACAACATGGCAGCTTTCACAGCTTTTTCCTTGGCACCATCCCTATACCTAGGCTGATTTATCTGCCTAGGGTTAGGGTTAGGGTTCAGCCTAGGGCTTGGATTTCTTTAACCAGGAAGCCCTGAGTTCCAGGCTTACTTCATCTGCCAAAGGCATCCCAAAGGGAGTGCAGAAGTGCCACAACATGGCTGCTTTCACGGCTTTTCCCTTAGGAAGAACCCTAATACCCGGCTGATTTACCTTCCTAGGGTTACTGTTAGGCTTAGGCCTAGGACTTTTAAAACCAAGAAGCCCTGGGCTCCAGGCACACTGCAGCTGCGAAAGGCATCCCAAGGGGAGCGCAAAAGTGACGCAACTTGCCTGCCACCACTGATATTTCCATGAGAGCATCCCGAACCATAGGCTGATTTTCCTTCCTAGGGTTAAGGTTTGAGTTACGCCTAGGGTAAGGGCTCTATTAACCAGAAAGCCCTGAGTTGCAAGAACACAGCAGCTGCGAAGGACTAGCCAAGAAGAGCGCAAAAGTACCACAACATGCCTGCCTCCACAGCTTTTTCCTTGGGGACATGCCTAATTCCTGGCTGATTTGCCTTTCTCGTCTTAGGGTTGGGGTTCGGCCTAGGGCTAGGATTTTTAAAATCAGGAAGCCCTGAGTTCCAGGCACACTGGAGCTGTGAAAGGCATCCAAAAGGGAGTGCAAAAGTGCCACAACATGGCTGCTTTCACGGCTTTTTCCTTGGCAAGAAGCCTAACACCAGGCTGATTTACCTTCCCAGGGTTACTGTTAGGCTTAGGCCTAGGGCTAGGATTTTTGAAACTAGGAAGCCCTGGGCTCCAGCCACACTGCAGCTGTTCAAGGCATCCCAAGGGGAGTACAAAAGTGCAACAACATGGCAGCTTTCACAGCTTTTTCCTTGGCACCATCCCTATACCTAGGCTGATTTATCTGCCTAGGATTAGGGTTAGGGTTCAGCCTAGGGCTTGGATTTCTTTAACCAGGAAGCCCTGAGTTCCAGGCTTACTTCATCTGCCAAAGGCATCCCAAAGGGAGTGCAGAAGTGCCACAACATGGCTGCTTTCACGGCTTTTCCCTTAGGAAGAACCCTAATACCCGGCTGATTTACCTTCCTAGGGTTACTGTTAGGCTTAGGCCTAGGACTTTTTAAACCAGGAAGCCCTGGGCTCCAGGCACACTGCAGCTGCGAAAGGCATCCCAAGGGGAGCGCAAAACTGACACAACTTGCCTGCCACCACTGATATTTCCATGAGACCATCCCGAACCATAGGTTGATTTTCCTTCCTAGGGTTAAAGTTTGAGTTACGCCTAGGGTAAGGGCTCTATTAACCAGAAAGCCCTGAGTTCCAAGAACACAGCAGCTGCGAAGGACTAGCCAAGAAGAGCGCAAAAGTAGCACAACATGCCTGCCTCCACAGCTTTTTCCTTGGGGACATGCCTAATTCCTGGCTGATTTGCCTTTCTCGTCTTAGGGTTGGGGTTCGGCCTAGGGCTAGGATTTTTAAAATCAGGAAGCCCTGAGTTCCAGGCACACTGGAGCTGTGAAAGGCATCCAAAAGGGAGTGCAAAAGTGCCACAACATGGCTGCTTTCACGGCTTTTTCCTTGGCAAGAAGCCTAACACCAGGCTGATTTACCTTCCCAGGGTTACTGTTAGGCTTAGGCCTAGGGCTAGGATTTTTGAAACTAGGAAGCCCTGGGCTCCAGGCACACTGCAGCTGTTCAAGGCATCCCAAGGGGAGTACAAAAGTGCAACAACATGGCAGCTTTCACAGCTTTTTCCTTGGCACCATCCCTATACCTAGGCTGATTTATCTGCCTAGGGTTAGGGTTAGGCTTCAGCCTAGGGCTTGGATTTCTTTAACCAGGAAGCCCTGAGTTCCAGGCTTACTTCATCTGCCAAAGGCATCCCAAAGGGAGTGCAGAAGTGCCACAACATGGCTGCTTTCACGGCTTTTCCCTTAGGAAGAACCCTAATACCCGGCTGATTTACCTTCCTAGGGTTACTGTTAGGCTTAGGCCTAGGACTTTTAAAACCAGGAAGCCCTGGGCTCCAGGCACACTGCAGCTGCGAAAGGCATCCCAAGGGGAGCGCAAAAGTGACGCAACTTGCCTGCCACCACTGATATTTCCATGAGACCATCCCGAACCATAGGTTGATTTTCCTTCCTAGGGTTAAAGTTTGAGTTACGCCTAGGGTAAGGGCTCTATTAACCAGAAAGCCCTGAGTTCCAAGAACACAGCAGCTGCGAAGGACTAGCCAAGAAGAGCGCAAAAGTAGCACAACATGCCTGCCTCCACAGCTTTTTCCTTGGGGACATGCCTAATTCCTGGCTGATTTGCCTTTCTCGTCTTAGGGTTGGGGTTCGGCCTAGGGCTAGGATTTTTAAAATCAGGAAGCCCTGAGTTCCAGGCACACTGGAGCTGTGAAAGGCATCCAAAAGGGAGTGCAAAAGTGCCACAACATGGCTGCTTTCACGGCTTTTTCCTTGGCAAGAAGCCTAACACCAGGCTGATTTCCCTTCCCAGGGTTACTGTTAGGCTTAGGCCTAGGGCTAGGATTTTTAAAACTAGGAAGCCCTGGGCTCCAGGCACACTGCAGCTGTTCAAGGCATCCCAAGGGGAGTACAAAAGTGCAACAACATGGCAGCTTTCACAGCTTTTTCCTTGGCACCATCCCTATACCTAGGCTGATTTATCTGCCTAGGGTTAGGGTTAGGGTTCAGCCTAGGGCTTGGATTTCTTTAACCAGGAAGCCCTGAGTTCCAGGCTTACTTCATCTGCCAAAGGCATCCCAAAGGGAGTGCAGAAGTGCCACAACATGGCTGCTTTCACGGCTTTTCCCTTAGGAAGAACCCTAATACCCGGCTGATTTACCTTCCTAGGGTTACTGTTAGGCTTAGGCCTAGGACTTTTAAAACCAGGAAGCCCTGGGCTCCAGGCACACTGCAGCTGCGAAAGGCATCCCAAGGGGAGCGCAAAAGTGACGCAACTTGCCTGCCACCACTGATATTTCCATGAGACCATCCCGAACCATAGGTTGATTTTCCTTCCTAGGGTTAAAGTTTGAGTTACGCCTAGGGTAAGGGCTCTATTAACCAGAAAGCCCTGAGTCCCAAGAACACAGCAGCTGCGAAGGACTAGCCAAGAAGAGCGCAAAAGTAGCACAACATGCCTGCCTCCACAGCTTTTTCCTTGGGGACATGCCTAATTCCTGGCTGATTTGCCTTTCTCGTCTTAGGGTTGGGGTTCGGCCTAGGGCTAGGATTTTTAAAATCAGGAAGCCCTGAGTTCCAGGCACACTGGAGCTGTGAAAGGCATCCAAAAGGGAGTGCAAAAGTGCCACAACATGGCTGCTTTCACGGCTTTTTCCTTGGCAAGAAGCCTAACACCAGGCTGATTTACCTTCCCAGGGTTACTGTTAGGCTTAGGCCTAGGGCTAGGATTTTTGAAACTAGGAAGCCCTGGGCTCCAGGCACACTGCAGCTGTTCAAGGCATCCCAAGGGGAGTACAAAAGTGCAACAACATGGCAGCTTTCACAGCTTTTTCCTTGGCACCATCCCTATACCTAGGCTGATTTATCTGCCTAGGGTTAGGGTTAGGGTTCAGCCCAGGGCTTGGATTTCTTTAACCAGGAAGCCCTGAGTTCCAGGCTTACTTCATCTGCCAAAGGCATCCCAAAGGGAGTGCAGAAGTGCCACAACATGGCTGCTTTCACGGCTTTTCCCTTAGGAAGAACCCTAATACCCGGCTGATTTACCTTCCTAGGGTTACTGTTAGGCTTAGGCCTAGGACTTTTAAAACCAGGAAGCCCTGGGCTCCAGGCACACTGCAGCTGCGAAAGGCATCCCAAGGGGAGCGCAAAAGTGACGCAACTTGGCTGCCACCACTGATATTTCCATGAGACCATCCCGAACCATAGGCTGATTTTCCTTCCTAGGGTTAAGGTTTGAGTTACGCCTAGGGTAAGGGCTCTATTAACCAGAAAGCCCTGAGTTCCAAGAACACAGCAGCTGCGAAGGACTAGCCAAGAAGAGCGCAAAAGTAGCACAACATGCCTGCCTCCACAGCTTTTTCCTTGGGGACATGCCTAATTCCTGGCTGATTTGCCTTTCTCGTCATAGGGTTGGGGTTCGGCCTAGGGCTAGGATTTTTAAAATCAGGAAGCCCTGAGTTCCAGGCACACTGGAGCTGTGAAAGGCATCCAAAAGGGAGTGCAAAAGTGCCACAACATGGCTGCTTTCACGGCTTTTTCCTTGGCAAGAAGCCTAACACCAGGCTGATTTCCCTTCCCAGGGTTACTGTTAGGCTTAGGCCTAGGGCTAGGATTTTTGAAACTAGGAAGCCCTTAGCTCCAGGCACACTGCAGCTGTTCAAGGCATCCCAAGGGGAGTACAAAAGTGCAACAACATGGCAGCTTTCACAGCTTTTTCCTTGGCACCATCCCTATACCTAGGCTGATTTATCTGCCTAGGGTTAGGGTTAGGGTTCAGCCTAGGGCTTGGATTTCTTTAACCAGGAAGCCCTGAGTTCCAGGCTTACTTCATCTGCCAAAGGCATCCCAAAGGGAGTGCAGAAGTGCCACAACATGGCTGCTTTCACGGCTTTTCCCTTAGGAAGAACCCTAATACCCTGCTGATTTACCTTCCTAGGGTTACTGTTAGGCTTAGGCCTAGGACTTTTAAAACCAAGAAGCCCTGGGCTCCAGGCACACTGCAGCTGCGAAAGGCATCCCAAGGGGAGCGCAAAAGTGACGCAACTTGGCTGCCACCACTGATATTTCCATGAGACCATCCCGAACCATAGGCTGATTTTCCTTCCTAGGGTTAAAGTTTGAGTTACGCCTAGGGTAAGTGCTCTATTAACCAGAAAGCCCTGAGTTCCAAGAACACAGCAGCTGCGAAGGACTAGCCAAGAAGAGCGCAAAAGTAGCACAACATGCCTGCCTCCACAGCTTTTTCCTTGGGGACATGCCTAATTCCTGGCTGATTTGCCTTTCTCGTCTTAGGGTTGGGGTTCGGCCTAGGGCTAGGATTTTTAAAATCAGGAAGCCCTGAGTTCCAGGCACACTGGAGCTGTGAAAGGCATCCAAAAGGGAGTGCAAAAGTGCCACAACATGGCTGCTTTCACGGCTTTTTCCTTGGCAAGAAGCCTAACACCAGGCTGATTTACCTTCCCAGGGTTACTGTTAGGCTTAGGCCTAGGGCTAGGATTTTTGAAACTAGGAAGCCCTGGGCTCCAGGCACACTGCAGCTGTTCAAGGCATCCCAAGGGGAGTACAAAAGTGCAACAACATGGCAGCTTTCACAGCTTTTTCCTTGGCACCATCCCTATACCTAGGCTGATTTATCTGCCTAGGATTAGGGTTAGGGTTCAGCCTAGGGCTTGGATTTCTTTAACCAGGAAGCCCTGAGTTCCAGGCTTACTTCATCTGCCAAAGGCATCCCAAAGGGAGTGCAGAAGTGCCACAACATGGCTGCTTTCACGGCTTTTCCCTTAGGAAGAACCCTAATACCCGGCTGATTTACCTTCCTAGGGTTACTGTTAGGCTTAGGCCTAGGACTTTTAAAACCAGGAAGCCCTGGGCTCCAGGCACACTGCAGCTGCGAAAGGCATCCCAAGGGGAGCGCAAAAGTGACGCAACTTGCCTGCCACCACTGATATTTCCATGAGAGCATCCCGAAACATAGGTTGATTTTCCTTCCTAGGGTAAAAGTTTGATTTAGGCCTAGGGTAAGGGCTCTATTAACCAGAAAGCCCTGAGTCCCAAGAACACAGCAGCTGCGAAGGACTAGCCAAGAAGAGCGCAAAAGTAGCACAACATGCCTGCCTCCACAGCTTTTTCCTTGGGGACATGCCTAATTCCTGGCTGATTTGCCTTTCTCGTCTTAGGGTTGGGGTTTGGCCTAGGGCTAGGATTTTTAAAATCAGGAAGCCCTGAGTTCCAGGCACACTGGAGCTGTGAAAGGCATCCAAAAGGGAGTGCAAAAGTGCCACAACATGGCTGCTTTCACGGCTTTTTCCTTGGCAAGAAGCCTAACACCAGGCTGATTTACCTTCCCAGGGTTACTGTTAGGCTTAGGCCTAGGGCTAGGATTTTTAAAACTAGGAAGCCCTTAGCTCCAGCCACACTGCAGCTGTTCAAGGCATCCCAAGGGGAGTACAAAAGTGCAACAACATGGCAGCTTTCACAGCTTTTTCCTTGGCACCATCCCTATACCTAGGCTGATTTATCTGCCTAGGGTTAGGGTTAGCGTTCAGCCTAGGGCTTGGATTTCTTTAACCAGGAAGCCCTGAGTTCCAGGCTTACTTCATCTGCCAAAGGCATCCCAAAGGGAGTGCAGAAGTGCCACAACATGGCTGCTTTCACGGCTTTTCCCTTAGGAAGAACCCTAATACCCGGCTGATTTACCTTCCTAGGGTTACTGTTAGGCTTAGGCCTAGGACTTTTAAAACCAAGAAGCCCTGGGCTCCAGGCACACTGCAGCTGCGAAAGGCATCCCAAGGGGAGCGCAAAAGTGACGCAACTTGCCTGCCACCACTGATATTTCCATGAGAGCATCCCGAACCATAGGCTGATTTTCCTTCCTAGGGTTAAGGTTTGAGTTACGCCTAGGGTAAGGGCTCTATTAACCAGAAAGCCCTGAGTTCCAAGAACACAGCAGCTGCGAAGGACTAGCCAAGAAGAGCGCAAAAGTAGCACAACATGCCTGCCTCCACAGCTTTTTCCTTGGGGACATGCCTAATTCCTGGCTGATTTGCCTTTCTCGTCTTAGGGTTGGGGTTCGGCCTAGGGCTAGGATTTTTAAAATCAGGAAGCCCTGAGTTCCAGGCACACTGGAGCTGTGAAAGGCATCCAAAAGGGAGTGCAAAAGTGCCACAACATGGCTGCTTTCACGGCTTTTTCCTTGGCAAGAAGCCTAACACCAGGCTGATTTACCTTCCCAGGGTTACTGTTAGGCTTAGGCCTAGGGCTAGGATTTTTGAAACTAGGAAGCCCTGGGCTCCAGGCACACTGCAGCTGTTCAAGGCATCCCAAGGGGAGTACAAAAGTGCAACAACATGGCAGCTTTCACAGCTTTTTCCTTGGCACCATCCCTATACCTAGGCTGATTTATCTGCCTAGGGTTAGGGTTAGGCTTCAGCCTAGGGCTTGGATTTCTTTAACCAGGAAGCCCTGAGTTCCAGGCTTACTTCATCTGCCAAAGGCATCCCAAAGGGAGTGCAGAAGTGCCACAACATGGCTGCTTTCACGGCTTTTCCCTTAGGAAGAACCCTAATACCCGGCTGATTTACCTTCCTAGGGTTACTGTTAGGCTTAGGCCTAGGACTTTTAAAACCAGGAAGCCCTGGGCTCCAGGCACACTGCAGCTGCGAAAGGCATCCCAAGGGGAGCGCAAAAGTGACGCAACTTGCCTGCCACCACTGATATTTCCATGAGACCATCCCGAACCATAGGCTGATTTTCCTTCCTAGGGTTAAGGTTTGAGTTACGCCTAGGGTAAGGGCTCTATTAACCAGAAAGCCCTGAGTTCCAAGAACACAGCAGCTGCGAAGGACTAGCCAAGAAGAGCGCAAAAGTACCACAACATGCCTGCCTCCACAGCTTTTTCCTTGGGGACATGCCTAATTCCTGGCTGATTTGCCTTTCTCGTCATAGGGTTGGGGTTCGGCCTAGGGCTAGGATTTTTAAAATCAGGAAGCCCTGAGTTCCAGGCACACTGCAGCTGTGAAAGGCATCCAAAAGGGAGTGCAAAAGTGCCACAACATGGCTGCTTTCACGGCTTTTTCCTTGGCAAGAAGCCTAACACCAGGCTGATTTACCTTCCCAGGGTTACTGTTAGGCTTAGGCCTAGGGCTAGGATTTTTAAAACTAGGAAGCCCTGGGCTCCAGGCACACTGCAGCTGTTCAAGGCATCCCAAGGGGAGTACAAAAGTGCAACAACATGGCAGCTTTCACAGCTTTTTCCTTGGCACCATCCCTATACCTAGGCTGATTTATCTGCCTAGGATTAGGGTTAGGGTTCAGCCTAGGGCTTGGATTTCTTTAACCAGGAAGCCCTGAGTTCCAGGCTTACTTCATCTGCCAAAGGCATCCCAAAGGGAGTGCAGAAGTGCCACAACATGGCTGCTTTCACGGCTTTTCCCTTAGGAAGAACCCTAATACCCGGCTGATTTACCTTCCTAGGGTTACTGTTAGGCTTAGGCCTAGGACTTTTAAAACCAAGAAGCCCTGGGCTCCAGGCACACTGCAGCTGCGAAAGGCATCCCAAGGGGAGCGCAAAAGTGACGCAACTTGGCTGCCACCACTGATATTTCCATGAGAGCATCCCGAACCATAGGCTGATTTTCCTTCCTAGGGTTAAGGTTTGAGTTACGCCTAGGGTAAGGGCTCTATTAACCAGAAAGCCCTGAGTTCCAAGAACACAGCAGCTGCGAAGGACTAGCCAAGAAGAGCGCAAAAGTAGCACAACATGCCTGCCTCCACAGCTTTTTCCTTGGGGACATGCCTAATTCCTGGCTGATTTGCCTTTCTCGTCTTAGGGTTGGGGTTCGGCCTAGGGCTAGGATTTTTAAAATCAGGAAGCCCTGAGTTCCAGGCACACTGGAGCTGTGAAAGGCATCCAAAAGGGAGTGCAAAAGTGCCACAACATGGCTGCTTTCACGGCTTTTTCCTTGGCAAGAAGCCTAACACCAGGCTGATTTACCTTCCCAGGGTTACTGTTAGGCTTAGGCCTAGGGCTAGGATTTTTGAAACTAGGAAGCCCTGGGCTCCAGGCACACTGCAGCTGTTCAAGGCATCCCAAGGGGAGTACAAAAGTGCAACAACATGGCAGCTTTCACAGCTTTTTCCTTGGCACCATCCCTATACCTAGGCTGATTTATCTGCCTAGGATTAGGGTTAGGGTTCAGCCTAGGGCTTGGATTTCTTTAACCAGGAAGCCCTGAGTTCCAGGCTTACTTCATCTGCCAAAGGCATCCCAAAGGGAGTGCAGAAGTGCCACAACATGGCTGCTTTCACGGCTTTTCCCTTAGGAAGAACCCTAATACCCGGCTGATTTACCTTCCTAGGGTTACTGTTAGGCTTAGGCCTAGGACTTTTAAAACCAGGAAGCCCTGGGCTCCAGGCACACTGCAGCTGCGAAAGGCATCCCAAGGGGAGCGCAAAAGTGATGCAACTTGGCTGCCACCACTGATATTTCCATGAGACCATCCCGAACCTTAGGCTGATTTTCCTTCCTAGGGTTAAGGTTTGAGTTACGCCTAGGGTAAGGGCTCTATTAACCAGAAAGCCCTGAGTTCCAAGAACACAGCAGCTGCGAAGGACTAGCCAAGAAGAGCGCAAAAGTACCACAACATGCCTGCCTCCACAGCTTTTTCCTTGGGGACATGCCTAATTCCTGGCTGATTTGCCTTTCTCGTCTTAGGGTTGGGGTTCGGCCTAGGGCTAGGATTTTTAAAATCAGGAAGCCCTGAGTTCCAGGCACACTGGAGCTGTGAAAGGCATCCAAAAGGGAGTGCAAAAGTGCCACAACATGGCTGCTTTCACGGCTTTTTCCTTGGCAAGAAGCCTAACACCAGGCTGATTTACCTTCCCAGGGTTACTGTTAGGCTTAGGCCTAGGGCTAGGATTTTTAAAACTAGGAAGCCCTGGGCTCCAGGCACACTGCAGCTGTTCAAGGCATCCCAAGGGGAGTACAAAAGTGCAACAACATGGCAGCTTTCACAGCTTTTTCCTTGGCACCATCCCTATACCTAGGCTGATTTATCTGCCTAGGGTTAGGGTTAGGGTTCAGCCTAGGGCTTGGATTTCTTTAACCAGGAAGCCCTGAGTTCCAGGCTTACTTCATCTGCCAAAGGCATCCCAAAGGGAGTGCAGAAGTGCCACAACATGGCTGCTTTCACGGCTTTTCCCTTAGGAAGAACCCTAATACCCGGCTGATTTACCTTCCTAGGGTTACTGTTAGGCTTAGGCCTAGGACTTTTAAAACCAGGAAGCCCTGGGCTCCAGGCACACTGCAGCTGCGAAAGGCATCCCAAGGGGAGCGCAAAAGTGACGCAACTTGGCTGCCACCACTGATATTTCCATGAGACCATCCCGAACCATAGGTTGATTTTCCTTCCTAGGGTTAAAGTTTGAGTTACGCCTAGGGTAAGGGCTCTATTAACCAGAAAGCCCTGAGTTGCAAGAACACAGCAGCTGCGAAGGACTAGCCAAGAAGAGCGCAAAAGTAGCACAACATGCCTGCCTCCACAGCTTTTTCCTTGGGGACATGCCTAATTCCTGGCTGATTTGCCTTTCTC
The DNA here is from genome assembly GCF_027579445.1 of Ammospiza nelsoni. Lineage (NCBI taxonomy): Eukaryota > Metazoa > Chordata > Aves > Passeriformes > Passerellidae > Ammospiza > Ammospiza nelsoni. The sequence continues at coordinate 185,209 of NW_026683205.1, read as the reverse complement.
GTCTTAGGGTTGGGGTTCGGCCTAGGGCTAGGATTTTTAAAATCAGGAAGCCCTGAGTTCCAGGCACACTGGAGCTGTGAAAGGCATCCAAAAGGGAGTGCAAAAGTGCCACAACATGGCTGCTTTCACGGCTTTTTCCTTGGCAAGAAGCCTAACACCAGGCTGATTTACCTTCCCAGGGTTACTGTTAGGCTTAGGCCTAGGGCTAGGATTTTTGAAACTAGGAAGCCCTGGGCTCCAGCCACACTGCAGCTGTTCAAGGCATCCCAAGGGGAGTACAAAAGTGCAACAACATGGCAGCTTTCACAGCTTTTTCCTTGGCACCATCCCTATACCTAGGCTGATTTATCTGCCTAGGATTAGGGTTAGGGTTCAGCCTAGGGCTTGGATTTCTTTAACCAGGAAGCCCTGAGTTCCAGGCTTACTTCATCTGCCAAAGGCATCCCAAAGGGAGTGCAGAAGTGCCACAACATGGCTGCTTTCACGGCTTTTCCCTTAGGAAGAACCCTAATACCCGGCTGATTTACCTTCCTAGGGTTACTGTTAGGCTTAGGCCTAGGACTTTTAAAACCAGGAAGCCCTGGGCTCCAGGCACACTGCAGCTGCGAAAGGCATCCCAAGGGGAGCGCAAAACTGACACAACTTGCCTGCCACCACTGATATTTCCATGAGACCATCCCGAACCATAGGTTGATTTTCCTTCCTAGGGTTAAAGTTTGAGTTACGCCTAGGGTAAGGGCTCTATTAACCAGAAAGCCCTGAGTTCCAAGAACACAGCAGCTGCGAAGGACTAGCCAAGAAGAGCGCAAAAGTAGCACAACATGCCTGCCTCCACAGCTTTTTCCTTGGGGACATGCCTAATTCCTGGCTGATTTGCCTTTCTCGTCTTAGGGTTGGGGTTCGGCCTAGGGCTAGGATTTTTAAAATCAGGAAGCCCTGAGTTCCAGGCACACTGGAGCTGTGAAAGGCATCCAAAAGGGAGTGCAAAAGTGCCACAACATGGCTGCTTTCACGGCTTTTTCCTTGGCAAGAAGCCTAACACCAGGCTGATTTACCTTCCCAGGGTTACTGTTAGGCTTAGGCCTAGGGCTAGGATTTTTGAAACTAGGAAGCCCTGGGCTCCAGGCACACTGCAGCTGTTCAAGGCATCCCAAGGGGAGTACAAAAGTGCAACAACATGGCAGCTTTCACAGCTTTTTCCTTGGCACCATCCCTATACCTAGGCTGATTTATCTGCCTAGGGTTAGGGTTAGGCTTCAGCCTAGGGCTTGGATTTCTTTAACCAGGAAGCCCTGAGTTCCAGGCTTACTTCATCTGCCAAAGGCATCCCAAAGGGAGTGCAGAAGTGCCACAACATGGCTGCTTTCACGGCTTTTCCCTTAGGAAGAACCCTAATACCCGGCTGATTTACCTTCCTAGGGTTACTGTTAGGCTTAGGCCTAGGACTTTTAAAACCAGGAAGCCCTGGGCTCCAGGCACACTGCAGCTGCGAAAGGCATCCCAAGGGGAGCGCAAAAGTGACGCAACTTGCCTGCCACCACTGATATTTCCATGAGACCATCCCGAACCATAGGTTGATTTTCCTTCCTAGGGTTAAAGTTTGAGTTACGCCTAGGGTAAGGGCTCTATTAACCAGAAAGCCCTGAGTCCCAAGAACACAGCAGCTGCGAAGGACTAGCCAAGAAGAGCGCAAAAGTACCACAACATGCCTGCCTCCACAGCTTTTTCCTTGGGGACATGCCTAATTCCTGGCTGATTTGCCTTTCTTGTCTTAGGGTTGGGGTTCGGCCTAGGGCTAGGATTTTTAAAATCAGGAAGCCCTGAGTTCCAGGCACACTGGAGCTGTGAAAGGCATCCAAAAGGGAGTGCAAAAGTGCCACAACATGGCTGCTTTCACGGCTTTTTCCTTGGCAAGAAGCCTAACACCAGGCTGATTTACCTTCCCAGGGTTACTGTTAGGCTTAGGCCTAGGGCTAGGATTTTTGAAACTAGGAAGCCCTTAGCTCCAGGCACACTGCAGCTGTTCAAGGCATCCCAAGGGGAGTACAAAAGTGCAACAACATGGCAGCTTTCACAGCTTTTTCCTTGGCACCATCCCTATACCTAGGCTGATTTATCTGCCTAGGGTTAGGGTTAGGGTTCAGCCCAGGGCTTGGATTTCTTTAACCAGGAAGCCCTGAGTTCCAGGCTTACTTCATCTGCCAAAGGCATCCCAAAGGGAGTGCAGAAGTGCCACAACATGGCTGCTTTCACGGCTTTTCCCTTAGGAAGAACCCTAATACCCGGCTGATTTACCTTCCTAGGGTTACTGTTAGGCTTAGGCCTAGGACTTTTAAAACCAGGAAGCCCTGGGCTCCAGGCACACTGCAGCTGCGAAAGGCATCCCAAGGGGAGCGCAAAAGTGACGCAACTTGGCTGCCACCACTGATATTTCCATGAGAGCATCCCGAACCATAGGCTGATTTTCCTTCCTAGGGTTAAGGTTTGAGTTACGCCTAGGGTAAGGGCTCTATTAACCAGAAAGCCCTGAGTTCCAAGAACACAGCAGCTGCGAAGGACTAGCCAAGAAGAGCGCAAAAGTAGCACAACATGCCTGCCTCCACAGCTTTTTCCTTGGGGACATGCCTAATTCCTGGCTGATTTGCCTTTCTCGTCATAGGGTTGGGGTTCGGCCTAGGGCTAGGATTTTTAAAATCAGGAAGCCCTGAGTTCCAGGCACACTGGAGCTGTGAAAGGCATCCAAAAGGGAGTGCAAAAGTGCCACAACATGGCTGCTTTCACGGCTTTTTCCTTGGCAAGAAGCCTAACACCAGGCTGATTTCCCTTCCCAGGGTTACTGTTAGGCTTAGGCCTAGGGCTAGGATTTTTGAAACTAGGAAGCCCTTAGCTCCAGGCACACTGCAGCTGTTCAAGGCATCCCAAGGGGAGTACAAAAGTGCAACAACATGGCAGCTTTCACAGCTTTTTCCTTGGCACCATCCCTATACCTAGGCTGATTTATCTGCCTAGGGTTAGGGTTAGGGTTCAGCCTAGGGCTTGGATTTCTTTAACCAGGAAGCCCTGAGTTCCAGGCTTACTTCATCTGCCAAAGGCATCCCAAAGGGAGTGCAGAAGTGCCACAACATGGCTGCTTTCACGGCTTTTCCCTTAGGAAGAACCCTAATACCCGGCTGATTTACCTTCCTAGGGTTACTGTTAGGCTTAGGCCTAGGACTTTTAAAACCAAGAAGCCCTGGGCTCCAGGCACACTGCAGCTGCGAAAGGCATCCCAAGGGGAGCGCAAAAGTGACGCAACTTGGCTGCCACCACTGATATTTCCATGAGACCATCCCGAACCATAGGCTGATTTTCCTTCCTAGGGTTAAAGTTTGAGTTACGCCTAGGGTAAGGGCTCTATTAACCAGAAAGCCCTGAGTTCCAAGAACACAGCAGCTGCGAAGGACTAGCCAAGAAGAGCGCAAAAGTAGCACAACATGCCTGCCTCCACAGCTTTTTCCTTGGGGACATGCCTAATTCCTGGCTGATTTGCCTTTCTCGTCTTAGGGTTGGGGTTCGGCCTAGGGCTAGGATTTTTAAAATCAGGAAGCCCTGAGTTCCAGGCACACTGGAGCTGTGAAAGGCATCCAAAAGGGAGTGCAAAAGTGCCACAACATGGCTGCTTTCACGGCTTTTTCCTTGGCAAGAAGCCTAACACCAGGCTGATTTACCTTCCCAGGGTTACTGTTAGGCTTAGGCCTAGGGCTAGGATTTTTGAAACTAGGAAGCCCTGGGCTCCAGGCACACTGCAGCTGTTCAAGGCATCCCAAGGGGAGTACAAAAGTGCAACAACATGGCAGCTTTCACAGCTTTTTCCTTGGCACCATCCCTATACCTAGGCTGATTTATCTGCCTAGGATTAGGGTTAGGGTTCAGCCTAGGGCTTGGATTTCTTTAACCAGGAAGCCCTGAGTTCCAGGCTTACTTCATCTGCCAAAGGCATCCCAAAGGGAGTGCAGAAGTGCCACAACATGGCTGCTTTCACGGCTTTTCCCTTAGGAAGAACCCTAATACCCGGCTGATTTACCTTCCTAGGGTTACTGTTAGGCTTAGGCCTAGGACTTTTAAAACCAGGAAGCCCTGGGCTCCAGGCACACTGCAGCTGCGAAAGGCATCCCAAGGGGAGCGCAAAAGTGACGCAACTTGCCTGCCACCACTGATATTTCCATGAGAGCATCCCGAAACATAGGTTGATTTTCCTTCCTAGGGTAAAAGTTTGATTTAGGCCTAGGGTAAGGGCTCTATTAACCAGAAAGCCCTGAGTCCCAAGAACACAGCAGCTGCGAAGGACTAGCCAAGAAGAGCGCAAAAGTAGCACAACATGCCTGCCTCCACAGCTTTTTCCTTGGGGACATGCCTAATTCCTGGCTGATTTGCCTTTCTCGTCTTAGGGTTGGGGTTTGGCCTAGGGCTAGGATTTTTAAAATCAGGAAGCCCTGAGTTCCAGGCACACTGGAGCTGTGAAAGGCATCCAAAAGGGAGTGCAAAAGTGCCACAACATGGCTGCTTTCACGGCTTTTTCCTTGGCAAGAAGCCTAACACCAGGCTGATTTACCTTCCCAGGGTTACTGTTAGGCTTAGGCCTAGGGCTAGGATTTTTAAAACTAGGAAGCCCTTAGCTCCAGGCACACTGCAGCTGTTCAAGGCATCCCAAGGGGAGTACAAAAGTGCAACAACATGGCAGCTTTCACAGCTTTTTCCTTGGCACCATCCCTATACCTAGGCTGATTTATCTGCCTAGGGTTAGGGTTAGCGTTCAGCCTAGGGCTTGGATTTCTTTAACCAGGAAGCCCTGAGTTCCAGGCTTACTTCATCTGCCAAAGGCATCCCAAAGGGAGTGCAGAAGTGCCACAACATGGCTGCTTTCACGGCTTTTCCCTTAGGAAGAACCCTAATACCCGGCTGATTTACCTTCCTAGGGTTACTGTTAGGCTTAGGCCTAGGACTTTTAAAACCAAGAAGCCCTGGGCTCCAGGCACACTGCAGCTGCGAAAGGCATCCCAAGGGGAGCGCAAAAGTGACGCAACTTGCCTGCCACCACTGATATTTCCATGAGAGCATCCCGAACCATAGGCTGATTTTCCTTCCTAGGGTTAAGGTTTGAGTTACGCCTAGGGTAAGGGCTCTATTAACCAGAAAGCCCTGAGTTCCAAGAACACAGCAGCTGCGAAGGACTAGCCAAGAAGAGCGCAAAAGTAGCACAACATGCCTGCCTCCACAGCTTTTTCCTTGGGGACATGCCTAATTCCTGGCTGATTTGCCTTTCTCGTCTTAGGGTTGGGGTTCGGCCTAGGGCTAGGATTTTTAAAATCAGGAAGCCCTGAGTTCCAGGCACACTGGAGCTGTGAAAGGCATCCAAAAGGGAGTGCAAAAGTGCCACAACATGGCTGCTTTCACGGCTTTTTCCTTGGCAAGAAGCCTAACACCAGGCTGATTTACCTTCCCAGGGTTACTGTTAGGCTTAGGCCTAGGGCTAGGATTTTTGAAACTAGGAAGCCCTGGGCTCCAGGCACACTGCAGCTGTTCAAGGCATCCCAAGGGGAGTACAAAAGTGCAACAACATGGCAGCTTTCACAGCTTTTTCCTTGGCACCATCCCTATACCTAGGCTGATTTATCTGCCTAGGGTTAGGGTTAGGCTTCAGCCTAGGGCTTGGATTTCTTTAACCAGGAAGCCCTGAGTTCCAGGCTTACTTCATCTGCCAAAGGCATCCCAAAGGGAGTGCAGAAGTGCCACAACATGGCTGCTTTCACGGCTTTTCCCTTAGGAAGAACCCTAATACCCGGCTGATTTACCTTCCTAGGGTTACTGTTAGGCTTAGGCCTAGGACTTTTAAAACCAGGAAGCCCTGGGCTCCAGGCACACTGCAGCTGCGAAAGGCATCCCAAGGGGAGCGCAAAAGTGACGCAACTTGCCTGCCACCACTGATATTTCCATGAGACCATCCCGAACCATAGGCTGATTTTCCTTCCTAGGGTTAAGGTTTGAGTTACGCCTAGGGTAAGGGCTCTATTAACCAGAAAGCCCTGAGTTCCAAGAACACAGCAGCTGCGAAGGACTAGCCAAGAAGAGCGCAAAAGTACCACAACATGCCTGCCTCCACAGCTTTTTCCTTGGGGACATGCCTAATTCCTGGCTGATTTGCCTTTCTCGTCATAGGGTTGGGGTTCGGCCTAGGGCTAGGATTTTTAAAATCAGGAAGCCCTGAGTTCCAGGCACACTGCAGCTGTGAAAGGCATCCAAAAGGGAGTGCAAAAGTGCCACAACATGGCTGCTTTCACGGCTTTTTCCTTGGCAAGAAGCCTAACACCAGGCTGATTTACCTTCCCAGGGTTACTGTTAGGCTTAGGCCTAGGGCTAGGATTTTTAAAACTAGGAAGCCCTGGGCTCCAGGCACACTGCAGCTGTTCAAGGCATCCCAAGGGGAGTACAAAAGTGCAACAACATGGCAGCTTTCACAGCTTTTTCCTTGGCACCATCCCTATACCTAGGCTGATTTATCTGCCTAGGATTAGGGTTAGGGTTCAGCCTAGGGCTTGGATTTCTTTAACCAGGAAGCCCTGAGTTCCAGGCTTACTTCATCTGCCAAAGGCATCCCAAAGGGAGTGCAGAAGTGCCACAACATGGCTGCTTTCACGGCTTTTCCCTTAGGAAGAACCCTAATACCCGGCTGATTTACCTTCCTAGGGTTACTGTTAGGCTTAGGCCTAGGACTTTTAAAACCAAGAAGCCCTGGGCTCCAGGCACACTGCAGCTGCGAAAGGCATCCCAAGGGGAGCGCAAAAGTGACGCAACTTGGCTGCCACCACTGATATTTCCATGAGAGCATCCCGAACCATAGGCTGATTTTCCTTCCTAGGGTTAAGGTTTGAGTTACGCCTAGGGTAAGGGCTCTATTAACCAGAAAGCCCTGAGTTCCAAGAACACAGCAGCTGCGAAGGACTAGCCAAGAAGAGCGCAAAAGTAGCACAACATGCCTGCCTCCACAGCTTTTTCCTTGGGGACATGCCTAATTCCTGGCTGATTTGCCTTTCTCGTCTTAGGGTTGGGGTTCGGCCTAGGGCTAGGATTTTTAAAATCAGGAAGCCCTGAGTTCCAGGCACACTGGAGCTGTGAAAGGCATCCAAAAGGGAGTGCAAAAGTGCCACAACATGGCTGCTTTCACGGCTTTTTCCTTGGCAAGAAGCCTAACACCAGGCTGATTTACCTTCCCAGGGTTACTGTTAGGCTTAGGCCTAGGGCTAGGATTTTTGAAACTAGGAAGCCCTGGGCTCCAGGCACACTGCAGCTGTTCAAGGCATCCCAAGGGGAGTACAAAAGTGCAACAACATGGCAGCTTTCACAGCTTTTTCCTTGGCACCATCCCTATACCTAGGCTGATTTATCTGCCTAGGATTAGGGTTAGGGTTCAGCCTAGGGCTTGGATTTCTTTAACCAGGAAGCCCTGAGTTCCAGGCTTACTTCATCTGCCAAAGGCATCCCAAAGGGAGTGCAGAAGTGCCACAACATGGCTGCTTTCACGGCTTTTCCCTTAGGAAGAACCCTAATACCCGGCTGATTTACCTTCCTAGGGTTACTGTTAGGCTTAGGCCTAGGACTTTTAAAACCAGGAAGCCCTGGGCTCCAGGCACACTGCAGCTGCGAAAGGCATCCCAAGGGGAGCGCAAAAGTGACGCAACTTGGCTGCCACCACTGATATTTCCATGAGACCATCCCGAACCTTAGGCTGATTTTCCTTCCTAGGGTTAAGGTTTGAGTTACGCCTAGGGTAAGGGCTCTATTAACCAGAAAGCCCTGAGTTCCAAGAACACAGCAGCTGCGAAGGACTAGCCAAGAAGAGCGCAAAGTACCACAACATGCCTGCCTCCACAGCTTTTTCCTTGGGGACATGCCTAATTCCTGGCTGATTTGCCTTTCTCGTCTTAGGGTTGGGGTTCGGCCTAGGGCTAGGATTTTTAAAAGCAGGAAGCCCTGAGTTCCAGGCACACTGGAGCTGTGAAAGGCATCCAAAAGGGAGTGCAAAAGTGCCACAACATGGCTGCTTTCACGGCTTTTTCCTTGGCAAGAAGCCTAACACCAGGCTGATTTACCTTCCCAGGGTTACTGTTAGGCTTAGGCCTAGGGCTAGGATTTTTGAAACTAGGAAGCCCTGGGCTCCAGGCACACTGCAGCTGTTCAAGGCATCCCAAGGGGAGTACAAAAGTGCAACAACATGGCAGCTTTCACAGCTTTTTCCTTGGCACCATCCCTATACCTAGGCTGATTTATCTGCCTAGGGTTAGGGTTAGGGTTCAGCCTAGGGCTTGGATTTCTTTAACCAGGAAGCCCTGAGTTCCAGGCTTACTTCATCTGCCAAAGGCATCCCAAAGGGAGTGCAGAAGTGCCACAACATGGCTGCTTTCACGGCTTTTCCCTTAGGAAGAACCCTAATACCCGGCTGATTTACCTTCCTAGGGTTACTGTTAGGCTTAGGCCTAGGACTTTTAAAACCAGGAAGCCCTGGGCTCCAGGCACACTGCAGCTGCGAAAGGCATCCCAAGGGGAGCGCAAAAGTGACGCAACTTGGCTGCCACCACTGATATTTCCATGAGACCATCCCGAACCATAGGCTGATTTTCCTTCCTAGGGTTAAGGTTTGAGTTACGCCTAGGGTAAGGGCTCTATTAACCAGAAAGCCCTGAGTTCCAAGAACACAGCAGCTGCGAAGGACTAGCCAAGAAGAGCGCAAAAGTAGCACAACATGCCTGCCTCCACAGCTTTTTCCTTGGGGACATGCCTAATTCCTGGCTGATTTGCCTTTCTCGTCTTAGGGTTGGGGTTCGGCCTAGGGCTAGGATTTTTAAAATCAGGAAGCCCTGAGTTCCAGGCACACTGCAGCTGTGAAAGGCATCCAAAAGGGAGTGCAAAAGTGCCACAACATGGCTGCTTTCACGGCTTTTTCCTTGGCAAGAAGCCTAACACCAGGCTGATTTACCTTCCCAGGGTTACTGTTAGGCTTAGGCCTAGGGCTAGGATTTTTAAAACTAGGAAGCCCTGGGCTCCAGGCACACTGCAGCTGTTCAAGGCATCCCAAGGGGAGTACAAAAGTGCAACAACATGGCAGCTTTCACAGCTTTTTCCTTGGCACCATCCCTATACCTAGGCTGATTTATCTGCCTAGGGTTAGGGTTAGGGTTCAGCCTAGGGCTTGGATTTCTTTAACCAGGAAGCCCTGAGTTCCAGGCTTACTTCATCTGCCAAAGGCATCCCAAAGGGAGTGCAGAAGTGCCACAACATGGCTGCTTTCACGGCTTTTCCCTTAGGAAGAACCCTAATACCCGGCTGATTTACCTTCCTAGGGTTACTGTTAGGCTTAGGCCTAGGACTTTTAAAACCAGGAAGCCCTGGGCTCCAGGCACACTGCAGCTGCGAAAGGCATCCCAAGGGGAGCGCAAAAGTGACGCAACTTGGCTGCCACCACTGATATTTCCATGAGACCATCCCGAACCATAGGTTGATTTTCCTTCCTAGGGTTAAAGTTTGAGTTACGCCTAGGGTAAGGGCTCTATTAACCAGAAAGCCCTGAGTTCCAAGAACACAGCAGCTGCGAAGGAGTAGCCAAGAAGAGTGCAAAAGTACCACAACATGCCTGCCTCCACAGCTTTTTCCTTGGGGACATGCCTAATTCCTGGCTGATTTGCCTTTCTCGTCATAGGGTTGGGGTTCGGCCTAGGGCTAGGATTTTTAAAATCAGGAAGCCCTGAGTTCCAGGCACACTGGAGCTGTGAAAGGCATCCAAAAGGGAGTGCAAAAGTGCCACAACATGGCTGCTTTCACGGCTTTTTCCTTGGCAAGAAGCCTAACACCAGGCTGATTTACCTTCCCAGGGTTACTGTTAGGCTTAGGCCTAGGGCTAGGATTTTTGAAACTAGGAAGCCCTGGGCTCCAGCCACACTGCAGCTGTTCAAGGCATCCCAAGGGGAGTACAAAAGTGCAACAACATGGCAGCTTTCACAGCTTTTTCCTTGGCACCATCCCTATACCTAGGCTGATTTATCTGCCTAGGGTTAGGGTTAGGGTTCAGCCTAGGGCTTGGATTTCTTTAACCAGGAAGCCCTGAGTTCCAGGCTTACTTCATCTGCCAAAGGCATCCCAAAGGGAGTGCAGAAGTGCCACAACATGGCTGCTTTCACGGCTTTTCCCTTAGGAAGAACCCTAATACCCGGCTGATTTACCTTCCTAGGGTTACTGTTAGGCTTAGGCCTAGGACTTTTAAAACCAGGAAGCCCTGGGCTCCAGGCACACTGCAGCTGCGAAAGGCATCCCAAGGGGAGCGCAAAAGTGACGCAACTTGGCTGCCACCACTGATATTTCCATGAGACCATCCCGAACCATAGGTTGATTTTCCTTCCTAGGGTTAAAGTTTGAGTTACGCCTAGGGTAAGGGCTCTATTAACCAGAAAGCCCTGAGTTCCAAGAACACGGCAGCTGCGAAGGACTAGCCAAGAAGAGCGCAAAAGTACCACAACATGCCTGCCTCCACAGCTTTTTCCTTGGGGACATGCCTAATTCCTGGCTGATTTGCCTTTCTCGTCATAGGGTTGGGGTTCGGCCTAGGGCTAGGATTTTTAAAATCAGGAAGCCCTGAGTTCCAGGCACACTGCAGCTGTGAAAGGCATCCAAAAGGGAGTGCAAAAGTGCCACAACATGGCTGCTTTCACGGCTTTTTCCTTGGCAAGAAGCCTAACACCAGGCTGATTTCCCTTCCCAGGGTTACTGTTAGGCTTAGGCCTAGGGCTAGGATTTTTGAAACTAGGAAGCCCTGGGCTCCAGGCACACTGCAGCTGTTCAAGGCATCCCAAGGGGAGTACAAAAGTGCAACAACATGGCAGCTTTCACAGCTTTTTCCTTGGCACCATCCCTATACCTAGGCTGATTTATCTGCCTAGGGTTAGGGTTAGCGTTAAGCCTAGGGCTTGGATTTCTTTAACCAGGAAGCCCTGAGTTCCAGGCTTACTTCATCTGCCAAAGGCATCCCAAAGGGAGTGCAGAAGTGCCACAACATGGCTGCTTTCACGGCTTTTCCCTTAGGAAGAACCCTAATACCCGGCTGATTTACCTTCCTAGGGTTACTGTTAGGCTTAGGCCTAGGACTTTTAAAACCAGGAAGCCCTGGGCTCCAGGCACACTGCAGCTGCGAAAGGCATCCCAAGGGGAGCGCAAAAGTGACGCAACTTGGCTGCCACCACTGATATTTCCATGAGACCATCCCGAACCTTAGGCTGATTTTCCTTCCTAGGGTTAAAGTTTGAGTTACGCCTAGGGTAAGGGCTCTATTAACCAGAAAGCCCTGAGTTCCAAGAACACAGCAGCTGCGAAGGACTAGCCAAGAAGAGCGCAAAAGTACCACAACATGCCTGCCTCCACAGCTTTTTCCTTGGGGACATGCCTAATTCCTGGCTGATTTGCCTTTCTTGTCTTAGGGTTGGGGTTCGGCCTAGGGCTAGGATTTTTAAAATCAGGAAGCCCTGAGTTCCAGGCACACTGGAGCTGTGAAAGGCATCCAAAAGGGAGTGCAAAAGTGCCACAACATGGCTGCTTTCACGGCTTTTTCCTTGGCAAGAAGCCTAACACCAGGCTGATTTACCTTCCCAGGGTTACTGTTAGGCTTAGGCCTAGGGCTAGGATTTTTAAAACTAGGAAGCCCTGGGCTCCAGCCACACTGCAGCTGTTCAAGGCATCCCAAGGGGAGTACAAAAGTGCAACAACATGGCAGCTTTCACAGCTTTTTCCTTGGCACCATCCCTATACCTAGGCTGATTTATCTGCCTAGGGTTAGGGTTAGCGTTCAGCCTAGGGCTTGGATTTCTTTAACCAGGAAGCCCTGAGTTCCAGGCTTACTTCATCTGCCAAAGGCATCCCAAAGGGAGTGCAGAAGTGCCACAACATGGCTGCTTTCACGGCTTTTCCCTTAGGAAGAACCCTAATACCCGGCTGATTTACCTTCCTAGGGTTACTGTTAGGCTTAGGCCTAGGACTTTTAAAACCAGGAAGCCCTGGGCTCCAGGCACACTGCAGCTGCGAAAGGCATCCCAAGGGGAGCGCAAAAGTGACGCAACTTGGCTGCCACCACTGATATTTCCATGAGACCATCCCGAACCATAGGTTGATTTTCCTTCCTAGGGTTAAGGTTTGAGTTATGCCTAGGGTAAGGGCTCTATTAACCAGAAAGCCCTGAGTTCCAAGAACACAGCAGCTGCGAAGGACTAGCCAAGAAGAGCGCAAAAGTAGCACAACATGCCTGCCTCCACAGCTTTTTCCTTGGGGACATGCCTAATTCCTGGCTGATTTGCCTTTCTCGTCTTAGGGTTGGGGTTCGGCCTAGGGCTAGGATTTTTAAAATCAGGAAGCCCTGAGTTCCAGGCACACTGGAGCTGTGAAAGGCATCCAAAAGGGAGTGCAAAAGTGCCACAACATGGCTGCTTTCACGGCTTTTTCCTTGGCAAGAAGCCTAACACCAGGCTGATTTACCTTCCCAGGGTTACTGTTAGGCTTAGGCCTAGGGCTAGGATTTTTGAAACTAGGAAGCCCTGGGCTCCAGGCACACTGCAGCTGTTCAAGGCATCCCAAGGGGAGTACAAAAGTGCAACAACATGGCAGCTTTCACAGCTTTTTCCTTGGCACCATCCCTATACCTAGGCTGATTTATCTGCCTAGGGTTAGGGTTAGGGTTCAGCCTAGGGCTTGGATTTCTTTAACCAGGAAGCCCTGAGTTCCAGGCTTACTTCATCTGCCAAAGGCATCCCAAAGGGAGTGCAGAAGTGCCACAACATGGCTGCTTTCACGGCTTTTCCCTTAGGAAGAACCCTAATACCCGGCTGATTTACCTTCCTAGGGTTACTGTTAGGCTTAGGCCTAGGACTTTTAAAACCAGGAAGCCCTGGGCTCCAGGCACACTGCAGCTGCGAAAGGCATCCCAAGGGGAGCGCAAAAGTGACGCAACTTGGCTGCCACCACTGATATTTCCATGAGACCATCCCGAACCATAGGTTGATTTTCCTTCCTAGGGTTAAAGTTTGAGTTACGCCTAGGGTAAGGGCTCTATTAACCAGAAAGCCCTGAGTTCCAAGAACACGGCAGCTGCGAAGGACTAGCCAAGAAGAGCGCAAAAGTACCACAACATGCCTGCCTCCACAGCTTTTTCCTTGGGGACATGCCTAATTCCTGGCTGATTTGCCTTTCTCGTCATAGGGTTGGGGTTCGGCCTAGGGCTAGGATTTTTAAAATCAGGAAGCCCTGAGTTCCAGGCACACTGCAGCTGTGAAAGGCATCCAAAAGGGAGTGCAAAAGTGCCACAACATGGCTGCTTTCACGGCTTTTTCCTTGGCAAGAAGCCTAACACCAGGCTGATTTCCCTTCCCAGGGTTACTGTTAGGCTTAGGCCTAGGGCTAGGATTTTTGAAACTAGGAAGCCCTGGGCTCCAGGCACACTGCAGCTGTTCAAGGCATCCCAAGGGGAGTACAAAAGTGCAACAACATGGCAGCTTTCACAGCTTTTTCCTTGGCACCATCCCTATACCTAGGCTGATTTATCTGCCTAGGGTTAGGGTTAGCGTTAAGCCTAGGGCTTGGATTTCTTTAACCAGGAAGCCCTGAGTTCCAGGCTTACTTCATCTGCCAAAGGCATCCCAAAGGGAGTGCAGAAGTGCCACAACATGGCTGCTTTCACGGCTTTTCCCTTAGGAAGAACCCTAATACCCGGCTGATTTACCTTCCTAGGGTTACTGTTAGGCTTAGGCCTAGGACTTTTAAAACCAGGAAGCCCTGGGCTCCAGGCACACTGCAGCTGCGAAAGGCATCCCAAGGGGAGCGCAAAAGTGACGCAACTTGGCTGCCACCACTGATATTTCCATGAGACCATCCCGAACCTTAGGCTGATTTTCCTTCCTAGGGTTAAAGTTTGAGTTACGCCTAGGGTAAGGGCTCTATTAACCAGAAAGCCCTGAGTTCCAAGAACACAGCAGCTGCGAAGGACTAGCCAAGAAGAGCGCAAAAGTAGCACAACATGCCTGCCTCCACAGCTTTTTCCTTGGGGACATGCCTAATTCCTGGCTGATTTGCCTTTCTTGTCTTAGGGTTGGGGTTCGGCCTAGGGCTAGGATTTTTAAAATCAGGAAGCCCTGAGTTCCAGGCACACTGGAGCTGTGAAAGGCATCCAAAAGGGAGTGCAAAAGTGCCACAACATGGCTGCTTTCACGGCTTTTTCCTTGGCAAGAAGCCTAACACCAGGCTGATTTACCTTCCCAGGGTTACTGTTAGGCTTAGGCCTAGGGCTAGGATTTTTAAAACTAGGAAGCCCTGGGCTCCAGCCACACTGCAGCTGTTCAAGGCATCCCAAGGGGAGTACAAAAGTGCAACAACATGGCAGCTTTCACAGCTTTTTCCTTGGCACCATCCCTATACCTAGGCTGATTTATCTGCCTAGGGTTAGGGTTAGCGTTCAGCCTAGGGCTTGGATTTCTTTAACCAGGAAGCCCTGAGTTCCAGGCTTACTTCATCTGCCAAAGGCATCCCAAAGGGAGTGCAGAAGTGCCACAACATGGCTGCTTTCACGGCTTTTCCCTTAGGAAGAACCCTAATACCCGGCTGATTTACCTTCCTAGGGTTACTGTTAGGCTTAGGCCTAGGACTTTTAAAACCAGGAAGCCCTGGGCTCCAGGCACACTGCAGCTGCGAAAGGCATCCCAAGGGGAGCGCAAAAGTGACGCAACTTGGCTGCCACCACTGATATTTCCATGAGACCATCCCGAACCATAGGTTGATTTTCCTTCCTAGGGTTAAGGTTTGAGTTATGCCTAGGGTAAGGGCTCTATTAACCAGAAAGCCCTGAGTTCCAAGAACACAGCAGCTGCGAAGGACTAGCCAAGAAGAGCGCAAAAGTAGCACAACATGCCTGCCTCCACAGCTTTTTCCTTGGGGACATGCCTAATTCCTGGCTGATTTGCCTTTCTCGTCTTAGGGTTGGGGTTCGGCCTAGGGCTAGGATTTTTAAAATCAGGAAGCCCTGAGTTCCAGGCACACTGGAGCTGTGAAAGGCATCCAAAAGGGAGTGCAAAAGTGCCACAACATGGCTGCTTTCACGGCTTTTTCCTTGGCAAGAAGCCTAACACCAGGCTGATTTACCTTCCCAGGGTTACTGTTAGGCTTAGGCCTAGGGCTAGGATTTTTGAAACTAGGAAGCCCTGGGCTCCAGCCACACTGCAGCTGTTCAAGGCATCCCAAGGGGAGTACAAAAGTGCAACAACATGGCAGCTTTCACAGCTTTTTCCTTGGCACCATCCCTATACCTAGGCTGATTTATCTGCCTAGGGTTAGGGTTAGGGTTCAGCCTAGGGCTTGGATTTCTTTAACCAGGAAGCCCTGAGTTCCAGGCTTACTTCATCTGCCAAAGGCATCCCAAAGGGAGTGCAGAAGTGCCACAACATGGCTGCTTTCACGGCTTTTCCCTTAGGAAGAACCCTAATACCCGGCTGATTTACCTTCCTAGGGTTACTGTTAGGCTTAGGCCTAGGACTTTTAAAACCAGGAAGCCCTGGGCTCCAGGCACACTGCAGCTGCGAAAGGCATCCCAAGGGGAGCGCAAAAGTGACGCAACTTGGCTGCCACCACTGATATTTCCATGAGAGCATCCCGAACCATAGGCTGATTTTCCTTCCTAGGGTTAAGGTTTGAGTTACGCCTAGGGTAAGGGCTCTATTAACCAGAAAGCCCTGAGTTCCAAGAACACAGCAGCTGCGAAGGACTAGCCAAGAAGAGCGCAAAAGTAGCACAACATGCCTGCCTCCACAGCTTTTTCCTTGGGGACATGCCTAATTCCTGGCTGATTTGCCTTTCTTGTCTTTGGGTTGGGGTTCGGCCTAGGGCTAGGATTTTTAAAATCAGGAAGCCCTGAGTTCCAGGCACACTGGAGCTGTGAAAGGCATCCAAAAGGGAGTGCAAAAGTGCCACAACATGGCTGCTTTCACGGCTTTTTCCTTGGCAAGAAGCCTAACACCAGGCTGATTTACCTTCCCAGGGTTACTGTTAGGCTTAGGCCTAGGGCTAGGATTTTTAAAACTAGGAAGCCCTGGGCTCCAGGCACACTGCAGCTGTTCAAGGCATCCCAAGGGGAGTACAAAAGTGCAACAACATGGCAGCTTTCACAGCTTTTTCCTTGGCACCATCCCTATACCTAGGCTGATTTATCTGCCTAGGGTTAGGGTTAGGGTTCAGCCTAGGGCTTGGATTTCTTTAACCAGGAAGCCCTGAGTTCCAGGCTTACTTCATCTGCCAAAGGCATCCCAAAGGGAGTGCAGAAGTGCCACAACATGGCTGCTTTCACGGCTTTTCCCTTAGGAAGAACCCTAATACCCGGCTGATTTACCTTCCTAGGGTTACTGTTAGGCTTAGGCCTAGGACTTTTAAAACCAGGAAGCCCTGGGCTCCAGGCACACTGCAGCTGCGAAAGGCATCCCAAGGGGAGCGCAAAAGTGACGCAACTTGGCTGCCACCACTGATATTTCCATGAGAGCATCCCGAACCATAGGCTGATTTTCCTTCCTAGGGTTAAGGTTTGAGTTACGCCTAGGGTAAGGGCTCTATTAACCAGAAAGCCCTGAGTTCCAAGAACACAGCAGCTGCGAAGGACTAGCCAAGAAGAGCGCAAAAGTAGCACAACATGCCTGCCTCCACAGCTTTTTCCTTGGGGACATGCCTAATTCCTGGCTGATTTGCCTTTCTCGTCTTAGGGTTGGGGTTTGGCCTAGGGCTAGGACTTTTAAAATCAGGAAGCCCTGAGTTCCAGGCACACTGGAGCTGTGAAAGGCATCCAAAAGGGAGTGCAAAAGTGCCACAACATGGCTGCTTTCACGGCTTTTTCCTTGGCAAGAAGCCTAACACCAGGCTGATTTCCCTTCCCAGGGTTACTGTTAGGCTTAGGCCTAGAGCTAGGATTTTTGAAACTAGGAAGCCCTGGGCTCCAGGCACACTGCAGCTGTTCAAGGCATCCCAAGGGGAGTACAAAAGTGCAACAACATGGCAGCTTTCACAGCTTTTTCCTTGGCACCATCCCTATACCTAGGCTGATTTATCTGCCTAGGGTTAGGGTTAGCGTTAAGCCTAGGGCTTGGATTTCTTTAACCAGGAAGCCCTGAGTTCCAGGCTTACTTCATCTGCCAAAGGCATCCCAAAGGGAGTGCAGAAGTGCCACAACATGGCTGCTTTCACGGCTTTTCCCTTAGGAAGAACCCTAATACCCGGCTGATTTACCTTCCTAGGGTTACTGTTAGGCTTAGGCCTAGGACTTTTAAAACCAGGAAGCCCTGGGCTCCAGGCACACTGCAGCTGCGAAAGGCATCCCAAGGGGAGCGCAAAAGTGACGCAACTTGGCTGCCACCACTGATATTTCCATGAGACCATCCCGAACCATAGGTTGATTTTCCTTCCTAGGGTTAAGGTTTGAGTTATGCCTAGGGTAAGGGCTCTATTAACCAGAAAGCCCTGAGTTCCAAGAACACAGCAGCTGCGAAGGACTAGCCAAGAAGAGCGCAAAAGTAGCACAACATGCCTGCCTCCACAGCTTTTTCCTTGGGGACATGCCTAATTCCTGGCTGATTTGCCTTTCTCGTCTTAGGGTTGGGGTTCGGCCTAGGGCTAGGATTTTTAAAATCAGGAAGCCCTGAGTTCCAGGCACACTGGAGCTGTGAAAGGCATCCAAAAGGGAGTGCAAAAGTGCCACAACATGGCTGCTTTCACGGCTTTTTCCTTGGCAAGAAGCCTAACACCAGGCTGATTTCCCTTCCCAGGGTTACTGTTAGGCTTAGGCCTAGGGCTAGGATTTTTGAAACTAGGAAGCCCTGGGCTCCAGCCACACTGCAGCTGTTCAAGGCATCCCAAGGGGAGTACAAAAGTGCAACAACATGGCAGCTTTCACAGCTTTTTCCTTGGCACCATCCCTATACCTAGGCTGATTTATCTGCCTAGGGTTAGGGTTAGGCTTCAGCCTAGGGCTTGGATTTCTTTAACCAGGAAGCCCTGAGTTCCAGGCTTACTTCATCTGCCAAAGGCAACCCAAAGGGAGTGCAGAAGTGCCACAACATGGCTGCTTTCACGGCTTTTCCCTTAGGAAGAACCCTAATACCCGGCTGATTTACCTTCCTAGGGTTACTGTTAGGCTTAGGCCTAGGACTTTTAAAACCAGGAAGCCCTGGGCTCCAGGCACACTGCAGCTGCGAAAGGCATCCCAAGGGGAGCGCAAAAGTGACGCAACTTGGCTGCCACCAGTGATATTTCCATGAGACCATCCCGAACCATAGGCTGATTTTCCTTCCTAGGGTTAAGGTTTGAGTTACGCCTAGGGTAAGGGCTCTATTAACCAGAAAGCCCTGAGTTCCAAGAACACAGCAGCTGCGAAGGACTAGCCAAGAAGAGCGCAAAAGTAGCACAACATGCCTGCCTCCACAGCTTTTTCCTTGGGGACATGCCTAATTCCTGGCTGATTTGCCTTTCTCGTCTTAGGGTTGGGGTTCGGCCTAGGGCTAGGATTTTTAAAATCAGGAAGCCCTGAGTTCCAGGCACACTGGAGCTGTGAAAGGCATCCAAAAGGGAGTGCAAAAGTGCCACAACATGGCTGCTTTCACGGCTTTTTCCTTGGCAAGAAGCCTAACACCAGGCTGATTTACCTTCCCAGGGTTACTGTTAGGCTTAGGCCTAGGGCTAGGATTTTTGAAACTAGGAAGCCCTGGGCTCCAGGCACACTGCAGCTGTTCAAGGCATCCCAAGGGGAGTACAAAAGTGCAACAACATGGCAGCTTTCACAGCTTTTTCCTTGGCACCATCCCTATACCTAGGCTGATTTATCTGCCTAGGGTTAGGGTTAGGGTTCAGCCTAGGGCTTGGATTTCTTTAACCAGGAAGCCCTGAGTTCCAGGCTTACTTCATCTGCCAAAGGCATCCCAAAGGGAGTGCAGAAGTGCCACAACATGGCTGCTTTCACGGCTTTTCCCTTAGGAAGAACCCTAATACCCGGCTGATTTACCTTCCTAGGGTTACTGTTAGGCTTAGGCCTAGGACTTTTAAAACCAGGAAGCCCTGGGCTCCAGGCACACTGCAGCTGCGAAAGGCATCCCAAGGGGAGCGCAAAAGTGACGCAACTTGGCTGCCACCACTGATATTTCCATGAGACCATCCCGAACCATAGGCTGATTTTCCTTCCTAGGGTTAAGGTTTGAGTTACGCCTAGGGTAAGGGTTCTATTAACCAGAAAGCCCTGAGTTCCAAGAACACAGCAGCTGCGAAGGACTAGCCAAGAAGAGCGCAAAAGTAGCACAACATGCCTGCCTCCACAGCTTTTTCCTTGGGGACATGCCTAATTCCTGGCTGATTTGCCTTTCTCGTCTTAGGGTTGGGGTTTGGCCTAGGGCTAGGATTTTTAAAATCAGGAAGCCCTGAGTTCCAGGCACACTGGAGCTGTGAAAGGCATCCAAAAGGGAGTGCAAAAGTGCCACAACATGGCTGCTTTCACGGCTTTTTCCTTGGCAAGAAGCCTAACACCAGGCTGATTTCCCTTCCCAGGGTTACTGTTAGGCTTAGGCCTAGGGCTAGGATTTTTGAAACTAGGAAGCCCTGGGCTCCAGGCACACTGCAGCGGTTCAAGGCATCCCAAGGGGAGTACAAAAGTGCAACAACATGGCAGCTTTCACAGCTTTTTCCTTGGCACCATCCCTATACCTAGGCTGATTTATCTGCCTAGGGTTAGGGTTAGGCTTCAGCCTAGGGCTTGGATTTCTTTAACCAGGAAGCCCTGAGTTCCAGGCTTACTTCATCTGCCAAAGGCAACCCAAAGGGAGTGCAGAAGTGCCACAACATGGCTGCTTTCACGGCTTTTCCCTTAGGAAGAACCCTAATACCCGGCTGATTTACCTTCCTAGGGTTACTGTTAGGCTTAGGCCTAGGACTTTTAAAACCAGGAAGCCCTGGGCTCCAGGCACACTGCAGCTGCGAAAGGCATCCCAAGGGGAGCGCAAAAGTGACGCAACTTGGCTGCCACCACTGATATTTCCATGAGACCATCCCGAACCATAGGCTGATTTTCCTTCCTAGGGTTAAGGTTTGAGTTACGCCTAGGGTAAGGGTTCTATTAACCAGAAAGCCCTGAGTTCCAAGAACACAGCAGCTGCGAAGGACTAGCCAAGAAGAGCGCAAAAGTAGCACAACATGCCTGCCTCCACAGCTTTTTCCTTGGGGACATGCCTAATTCCTGGCTGATTTGCCTTTCTCGTCTTAGGGTTGGGGTTCGGCCTAGGGCTAGGATTTTTAAAATCAGGAAGCCCTGAGTTCCAGGCACACTGGAGCTGTGAAAGGCATCCAAAAGGGAGTGCAAAAGTGCCACAACATGGCTGCTTTCACGGCTTTTTCCTTGGCAAGAAGCCTAACACCAGGCTGATTTCCCTTCCCAGGGTTACTGTTAGGCTTAGGCCTAGGGCTAGGATTTTTGAAACTAGGAAGCCCTGGGCTCCAGGCACACTGCAGCTGTTCAAGGCATCCCAAGGGGAGTACAAAAGTGCAACAACATGGCAGCTTTCACAGCTTTTTCCTTGGCACCATCCCTATACCTAGGCTGATTTATCTGCCTAGGGTTAGGGTTAGGCTTCAGCCTAGGGCTTGGATTTCTTTAACCAGGAAGCCCTGAGTTCCAGGCTTACTTCATCTGCCAAAGGCATCCCAAAGGGAGTGCAGAAGTGCCACAACATGGCTGCTTTCACGGCTTTTCCCTTAGGAAGAACCCTAATACCCGGCTGATTTACCTTCCTAGGGTTACTGTTAGGCTTAGGCCTAGGACTTTTAAAACCAGGAAGCCCTGGGCTCCAGGCACACTGCAGCTGCGAAAGGCATCCCAAGGGGAGCGCAAAAGTGACGCAACTTGGCTGCCACCACTGATATTTCCATGAGACCATCCCGAACCATAGGCTGATTTTCCTTCCTAGGGTTAAGGTTTGAGTTACGCCTAGGGTAAGGGTTCTATTAACCAGAAAGCCCTGAGTTCCAAGAACACAGCAGCTGCGAAGGACTAGCCAAGAAGAGCGCAAAAGTAGCACAACATGCCTGCCTCCACAGCTTTTTCCTTGGGGACATGCCTAATTCCTGGCTGATTTGCCTTTCTCGTCTTAGGGTTGGGGTTTGGCCTAGGGCTAGGATTTTTAAAATCAGGAAGCCCTGAGTTCCAGGCACACTGGAGCTGTGAAAGGCATCCAAAAGGGAGTGCAAAAGTGCCACAACATGGCTGCTTTCACGGCTTTTTCCTTGGCAAGAAGCCTAACACCAGGCTGATTTCCCTTCCCAGGGTTACTGTTAGGCTTAGGCCTAGGGCTAGGATTTTTGAAACTAGGAAGCCCTGGGCTCCAGGTACACTGCAGCTGTTCAAGGCATCCCAAGGGGAGTACAAAAGTACAACAACATGGCAGCTTTCACAGCTTTTTCCTTGGCACCATCCCTATACCTAGGCTGATTTATCTGCCTAGGGTTAGGGTTAGGGTTCAGCCTAGGGCTTGGATTTCTTTAACCAGGAAGCCCTGAGTTCCAGGCTTACTTCATCTGCCAAAGGCATCCCAAAGGGAGTGCAGAAGTGCCACAACATGGCTGCTTTCACGGCTTTTCCCTTAGGAAGAACCCTAATACCCGGCTGATTTACCTTCCTAGGGTTACTGTTAGGCTTAGGCCTAGGACTTTTAAAACCAGGAAGCCCTGGGCTCCAGGCACACTGCAGCTGCGAAAGGCATCCCAAGGGGAGCGCAAAAGTGACGCAACTTGGCTGCCACCACTGATATTTCCATGAGACCATCCCGAACCTTAGGCTGATTTTCCTTCCTAGGGTTAAGGTTTGAGTTACGCCTAGGGTAAGGGCTCTATTAACCAGAAAGCCCTGAGTTCCAAGAACACAGCAGCTGCGAAGGACTAGCCAAGAAGAGCGCAAAAGTACCACAATATGCCTGCCTCCACAGCTTTTTCCTTGGGGACATGCCTAATTCCTGGCTGATTTGCCTTTCTTGTCTTAGGGTTGGGGTTCGGCCTAGGGCTAGGATTTTTAAAATCAGGAAGCCCTGAGTTCCAGGCACACTGGAGCTGTGAAAGGCATCCAAAAGGGAGTGCAAAAGTGCCACAACATGGCTGCTTTCACGGCTTTTTCCTTGGCAAGAAGCCTAACACCAGGCTGATTTACCTTCCCAGGGTTACTGTTAGGCTTAGGCCTAGGGCTAGGATTTTTAAAACTAGGAAGCCCTGGGCTCCAGGCACACTGCAGCTGTTCAAGGCATCCCAAGGGGAGTACAAAAGTGCAACAACATGGCAGCTTTCACAGCTTTTTCCTTGGCACCATCCCTATACCTAGGCTGATTTATCTGCCTAGGGTTAGGGTTAGGGTTCAGCCTAGGGCTTGGATTTCTTTAACCAGGAAGCCCTGAGTTCCAGGCTTACTTCATCTGCCAAAGGCATCCCAAAGGGAGTGCAGAAGTGCCACAACATGGCTGCTTTCACGGCTTTTCCCTTAGGAAGAACCCTAATACCCGGCTGATTTTCCTTCCTAGGGTTAAGGTTTGAGTTACGCCTAGGGTAAGGGCTCTATTAACCAGAAAGCCCTGAGTTCCAAGAACACAGCAGCTGCGAAGGACTAGCCAAGAAGAGCGCAAAAGTACCACAATATGCCTGCCTCCACAGCTTTTTCCTTGGGGACATGCCTAATTCCTGGCTGATTTGCCTTTCTTGTCTTAGGGTTGGGGTTCGGCCTAGGGCTAGGATTTTTAAAATCAGGAAGCCCTGAGTTCCAGGCACACTGGAGCTGTGAAAGGCATCCAAAAGGGAGTGCAAAAGTGCCACAACATGGCTGCTTTCACGGCTTTTTCCTTGGCAAGAAGCCTAACACCAGGCTGATTTACCTTCCCAGGGTTACTGTTAGGCTTAGGCCTAGGGCTAGGATTTTTAAAACTAGGAAGCCCTGGGCTCCAGGCACACTGCAGCTGTTCAAGGCATCCCAAGGGGAGTACAAAAGTGCAACAACATGGCAGCTTTCACAGCTTTTTCCTTGGCACCATCCCTATACCTAGGCTGATTTATCTGCCTAGGGTTAGGGTTAGGCTTCAGCCTAGGGCTTGGATTTCTTTAACCAGGAAGCCCTGAGTTCCAGGCTTACTTCATCTGCCAAAGGCATCCCAAAGGGAGTGCAGAAGTGCCACAACATGGCTGCTTTCACGGCTTTTCCCTTAGGAAGAACCCTAATACCCGGCTGATTTACCTTCCTAGGGTTACTGTTAGGCTTAGGCCTAGGACTTTTAAAACCAAGAAGCCCTGGGCTCCAGGCACACTGCAGCTGCGAAAGGCATCCCAAGGGGAGCGCAAAAGTGACGCAACTTGGCTGCCACCAGTGATATTTCCATGAGACCATCCCGAACCATAGGTTGATTTTCCTTCCTAGGGTTAAGGTTTGAGTTATGCCTAGGGTAAGGGCTCTATTAACCAGAAAGCCCTGAGTTCCAAGAACACAGCAGCTGCGAAGGACTAGCCAAGAAGAGCGCAAAAGTAGCACAACATGCCTGCCTCCACAGCTTTTTCCTTGGGGACATGCCTAATTCCTGGCTGATTTGCCTTTCTCGTCTTAGGGTTGGGGTTCGGCCTAGGGCTAGGATTTTTAAAATCAGGAAGCCCTGAGTTCCAGGCACACTGGAGCTGTGAAAGGCATCCAAAAGGGAGTGCAAAAGTGCCACAACATGGCTGCTTTCACGGCTTTTTCCTTGGCAAGAAGCCTAACACCAGGCTGATTTCCCTTCCCAGGGTTACTGTTAGGCTTAGGCCTAGGGCTAGGATTTTTAAAAATAGGAAGCCCTGGGCTCCAGGCACACTGCAGCTGTTCAAGGCATCCCAAGGGGAGTACAAAAGTGCAACAACATGGCAGCTTTCACAGCTTTTTCCTTGGCACCATCCCTATACCTAGGCTGATTTATCTGCCTAGGGTTAGGGTTAGCGTTCAGCCTAGGGCTTGGATTTCTTTAACCAGGAAGCCCTGAGTTCCAGGCTTACTTCATCTGCCAAAGGCATCCCAAAGGGAGTGCAGAAGTGCCACAACATGGCTGCTTTCACGGCTTTTCCCTTAGGAAGAACCCTAATACCCGGCTGATTTACCTTCCTAGGGTTACTGTTAGGCTTAGGCCTAGGACTTTTAAAACCAGGAAGCCCTGGGCTCCAGGCACACTGCAGCTGCGAAAGGCATCCCAAGGGGAGCGCAAAAGTGACGCAACTTGGCTGCCACCACTGATATTTCCATGAGACCATCCCGAACCATAGGTTGATTTTCCTTCCTAGGGTTAAGGTTTGAGTTACGCCTAGGGTAAGGGCTCTATTAACCAGAAAGCCCTGAGTTCCAAGAACACAGCAGCTGCGAAGGACTAGCCAAGAAGAGCGCAAAAGTAGCACAACATGCCTGCCTCCACAGCTTTTTCCTTGGGGACATGCCTAATTGCTGGCTGATTTGCCTTTCTCGTCTTAGGGTTGGGGTTCGGCCTAGGGCTAGGATTTTTAAAATCAGGAAGCCCTGAGTTCCAGGCACACTGGAGCTGTGAAAGGCATCCAAAAGGGAGTGCAAAAGTGCCACAACATGGCTGCTTTCACGGCTTTTTCCTTGGAAAGAAGCCTAACACCAGGCTGATTTCCCTTCCCAGGGTTACTGTTAGGCTTAGGCCTAGGGCTAGGATTTTTGAAACTAGGAAGCCCTGGGCTCCAGGCACACTGCAGCTGTTCAAGGCATCCCAAGGGGAGTACAAAAGTGCAACAACATGGCAGCTTTCACAGCTTTTTCCTTGGCACCATCCCTATACCTAGGCTGATTTATCTGCCTAGGTTTAGGGTTAGCGTTAAGCCTAGGGCTTGGATTTCTTTAACCAGGAAGCCCTGAGTTCCAGGCTTACTTCATCTGCCAAAGGCATCCCAAAGGGTGTGCAGAAGTGCCACAACATGGCTGCTTTCATGGCTTTTCCCTTAGGAAGAACCCTAATACCCGGCTGATTTACCTTCCTAGGGTTACTGTTAGGCTTAGGCCTAGGACTTTTAAAACCAGGAAGCCCTGGGCTCCAGGCACACTGCAGCTGCGAAAGGCATCCCAAGGGGAGCGCAAAAGTGACGCAACTTGGCTGCCACCACTGATATTTCCATGAGAGCATCCCGAACCATAGGCTGATTTTCCTTCCTAGGGTTAAGGTTTGAGTTACGCCTAGGGTAAGGGCTCTATTAACCAGAAAGCCCTGAGTTCCAAGAACACAGCAGCTGCGAAGGACTAGCCAAGAAGAGCGCAAAAGTAGCACAACATGCCTGCCTCCACAGCTTTTTCCTTGGGGACATGCCTAATTCCTGGCTGATTTGCCTTTCTCGTCTTAGGGTTGGGGTTCGGCCTAGGGCTAGGATTTTTAAAATCAGGAAGCCCTGAGTTCCAGGCACACTGGAGCTGTGAAAGGCATCCAAAAGGGAGTGCAAAAGTGCCACAACATGGCTGCTTTCACGGCTTTTTCCTTGGCAAGAAGCCTAACACCAGGCTGATTTCCCTTCCCAGGGTTACTGTTAGGCTTAGGCCTAGGGCTAGGATTTTTGAAACTAGGAAGCCCTGGGCTCCAGGCACACTGCAGCTGTTCAAGGCATCCCAAGGGGAGTACAAAAGTGCAACAACATGGCAGCTTTCACAGCTTTTTCCTTGGCACCATCCCTATACCTAGGCTGATTTATCTGCCTAGGTTTAGGGTTAGCGTTAAGCCTAGGGCTTGGATTTCTTTAACCAGGAAGCCCTGAGTTCCAGGCTTACTTCATCTGCCAAAGGCATCCCAAAGGGAGTGCAGAAGTGCCACAACATGGCTGCTTTCATGGCTTTTCCCTTAGGAAGAACCCTAATACCCGGCTGATTTACCTTCCTAGGGTTACTGTTAGGCTTAGGCCTAGGACTTTTAAAACCAGGAAGCCCTGGGCTCCAGGCACACTGCAGCTGCGAAAGGCATCCCAAGGGGAGCGCAAAAGTGACGCAACTTGGCTGCCACCACTGATATTTCCATGAGACCATCCCGAACCATAGGCTGATTTTCCTTCCTAGGGTTAAGGTTTGAGTTACGCCTAGGGTAAGGGCTCTATTAACCAGAAAGCCCTGAGTTCCAAGAACACAGCAGCTGCGAAGGACTAGCCAAGAAGAGCGCAAAAGTAGCACAACATGCCTGCCTCCACAGCTTTTTCCTTGGGGACATGCCTAATTCCTGGCTGATTTGCCTTTCTTGTCTTAGGGTTGGGGTTCGGCCTAGGGCTAGGATTTTTAAAATCAGGAAGCCCTGAGTTCCAGGCACACTGGAGCTGTGAAAGGCATCCAAAAGGGAGTGCAAAAGTGCCACAACATGGCTGCTTTCACGGCTTTTTCCTTGGCAAGAAGCCTAACACCAGGCTGATTTACCTTCCCAGGGTTACTGTTAGGCTTAGGCCTAGGGCTAGGATTTTTAAAACTAGGAAGCCCTGGGCTCCAGCCACACTGCAGCTGTTCAAGGCATCCCAAGGGGAGTACAAAAGTGCAACAACATGGCAGCTTTCACAGCTTTTTCCTTGGCACCATCCCTATACCTAGGCTGATTTATCTGCCTAGGGTTAGGGTTAGGGTTCAGCCTAGGGCTTGGATTTCTTTAACCAGGAAGCCCTGAGTTCCAGGCTTACTTCATCTGCCAAAGGCATCCCAAAGGGAGTGCAGAAGTGCCACAACATGGCTGCTTTCACGGCTTTTCCCTTAGGAAGAACCCTAATACCCGGCTGATTTACCTTCCTAGGGTTACTGTTAGGCTTAGGCCTAGGACTTTTAAAACCAAGAAGCCCTGGGCTCCAGGCACACTGCAGCTGCGAAAGTCATCCCAAGGGGAGCGCAAAAGTGACGCAACTTGGCTGCCACCACTGATATTTCCATGAGAGCATCCCGAACCATAGGTTGATTTTCCTTCCTAGGGTTAAGGTTTGAGTTATGCCTAGGGTAAGGGCTCTATTAACCAGAAAGCCCTGAGTTCCAAGAACACAGCAGCTGCGAAGGACTAGCCAAGAAGAGCGCAAAAGTAGCACAACATGCCTGCCTCCACAGCTTTTTCCTTGGGGACATGCCTAATTCCTGGCTGATTTGCCTTTCTCGTCTTAGGGTTGGGGTTCGGCCTAGGGCTAGGATTTTTAAAATCAGGAAGCCCTGAGTTCCAGGCACACTGGAGCTGTGAAAGGCATCCAAAAGGGAGTGCAAAAGTGCCACAACATGGCTGCTTTCACGGCTTTTTCCTTGGCAAGAAGCCTAACACCAGGCTGATTTCCCTTCCCAGGGTTACTGTTAGGCTTAGGCCTAGGGCTAGGATTTTTGAAACTAGGAAGCCCTGGGCTCCAGGCACACTGCAGCTGTTCAAGGCATCCCAAGGGGAGTACAAAAGTGCAACAACATGGCAGCTTTCACAGCTTTTTCCTTGGCACCATCCCTATACCTAGGCTGATTTATCTGCCTAGGTTTAGGGTTAGCGTTAGGCCTAGGGCTTGGATTTCTTTAACCAGGAAGCCCTGAGTTCCAGGCTTACTTCATCTGCCAAAGGCATCCCAAAGGGAGTGCAGAAGTGCCACAACATGGCTGCTTTCACGGCTTTTCCCTTAGGAAGAACCCTAATACCCGGCTGATTTACCTTCCTAGGGTTACTGTTAGGCTTAGGCCTAGGACTTTTAAAACCAGGAAGCCCTGGGCTCCAGGCACACTGCAGCTGCGAAAGGCATCCCAAGGGGAGCGCAAAAGTGACGCAACTTGGCTGCCACCACTGATATTTCCATGAGACCATCCCGAACCATAGGCTGATTTTCCTTCCTAGGGTTAAGGTTTGAGTTACGCCTAGGGTAAGGGCTCTATTAACCAGAAAGCCCTGAGTTCCAAGAACACAGCAGCTGCGAAGGACTAGCCAAGAAGAGCGCAAAAGTAGCACAACATGCCTGCCTCCACAGCTTTTTCCTTGGGGACATGCCTAATTCCTGGCTGATTTGCCTTTCTCGTCTTAGGGTTGGGGTTCGGCCTAGGGCTAGGATTTTTAAAATCAGGAAGCCCTGAGTTCCAGGCACACTGGAGCTGTGAAAGGCATCCAAAAGGGAGTGCAAAAGTGCCACAACATGGCTGCTTTCACGGCTTTTTCCTTGGCAAGAAGCCTAACACCAGGCTGATTTACCTTCCCAGGGTTACTGTTAGGCTTAGGCCTAGGGCTAGGATTTTTAAAACTAGGAAGCCCTGGGCTCCAGGCACACTGCAGCTGTTCAAGGCATCCCAAGGGGAGTACAAAAGTGCTACAACATGGCAGCTTTCACAGCTTTTTCCTTGGCACCATCCCTATACCTAGGCTGATTTATCTGCCTAGGGTTAGGGTTAGGGTTCAGCCTAGGGCTTGGATTTCTTTAACCAGGAAGCCCTGAGTTCCAGGCTTACTTCATCTGCCAAAGGCATCCCAAAGGGAGTGCAGAAGTGCCACAACATGGCTGCTTTCACGGCTTTTCCCTTAGGAAGAACCCTAATACCCGGCTGATTTACCTTCCTAGGGTTACTGTTAGGCTTAGGCCTAGGACTTTTAAAACCAAGAAGCCCTGGGCTCCAGGCACACTGCAGCTGCGAAAGGCATCCCAAGGGGAGCGCAAAAGTGACGCAACTTGGCTGCCACCACTGATATTTCCATGAGAGCATCCCGAACCATAGGTTGATTTTCCTTCCTAGGGTTAAGGTTTGAGTTATGCCTAGGGTAAGGGCTCTATTAACCAGAAAGCCCTGAGTTCCAAGAACACAGCAGCTGCGAAGGACTAGCCAAGAAGAGCGCAAAAGTAGCACAACATGCCTGCCTCCACAGCTTTTTCCTTGGGGACATGCCTAATTCCTGGCTGATTTGCCTTTCTCGTCTTAGGGTTGGGGTTCGGCCTAGGGCTAGGATTTTTAAAATCAGGAAGCCCTGAGTTCCAGGCACACTGGAGCTGTGAAAGGCATCCAAA
Source organism: Ammospiza nelsoni (assembly GCF_027579445.1). NCBI lineage: Eukaryota > Metazoa > Chordata > Aves > Passeriformes > Passerellidae > Ammospiza > Ammospiza nelsoni. The sequence goes on along the minus strand of NW_026683205.1, from coordinate 156,118 downwards.
AGGGAGTGCAAAAGTGCCACAACATGGCTGCTTTCACGGCTTTTTCCTTGGCAAGAAGCCTAACACCAGGCTGATTTCCCTTCCCAGGGTTACTGTTAGGCTTAGGCCTAGGGCTAGGATTTTTAAAACTAGGAAGCCCTGGGCTCCAGGCACACTGCAGCTGTTCAAGGCATCCCAAGGGGAGTACAAAAGTGCAACAACATGGCAGCTTTCACAGCTTTTTCCTTGGCACCATCCCTATACCTAGGCTGATTTATCTGCCTAGGGTTAGGGTTAGGGTTCAGCCTAGGGCTTGGATTTCTTTAACCAGGAAGCCCTGAGTTCCAGGCTTACTTCATCTGCCAAAGGCATCCCAAAGGGAGTGCAGAAGTGCCACAACATGGCTGCTTTCACGGCTTTTCCCTTAGGAAGAACCCTAATACCCGGCTGATTTACCTTCCTAGGGTTACTGTTAGGCTTAGGCCTAGGACTTTTAAAACCAGGAAGCCCTGGGCTCCAGGCACACTGCAGCTGCGAAAGGCATCCCAAGGGGAGCGCAAAAGTGACGCAACTTGGCTGCCACCACTGATATTTCCATGAGACCATCCCGAACCATAGGTTGATTTTCCTTCCTAGGCTTAAGGTTTGAGTTACGCCTAGGGTAAGGGCTCTATTAACCAGAAAGCCCTGAGTTCCAAGAACACAGCAGCTGCGAAGGACTAGCCAAGAAGAGCGCAAAAGTAGCACAACATGCCTGCCTCCACAGCTTTTTCCTTGGGGACATGCCTAATTCCTGGCTGATTTGCCTTTCTCGTCTTAGGGTTGGGGTTCGGCCTAGGGCTAGGATTTTTAAAATCAGGAAGCCCTGAGTTCCAGGCACACTGGAGCTGTGAAAGGCATCCAAAAGGGAGTGCAAAAGTGCCACAACATGGCTGCTTTCACGGCTTTTTCCTTGGCAAGAAGCCTAACACCAGGCTGATTTCCCTTCCCAGGGTTACTGTTATGCTTAGGCCTAGGGCTAGGATTTTTGAAACTAGGAAGCCCTGGGCTCCAGGCACACTGCAGCTGTTCAAGGCATCCCAAGGGGAGTACAAAAGTGCAACAACATGGCAGCTTTCACAGCTTTTTCCTTGGCACCATCCCTATACCTAGGCTGATTTATCTGCCTAGGTTTAGGGTTAGCGTTAAGCCTAGGGCTTGGATTTCTTTAACCAGGAAGCCCTGAGTTCCAGGCTTACTTCATCTGCCAAAGGCATCCCAAAGGGAGTGCAGAAGTGCCACAACATGGCTGCTTTCATGGCTTTTCCCTTAGGAAGAACCCTAATACCCGGCTGATTTACCTTCCTAGGGTTACTGTTAGGCTTAGGCCTAGGACTTTTAAAACCAGGAAGCCCTGGGCTCCAGGCACACTGCAGCTGCGAAAGGCATCCCAAGGGGAGCGCAAAAGTGACGCAACTTGGCTGCCACCACTGATATTTCCATGAGAGCATCCCGAACCATAGGCTGATTTTCCTTCCTAGGGTTAAGGTTTGAGTTACGCCTAGGGTAAGGGCTCTATTAACCAGAAAGCCCTGAGTTCCAAGAACACAGCAGCTGCGAAGGACTAGCCAAGAAGAGCGCAAAAGTAGCACAACATGCCTGCCTCCACAGCTTTTTCCTTGGGGACATGCCTAATTCCTGGCTGATTTGCCTTTCTCGTCTTAGGGTTGGGGTTTGGCCTAGGGCTAGGATTTTTAAAATCAGGAAGCCCTGAGTTCCAGGCACACTGGAGCTGTGAAAGGCATCCAAAAGGGAGTGCAAAAGTGCCACAACATGGCTGCTTTCATGGCTTTTTCCTTGGCAAGAAGCCTAACACCAGGCTGATTTACCTTCCCAGGGTTACTGTTAGGCTTAGGCCTAGGGCTAGGATTTTTGAAACTAGGAAGCCCTGGGCTCCAGGCACACTGCAGCTGTTCAAGGCATCCCAAGGGGAGTACAAAAGTGCAACAACATGGCAGCTTTCACAGCTTTTTCCTTGGCACCATCCCTATACCTAGGCTGATTTATCTGCCTAGGTTTAGGGTTAGCGTTAAGCCTAGGGCTTGGATTTCTTTAACCAGGAAGCCCTGAGTTCCAGGCTTACTTCATCTGCCAAAGGCATCCCAAAGGGAGTGCAGAAGTGCCACAACATGGCTGCTTTCATGGCTTTTCCCTTAGGAAGAACCCTAATACCCGGCTGATTTACCTTCCTAGGGTTACTGTTAGGCTTAGGCCTAGGACTTTTAAAACCAGGAAGCCCTGGGCTCCAGGCACACTGCAGCTGCGAAAGGCATCCCAAGGGGAGCGCAAAAGTGACGCAACTTGGCTGCCACCACTGATATTTCCATGAGAGCATCCCGAACCATAGGCTGATTTTCCTTCCTAGGCTTAAGGTTTGAGTTACGCCTAGGGTAAGGGCTCTATTAACCAGAAAGCCCTGAGTTCCAAGAACACAGCAGCTGCGAAGGACTAGCCAAGAAGAGCGCAAAAGTAGCACAACATGCCTGCCTCCACAGCTTTTTCCTTGGGGACATGCCTAATTCCTGGCTGATTTGCCTTTCTCGTCTTAGGGTTGGGGTTCGGCCTAGGGCTAGGATTTTTAAAATCAGGAAGCCCTGAGTTCCAGGCACACTGGAGCTGTGAAAGGCATCCAAAAGGGAGTGCAAAAGTGCCACAACATGGCTGCTTTCACGGCTTTTTCCTTGGCAAGAAGCCTAACACCAGGCTGATTTACCTTCCCAGGGTTACTGTTAGGCTTAGGCCTAGGGCTAGGATTTTTGAAACTAGGAAGCCCTGGGCTCCAGCCACACTGCAGCTGTTCAAGGCATCCCAAGGGGAGTACAAAAGTGCAACAACATGGCAGCTTTCACAGCTTTTTCCTTGGCACCATCCCTATACCTAGGCTGATTTATCTGCCTAGGGTTAGGGTTAGGCTTCAGCCTAGGGCTTGGATTTCTTTAACCAGGAAGCCCTGAGTTCCAGGCTTACTTCATCTGCCAAAGGCATCCCAAAGGGAGTGCAGAAGTGCCACAACATGGCTGCTTTCACGGCTTTTCCCTTAGGAAGAACCCTAATACCCGGCTGATTTACCTTCCTAGGGTTACTGTTAGGCTTAGGCCTAGGACTTTTAAAACCAGGAAGCCCTGGGCTCCAGGCACACTGCAGCTGCGAAAGGCATCCCAAGGGGAGCGCAAAAGTGACGCAACTTGCCTGCCACCACTGATATTTCCATGAGACCATCCCGAACCATAGGCTGATTTTCCTTCCTAGGGTTAAGGTTTGAGTTACGCCTAGGGTAAGGGCTCTATTAACCAGAAAGCCCTGAGTTCCAAGAACACAGCAGCTGCGAAGGACTAGCCAAGAAGAGCGCAAAAGTAGCACAACATGCCTGCCTCCACAGCTTTTTCCTTGGGGACATGCCTAATTCCTGGCTGATTTGCCTTTCTCGTCTTAGGGTTGGGGTTCGGCCTAGGGCTAGGATTTTTAAAATCAGGAAGCCCTGAGTTCCAGGCACACTGGAGCTGTGAAAGGCATCCAAAAGGGAGTGCAAAAGTGCCACAACATGGCTGCTTTCACGGCTTTTTCCTTGGCAAGAAGCCTAACACCAGGCTGATTTACCTTCCCAGGGTTACTGTTAGGCTTAGGCCTAGGGCTAGGATTTTTAAAACTAGGAAGCCCTGGGCTCCAGGCACACTGCAGCTGTTCAAGGCATCCCAAGGGGAGTACAAAAGTGCAACAACATGGCAGCTTTCACAGCTTTTTCCTTGGCACCATCCCTATACCTAGGCTGATTTTTCTGCCTAGGGTTAGGGTTAGGGTTCAGCCTAGGGCTTGGATTTCTTTAACCAGGAAGCCCTGAGTTCCAGGCTTACTTCATCTGCCAAAGGCATCCCAAAGGGAGTGCAGAAGTGCCACAACATGGCTGCTTTCACGGCTTTTCCCTTAGGAAGAACCCTAATACCCGGCTGATTTACCTTCCTAGGGTTACTGTTAGGCTTAGGCCTAGGACTTTTAAAACCAGGAAGCCCTGGGCTCCAGGCACACTGCAGCTGCGAAAGGCATCCCAAGGGGAGCGCAAAAGTGACGCAACTTGGCTGCCACCACTGATATTTCCATGAGACCATCCCGAACCATAGGTTGATTTTCCTTCCTAGGGTTAAGGTTTGAGTTACGCCTAGGGTAAGGGCTCTATTAACCAGAAAGCCCTGAGTTCCAAGAACACAGCAGCTGCGAAGGACTAGCCAAGAAGAGCGCAAAAGTAGCACAACATGCCTGCCTCCACAGCTTTTTCCTTGGGGACATGCCTAATTCCTGGCTGATTTGCCTTTCTCGTCTTAGGGTTGGGGTTCGGCCTAGGGCTAGGATTTTTAAAATCAGGAAGCCCTGAGTTCCAGGCACACTGGAGCTGTGAAAGGCATCCAAAAGGGAGTGCAAAAGTGCCACAACATGGCTGCTTTCACGGCTTTTTCCTTGGCAAGAAGCCTAACACCAGGCTGATTTACCTTCCCAGGGTTACTGTTAGGCTTAGGCCTAGGGCTAGGATTTTTGAAACTAGGAAGCCCTGGGCTCCAGGTACACTGCAGCTGTTCAAGGCATCCCAAGGGGAGTACAAAAGTGCAACAACATGGCAGCTTTCACAGCTTTTTCCTTGGCACCATCCCTATACCTAGGCTGATTTATCTGCCTAGGGTTAGGGTTAGCGTTAAGCCTAGGGCTTGGATTTCTTTAACCAGGAAGCCCTGAGTTCCAGGCTTACTTCATCTGCCAAAGGCATCCCAAAGGGAGTGCAGAAGTGCCACAACATGGCTGCTTTCACGGCTTTTCCCTTAGGAAGAACCCTAATACCCGGCTGATTTACCTTCCTAGGGTTACTGTTAGGCTTAGGCCTAGGACTTTTAAAACCAGGAAGCCCTGGGCTCCAGGCACACTGCAGCTGCGAAAGGCATCCCAAGGGGAGCGCAAAAGTGACGCAACTTGGCTGCCACCACTGATATTTCCATGAGACCATCCCGAACCATAGGCTGATTTTCCTTCCTAGGGTTAAGGTTTGAGTTATGCCTAGGGTAAGGGCTCTATTAACCAGAAAGCCCTGAGTTCCAAGAACACAGCAGCTGCGAAGGACTAGCCAAGAAGAGCGCAAAAGTAGCACAACATGCCTGCCTCCACAGCTTTTTCCTTGGGGACATGCCTAATTCCTGGCTGATTTGCCTTTCTCGTCTTAGGGTTGGGGTTCGGCCTAGGGCTAGGATTTTTAAAATCAGGAAGCCCTGAGTTCCAGGCACACTGGAGCTGTGAAAGGCATCCAAAAGGGAGTGCAAAAGTGCCACAACATGGCTGCTTTCACGGCTTTTTCCTTGGCAAGAAGCCTAACACCAGGCTGATTTACCTTCCCAGGGTTACTGTTAGGCTTAGGCCTAGGGCTAGGATTTTTGAAACTAGGAAGCCCTTAGCTCCAGGCACACTGCAGCTGTTCAAGGCATCCCAAGGGGAGTACAAAAGTGCAACAACATGGCAGCTTTCACAGCTTTTTCCTTGGCACCATCCCTATACCTAGGCTGATTTATCTGCCTAGGGTTAGGGTTAGGCTTCAGCCTAGGGCTTGGATTTCTTTAACCAGGAAGCCCTGAGTTCCAGGCTTACTTCATCTGCCAAAGGCATCCCAAAGGGAGTGCAGAAGTGCCACAACATGGCTGCTTTCACGGCTTTTCCCTTAGGAAGAACCCTAATACCCGGCTGATTTACCTTCCTAGGGTTACTGTTAGGCTTAGGCCTAGGACTTTTAAAACCAGGAAGCCCTGGGCTCCAGGCACACTGCAGCTGCGAAAGGCATCCCAAGGGGAGCGCAAAAGTGACGCAACTTGCCTGCCACCACTGATATTTCCATGAGACCATCCCGAACCTTAGGCTGATTTTCCTTCCTAGGGTTAAGGTTTGAGTTACGCCTAGGGTAAGGGCTCTATTAACCAGAAAGCCCTGAGTTCCAAGAACACAGCAGCTGCGAAGGACTAGCCAAGAAGAGCGCAAAAGTACCACAACATGCCTGCCTCCACAGCTTTTTCCTTGGGGACATGCCTAATTCCTGGCTGATTTGCCTTTCTTGTCTTAGGGTTGGGGTTCGGCCTAGGGCTAGGATTTTTAAAATCAGGAAGCCCTGAGTTCCAGGCACACTGGAGCTGTGAAAGGCATCCAAAAGGGAGTGCAAAAGTGCCACAACATGGCTGCTTTCACGGCTTTTTCCTTGGCAAGAAGCCTAACACCAGGCTGATTTACCTTCCCAGGGTTACTGTTAGGCTTAGGCCTAGGGCTAGGATTTTTAAAACTAGGAAGCCCTGGGCTCCAGGCACACTGCAGCTGTTCAAGGCATCCCAAGGGGAGTACAAAAGTGCAACAACATGGCAGCTTTCACAGCTTTTTCCTTGGCACCATCCCTATACCTAGGCTGATTTATCTGCCTAGGGTTAGGGTTAGGCTTCAGCCTAGGGCTTGGATTTCTTTAACCAGGAAGCCCTGAGTTCCAGGCTTACTTCATCTGCCAAAGGCATCCCAAAGGGAGTGCAGAAGTGCCACAACATGGCTGCTTTCACGGCTTTTCCCTTAGGAAGAACCCTAATACACGGCTGATTTACCTTCCTAGGGTTACTGTTAGGCTTAGGCCTAGGACTTTTAAAACCAGGAAGCCCTGGGCTCCAGGCACACTGCAGCTGCGAAAGGCATCCCAAGGGGAGCGCAAAAGTGACGCAACTTGGCTGCCACCACTGATATTTCCATGAGAGCATCCCGAACCATAGGCTGATTTTCCTTCCTAGGGTTAAGGTTTGAGTTACGCCTAGGGTAAGGGCTCTATTAACCAGAAAGCCCTGAGTTCCAAGAACACAGCAGCTGCGAAGGACTAGCCAAGAAGAGCGCAAAAGTAGCACAACATGCCTGCCTCCACAGCTTTTTCCTTGGGGACATGCCTAATTCCTGGCTGATTTGCCTTTCTCGTCTTAGGGTTGGGGTTCGGCCTAGGGCTAGGATTTTTAAAATCAGGAAGCCCTGAGTTCCAGGCACACTGGAGCTGTGAAAGGCATCCAAAAGGGAGTGCAAAAGTGCCACAACATGGCTGCTTTCACGGCTTTTTCCTTGGCAAGAAGCCTAACACCAGGCTGATTTCCCTTCCCAGGGTTACTGTTAGGCTTAGGCCTAGGGCTAGGATTTTTAAAACTAGGAAGCCCTGGGCTCCAGGCACACTGCAGCTGTTCAAGGCATCCCAAGGGGAGTACAAAAGTGCAACAACATGGCAGCTTTCACAGCTTTTTCCTTGGCACCATCCCTATACCTAGGCTGATTTATCTGCCTAGGGTTAGGGTTAGGGTTCAGCCTAGGGCTTGGATTTCTTTAACCAGGAAGCCCTGAGTTCCAGGCTTACTTCATCTGCCAAAGGCATCCCAAAGGGAGTGCAGAAGTGCCACAACATGGCTGCTTTCACGGCTTTTCCCTTAGGAAGAACCCTAATACCCGGCTGATTTACCTTCCTAGGGTTACTGTTAGGCTTAGGCCTAGGACTTTTAAAACCAGGAAGCCCTGGGCTCCAGGCACACTGCAGCTGCGAAAGGCATCCCAAGGGGAGCGCAAAAGTGACGCAACTTGGCTGCCACCACTGATATTTCCATGAGACCATCCCGAACCATAGGTTGATTTTCCTTCCTAGGGTTAAGGTTTGAGTTACGCCTAGGGTAAGGGCTCTATTAACCAGAAAGCCCTGAGTTCCAAGAACACAGCAGCTGCGAAGGACTAGCCAAGAAGAGCGCAAAAGTAGCACAACATGCCTGCCTCCACAGCTTTTTCCTTGGGGACATGCCTAATTCCTGGCTGATTTGCCTTTCTCGTCTTAGGGTTGGGGTTTGGCCTAGGGCTAGGATTTTTAAAATCAGGAAGCCCTGAGTTCCAGGCACACTGGAGCTGTGAAAGGCATCCAAAAGGGAGTGCAAAAGTGCCACAACATGGCTGCTTTCACGGCTTTTTCCTTGGCAAGAAGCCTAACACCAGGCTGATTTCCCTTCCCAGGGTTACTGTTAGGCTTAGGCCTAGGGCTAGGATTTTTGAAACTAGGAAGCCCTTAGCTCCAGGCACACTGCAGCTGTTCAAGGCATCCCAAGGGGAGTACAAAAGTGCAACAACATGGCAGCTTTCACAGCTTTTTCCTTGGCACCATCCCTATACCTAGGCTGATTTATCTGCCTAGGGTTAGGGTTAGCGTTAAGCCTAGGGCTTGGATTTCTTTAACCAGGAAGCCCTGAGTTCCAGGCTTACTTCATCTGCCAAAGGCATCTCAAAGGGAGTGCAGAAGTGCCACAACATGGCTGCTTTCACGGCTTTTCCCTTAGGAAGAACCCTAATACCCGGCTGATTTACCTTCCTAGGGTTACTGTTAGGCTTAGGCCTAGGACTTTTAAAACCAGGAAGCCCTGGGCTCCAGGCACACTGCAGCTGCGAAAGGCATCCCAAGGGGAGCGCAAAAGTGACGCAACTTGGCTGCCACCACTGATATTTCCATGAGAGCATCCCGAACCATAGGCTGATTTTCCTTCCTAGGGTTAAGGTTTGAGTTACGCCTAGGGTAAGGGCTCTATTAACCAGAAAGCCCTGAGTTCCAAGAACACAGCAGCTGCGAAGGACTAGCCAAGAAGAGCGCAAAAGTAGCACAACATGCCTGCCTCCACAGCTTTTTCCTTGGGGACATGCCTAATTCCTGGCTGATTTGCCTTTCTCGTCTTAGGGTTGGGGTTCGGCCTAGGGCTAGGATTTTTAAAATCAGGAAGCCCTGAGTTCCAGGCACACTGGAGCTGTGAAAGGCATCCAAAAGGGAGTGCAAAAGTGCCACAACATGGCTGCTTTCACGGCTTTTTCCTTGGCAAGAAGCCTAACACCAGGCTGATTTACCTTCCCAGGGTTACTGTTAGGCTTAGGCCTAGGGCTAGGATTTTTGAAACTAGGAAGCCCTGGGCTCCAGGCACACTGCAGCTGTTCAAGGCATCCCAAGGGGAGTACAAAAGTGCAACAACATGGCAGCTTTCACAGCTTTTTCCTTGGCACCATCCCTATACCTAGGCTGATTTATCTGCCTAGGGTTAGGGTTAGCGTTAAGCCTAGGGCTTGGATTTCTTTAACCAGGAAGCCCTGAGTTCCAGGCTTACTTCATCTGCCAAAGGCATCCCAAAGGGAGTGCAGAAGTGCCACAACATGGCTGCTTTCATGGCTTTTCCCTTAGGAAGAACCCTAATACCCGGCTGATTTACCTTCCTAGGGTTACTGTTAGGCTTAGGCCTAGGACTTTTAAAACCAGGAAGCCCTGGGCTCCAGGCACACTGCAGCTGCGAAAGGCATCCCAAGGGGAGCGCAAAAGTGACGCAACTTGGCTGCCACCACTGATATTTCCATGAGAGCATCCCGAACCATAGGCTGATTTTCCTTCCTAGGGTTAAGGTTTGAGTTACGCCTAGGGTAAGGGCTCTATTAACCAGAAAGCCCTGAGTTCCAAGAACACAGCAGCTGCGAAGGACTAGCCAAGAAGAGCACAAAAGTAGCACAACATGCCTGCCTCCACAGCTTTTTCCTTGGGGACATGCCTAATTCCTGGCTGATTTGCCTTTCTCGTCTTAGGGTTGGGGTTTGGCCTAGGGCTAGGATTTTTAAAATCAGGAAGCCCTGAGTTCCAGGCACACTGGAGCTGTGAAAGGCATCCAAAAGGGAGTGCAAAAGTGCCACAACATGGCTGCTTTCACGGCTTTTTCCTTGGCAAGAAGCCTAACACCAGGCTGATTTCCCTTCCCAGGGTTACTGTTAGGCTTAGGCCTAGGGCTAGGATTTTTGAAACTAGGAAGCCCTTAGCTCCAGGCACACTGCAGCTGTTCAAGGCATCCCAAGGGGAGTACAAAAGTGCAACAACATGGCAGCTTTCACAGCTTTTTCCTTGGCACCATCCCTATACCTAGGCTGATTTATCTGCCTAGGGTTAGGGTTAGCGTTAAGCCTAGGGCTTGGATTTCTTTAACCAGGAAGCCCTGAGTTCCAGGCTTACTTCATCTGCCAAAGGCATCTCAAAGGGAGTGCAGAAGTGCCACAACATGGCTGCTTTCACGGCTTTTCCCTTAGGAAGAACCCTAATACCCGGCTGATTTACCTTCCTAGGGTTACTGTTAGGCTTAGGCCTAGGACTTTTAAAACCAGGAAGCCCTGGGCTCCAGGCACACTGCAGCTGCGAAAGGCATCCCAAGGGGAGCGCAAAAGTGACGCAACTTGGCTGCCACCACTGATATTTCCATGAGAGCATCCCGAACCATAGGCTGATTTTCCTTCCTAGGGTTAAGGTTTGAGTTACGCCTAGGGTAAGGGCTCTATTAACCAGAAAGCCCTGAGTTCCAAGAACACAGCAGCTGCGAAGGACTAGCCAAGAAGAGCGCAAAAGTAGCACAACATGCCTGCCTCCACAGCTTTTTCCTTGGGGACATGCCTAATTCCTGGCTGATTTGCCTTTCTCGTCTTAGGGTTGGGGTTTGGCCTAGGGCTAGGATTTTTAAAATCAGGAAGCCCTGAGTTCCAGGCACACTGGAGCTGTGAAAGGCATCCAAAAGGGAGTGCAAAAGTGCCACAACATGGCTGCTTTCACGGCTTTTTCCTTGGCAAGAAGCCTAACACCAGGCTGATTTACCTTCCCAGGGTTACTGTTAGGCTTAGGCCTAGGGCTAGGATTTTTGAAACTAGGAAGCCCTTAGCTCCAGGCACACTGCAGCTGTTCAAGGCATCCCAAGGGGAGTACAAAAGTGCAACAACATGGCAGCTTTCACAGCTTTTTCCTTGGCACCATCCCTATACCTAGGCTGATTTATCTGCCTAGGGTTAGGGTTAGGCTTCAGCCTAGGGCTTGGATTTCTTTAACCAGGAAGCCCTGAGTTCCAGGCTTACTTCATCTGCCAAAGGCATCTCAAAGGGAGTGCAGAAGTGCCACAACATGGCTGCTTTCACGGCTTTTCCCTTAGGAAGAACCCTAATACCCGGCTGATTTACCTTCCTAGGGTTACTGTTAGGCTTAGGCCTAGGACTTTTAAAACCAGGAAGCCCTGGGCTCCAGGCACACTGCAGCTGCGAAAGGCATCCCAAGGGGAGCGCAAAAGTGACGCAACTTGGCTGCCACCACTGATATTTCCATGAGAGCATCCCGAACCATAGGCTGATTTTCCTTCCTAGGGTTAAGGTTTGAGTTACGCCTAGGGTAAGGGCTCTATTAACCAGAAAGCCCTGAGTTCCAAGAACACAGCAGCTGCGAAGGACTAGCCAAGAAGAGCGCAAAAGTAGCACAACATGCCTGCCTCCACAGCTTTTTCCTTGGGGACATGCCTAATTCCTGGCTGATTTGCCTTTCTCGTCTTAGGGTTGGGGTTCGGCCTAGGGCTAGGATTTTTAAAATCAGGAAGCCCTGAGTTCCAGGCACACTGGAGCTGTGAAAGGCATCCAAAAGGGAGTGCAAAAGTGCCACAACATGGCTGCTTTCACGGCTTTTTCCTTGGCAAGAAGCCTAACACCAGGCTGATTTACCTTCCCAGGGTTACTGTTAGGCTTAGGCCTAGGGCTAGGATTTTTGAAACTAGGAAGCCCTGGGCTCCAGGCACACTGCAGCTGTTCAAGGCATCCCAAGGGGAGTACAAAAGTGCAACAACATGGCAGCTTTCACAGCTTTTTCCTTGGCACCATCCCTATACCTAGGCTGATTTATCTGCCTAGGTTTAGGGTTAGCGTTAAGCCTAGGGCTTGGATTTCTTTAACCAGGAAGCCCTGAGTTCCAGGCTTACTTCATCTGCCAAAGGCATCCCAAAGGGAGTGCAGAAGTGCCACAACATGGCTGCTTTCATGGCTTTTCCCTTAGGAAGAACCCTAATACCCGGCTGATTTACCTTCCTAGGGTTACTGTTAGGCTTAGGCCTAGGACTTTTAAAACCAGGAAGCCCTGGGCTCCAGGCACACTGCAGCTGCGAAAGGCATCCCAAGGGGAGCGCAAAAGTGACGCAACTTGGCTGCCACCACTGATATTTCCATGAGAGCATCCCGAACCATAGGCTGATTTTCCTTCCTAGGGTTAAGGTTTGAGTTACGCCTAGGGTAAGGGCTCTATTAACCAGAAAGCCCTGAGTTCCAAGAACACAGCAGCTGCGAAGGACTAGCCAAGAAGAGCACAAAAGTAGCACAACATGCCTGCCTCCACAGCTTTTTCCTTGGGGACATGCCTAATTCCTGGCTGATTTGCCTTTCTCGTCTTAGGGTTGGGGTTTGGCCTAGGGCTAGGATTTTTAAAATCAGGAAGCCCTGAGTTCCAGGCACACTGGAGCTGTGAAAGGCATCCAAAAGGGAGTGCAAAAGTGCCACAACATGGCTGCTTTCACGGCTTTTTCCTTGGCAAGAAGCCTAACACCAGGCTGATTTACCTTCCCAGGGTTACTGTTAGGCTTAGGCCTAGGGCTAGGATTTTTGAAACTAGGAAGCCCTGGGCTCCAGCCACACTGCAGCTGTTCAAGGCATCCCAAGGGGAGTACAAAAGTGCTACAACATGGCAGCTTTCACAGCTTTTTCCTTGGCACCATCCCTATACCTAGGCTGATTTATCTGCCTAGGGTTAGGGTTAGGCTTCAGCCTAGGGCTTGGATTTCTTTAACCAGGAAGCCCTGAGTTCCAGGCTTACTTCATCTGCCAAAGGCATCCCAAAGGGAGTGCAGAAGTGCCACAACATGGCTGCTTTCATGGCTTTTCCCTTAGGAAGAACCCTAATACCCGGCTGATTTACCTTCCTAGGGTTACTGTTAGGCTTAGGCCTAGGACTTTTAAAACCAGGAAGCCCTGGGCTCTAGGCACACTGCAGCTGCGAAAGGCATCCCAAGAGGAGCGCAAAAGTGACGCAACTTGGCTGCCACCAGTGATATTTCCATGAGACCATCCCGAACCTTAGGCTCATTTTCCTTCCTAGGGTTAAGGTTTGAGTTATGCCTAGGGTAAGGGCTCTATTAACCAGAAAGCCCTGAGTTCCAAGAACACAGCAGCTGCGAAGGACTAGCCAAGAAGAGCGCAAAAGTAGCACAACATGCCTGCCTCCACAGCTTTTTCCTTGGGGACATGCCTAATTCCTGGCTGATTTGCATTTCTCGTCATAGGGTTGGGGTTCGGCCTAGGGCTAGGATTTTTAAAATCAGGAAGCCCTGAGTTCCAGGCACACTGGAGCTGTGAAAGGCATCCAAAAGGGAGTGCAAAAGTGCCACAACATGGCTGCTTTCACGGCTTTTTCCTTGGCAAGAAGCCTAACACCAGGCTGATTTCCCTTCCCAGGGTTACTGTTAGGCTTAGGCCTAGGGCTAGGATTTTTGAAACTAGGAAGCCCTGGGCTCCAGGCACACTGCAGCTGTTCAAGGCATCCCAAGGGGAGTACAAAAGTGCAACAACATGGCAGCTTTCACAGCTTTTTCCTTGGCACCATCCCTATATCTAGGCTGATTTATCTGCCTAGGGTTAGGGTTAGCGTTAAGCCTAGGGCTTGGATTTCTTTAACCAGGAAGCCCTGAGTTCCAGGCTTACTTCATCTGCCAAAGGCATCCCAAAGGGAGTGCAGAAGTGCCACAACATGGCTGCTTTCACGGCTTTTCCCTTAGGAAGAACCCTAATACCCGGCTGATTTACCTTCCTAGGGTTACTGTTAGGCTTAGGCCTAGGACTTTTAAAACCAGGAAGCCCTGGGCTCCAGGCACACTGCAGCTGCGAAAGGCATCCCAAGGGGAGCGCAAAAGTGACGCAACTTGCCTGCCACCACTGATATTTCCATGAGACCATCCCGAACCTTAGGCTTATTTTCCTTCCTAGGGTTAAGGTTTGAGTTACGCCTAGGGTAAGGGCTCTATTAACCAGAAAGCCCTGAGTTCCAAGAACACAGCAGCTGCGAAGGACTAGCCAAGAAGAGCGCAAAAGTACCACAATATGCCTGCCTCCACAGCTTTTTCCTTGGGGACATGCCTAATTCCTGGCTGATTTGCCTTTCTCGTCTTAGGGTTGGGGTTTGGCCTAGGGCTAGGATTTTTAAAATCAGGAAGCCCTGAGTTCCAGGCACACTGGAGCTGTGAAAGGCATCCAAAAGGGAGTGCAAAAGTGCCACAACATGGCTGCTTTCACGGCTTTTTCCTTGGCAAGAAGCCTAACACCAGGCTGATTTACCTTCCCAGGGTTACTGTTAGGCTTAGGCCTAGGGCTAGGATTTTTAAAACTAGGAAGCCCTGGGCTCCAGGCACACTGCAGCTGTTCAAGGCATCCCAAGGGGAGTACAAAAGTGCAACAACATGGCAGCTTTCACAGCTTTTTCCTTGGCACCATCCCTATACCTAGGCTGATTTATCTGCCTAGGGTTAGGGTTAGGGTTCAGCCTAGGGCTTGGATTTCTTTAACCAGGAAGCCCTGAGTTCCAGGCTTACTTCATCTGCCAAAGGCATCCCAAAGGGAGTGCAGAAGTGCCACAACATGGCTGCTTTCACGGCTTTTCCCTTAGGAAGAACCCTAATACCCGGCTGATTTACCTTCCTAGGGTTACTGTTAGGCTTAGGCCTAGGACTTTTAAAACCAGGAAGCCCTGGGCTCCAGGCACACTGCAGCTGCGAAAGGCATCCCAAGGGGAGCGCAAAAGTGACGCAACTTGGCTGCCACCACTGATATTTCCATGAGACCATCCCGAACCATAGGTTGATTTTCCTTCCTAGGGTTAAGGTTTGAGTTATGCCTAGGGTAAGGGCTCTATTAACCAGAAAGCCCTGAGTTCCAAGAACACAGCAGCTGCGAAGGACTAGCCAAGAAGAGTGCAAAAGTACCACAACATGCCTGCCTCCACAGCTTTTTCCTTGGGGACATGCCTAATTCCTGGCTGATTTGCCTTTCTCGTCTTAGGGTTGGGGTTCGGCCTAGGGCTAGGATTTTTAAAATCAGGAAGCCCTGAGTTCCAGGCACACTGGAGCTGTGAAAGGCATCCAAAAGGGAGTGCAAAAGTGCCACAACATGGCTGCTTTCACGGCTTTTTCCTTGGCAAGAAGCCTAACACCAGGCTGATTTCCCTTCCCAGGGTTACTGTTAGGCTTAGGCCTAGGGCTAGGATTTTTGAAACTAGGAAGCCCTTAGCTCCAGGCACACTGCAGCTGTTCAAGGCATCCCAAGGGGAGTACAAAAGTGCAACAACATGGCAGCTTTCACAGCTTTTTCCTTGGCACCATCCCTATACCTAGGCTGATTTATCTGCCTAGGGTTAGGGTTAGCGTTAAGCCTAGGGCTTGGATTTCTTTAACCAGGAAGCCCTGAGTTCCAGGCTTACTTCATCTGCCAAAGGCATCCCAAAGGGAGTGCAGAAGTGCCACAACATGGCTGCTTTCACGGCTTTTCCCTTAGGAAGAACCCTAATACCCGGCTGATTTACCTTCCTAGGGTTACTGTTAGGCTTAGGCCTAGGACTTTTAAAACCAGGAAGCCCTGGGCTCCAGGCACACCGCAGCTGCGAAAGGCATCCCAAGGGGAGCGCAAAAGTGACGCAACTTGGCTGCCACCACTGATATTTCCATGAGACCATCCCGAACCATAGGTTGATTTTCCTTCCTAGGGTTAAGGTTTGAGTTATGCCTAGGGTAAGGGCTCTATTAACCAGAAAGCCCTGAGGTCCAAGAACACAGCAGCTGCGAAGGACTAGCCAAGAAGAGTGCAAAAGTACCACAACATGCCTGCCTCCACAGCTTTTTCCTTGGGGACATGCCTAATTCCTGGCTGATTTGCCTTTCTCGTCTTAGGGTTGGGGTTCGGCCTAGGGCTAGGATTTTTAAAATCAGGAAGCCCTGAGTTCCAGGCACACTGGAGCTGTGAAAGGCATCCAAAAGGGAGTGCAAAAGTGCCACAACATGGCTGCTTTCACGGCTTTTTCCTTGGCAAGAAGCCTAACACCAGGCTGATTTACCTTCCCAGGGTTACTGTTAGGCTTAGGCCTAGGGCTAGGATTTTTGAAACTAGGAAGCCCTGGGCTCCAGGCACACTGCAGCTGTTCAAGGCATCCCAAGGGGAGTACAAAAGTGCAACAACATGGCAGCTTTCACAGCTTTTTCCTTGGCACCATCCCTATACCTAGGCTGATTTATCTGCCTAGGGTTAGGGTTAGGCTTCAGCCTAGGGCTTGGATTTCTTTAACCAGGAAGCCCTGAGTTCCAGGCTTACTTCATCTGCCAAAGGCATCCCAAAGGGAGTGCAGAAGTGCCACAACATGGCTGCTTTCACGGCTTTTCCCTTAGCAAGAACCCTAATACCCGGCTGATTTACCTTCCTAGGGTTACTGTTAGGCTTAGGCCTAGGACTTTTAAAACCAGGAAGCCCTGGGCTCCAGGCACACTGCAGCTGCGAAAGGCATCCCAAGGGGAGCGCAAAAGTGACGCAACTTGGCTGCCACCACTGATATTTCCATGAGACCATCCCGAACCATAGGTTGATTTTCCTTCCTAGGGTTAAGGTTTGAGTTATGCCTAGGGTAAGGGCTCTATTAACCAGAAAGCCCTGAGTTCCAAGAACACAGCAGCTGCGAAGGACTAGCCAAGAAGAGCGCAAAAGTAGCACAACATGCCTGCCTCCACAGCTTTTTCCTTGGGGACATGCCTAATTCCTGGCTGATTTGCCTTTCTCGTCTTAGGGTTGGGGTTCGGCCTAGGGCTAGGATTTTTAAAATCAGGAAGCCCTGAGTTCCAGGCACACTGGAGCTGTGAAAGGCATCCAAAAGGGAGTGCAAAAGTGCCACAACATGGCTGCTTTCACGGCTTTTTCCTTGGCAAGAAGCCTAACACCAGGCTGATTTACCTTCCCAGGGTTACTGTTAGGCTTAGGCCTAGGGCTAGGATTTTTAAAACTAGGAAGCCCTGGGCTCCAGGCACACTGCAGCTGTTCAAGGCATCCCAAGGGGAGTACAAAAGTGCAACAACATGGCAGCTTTCACAGCTTTTTCCTTGGCACCATCCCTATACCTAGGCTGATTTATCTGCCTAGGGTTAGGGTTAGGCTTCAGCCTAGGGCTTGGATTTCTTTAACCAGGAAGCCCTGAGTTCCAGGCTTACTTCATCTGCCAAAGGCATCCCAAAGGGAGTGCAGAAGTGCCACAACATGGCTGCTTTCACGGCTTTTCCCTTAGCAAGAACCCTAATACCCGGCTGATTTACCTTCCTAGGGTTACTGTTAGGCTTAGGCCTAGGACTTTTAAAACCACGAAGCCCTGGGCTCCAGGCACACCGCAGCTGCGAAAGGCATCCCAAGGGGAGCGCAAAAGTGACGCAACTTGGCTGCCACCACTGATATTTCCATGAGACCATCCCGAACCATAGGTTGATTTTCCTTCCTAGGGTTAAGGTTTGAGTTATGCCTAGGGTAAGGGCTCTATTAACCAGAAAGCCCTGAGTTCCAAGAACACAGCAGCTGCGAAGGACTAGCCAAGAAGAGTGCAAAAGTACCACAACATGCCTGCCTCCACAGCTTTTTCCTTGGGGACATGCCTAATTCCTGGCTGATTTGCCTTTCTCGTCTTAGGGTTGGGGTTCGGCCTAGGGCTAGGATTTTTAAAATCAGGAAGCCCTGAGTTCCAGGCACACTGGAGCTGTGAAAGGCATCCAAAAGGGAGTGCAAAAGTGCCACAACATGGCTGCTTTCACGGCTTTTTCCTTGGCAAGAAGCCTAACACCAGGCTGATTTCCCTTCCCAGGGTTACTGTTAGGCTTAGGCCTAGGGCTAGGATTTTTGAAACTAGGAAGCCCTGGGCTCCAGGCACACTGCAGCTGTTCAAGGCATCCCAAGGGGAGTACAAAAGTGCAACAACATGGCAGCTTTCACAGCTTTTTCCTTGGCACCATCCCTATACCTAGGCTGATTTATCTGCCTAGGGTTAGGGTTAGGCTTCAGCCTAGGGCTTGGATTTCTTTAACCAGGAAGCCCTGAGTTCCAGGCTTACTTCATCTGCCAAAGGCATCCCAAAGGGAGTGCAGAAGTGCCACAACATGGCTGCTTTCACGGCTTTTCCCTTAGGAAGAACCCTAATACCCGGCTGATTTACCTTCCTAGGGTTACTGTTAGGCTTAGGCCTAGGACTTTTAAAACCAGGAAGCCCTGGGCTCCAGGCACACTGCAGCTGCGAAAGGCATCCCAAGGGGAGCGCAAAAGTGACGCAACTTGGCTGCCACCACTGATATTTCCATGAGACCATCCCGAACCCTAGGCTGATTTTCCTTCCTAGGGTTAAAGTTTGAGTTACGCCTAGGGTAAGGGCTCTATTAACCAGAAAGCCCTGAGTTCCAAGAACACAGCAGCTGCGAAGGACTAGCCAAGAAGAGCGCAAAAGTAGCACAACATGCCTGCCTCCACAGCTTTTTCCTTGGGGACATGCCTAATTCCTGGCTGATTTGCCTTTCTCGTCTTAGGGTTGGGGTTCGGCCTAGGGCTAGGATTTTTAAAATCAGGAAGCCCTGAGTTCCAGGCACACTGGAGCTGTGAAAGGCATCCAAAAGGGAGTGCAAAAGTGCCACAACATGGCTGCTTTCACGGCTTTTTCCTTGGCAAGAAGCCTAACACCAGGCTGATTTACCTTCCCAGGGTTACTGTTAGGCTTAGGCCTAGGGCTAGGATTTTTGAAACTAGGAAGCCCTGGGCTCCAGGCACACTGCAGCTGTTCAAGGCATCCCAAGGGGAGTACAAAAGTGCAACAACATGGCAGCTTTCACAGCTTTTTCCTTGGCACCATCCCTATACCTAGGCTGATTTATCTGCCTAGGGTTAGGGTTAGGGTTCAGCCTAGGGCTTGGATTTCTTTAACCAGGAAGCCCTGAGTTCCAGGCTTACTTCATCTGCCAAAGGCATCCCAAAGGGAGTGCAGAAGTGCCACAACATGGCTGCTTTCACGGCTTTTCCCTTAGGAAGAACCCTAATACCCGGCTGATTTACCTTCCTAGGGTTACTGTTAGGCTTAGGCCTAGGACTTTTAAAACCAGGAAGCCCTGGGCTCCAGGCACACTGCAGCTGCGAAAGGCATCCCAAGGGGAGCGCAAAAGTGACGCAACTTGGCTGCCACCACTGATATTTCCATGAGACCATCCCGAACCATAGGTTGATTTTCCTTCCTAGGGTTAAGGTTTGAGTTACGCCTAGGGTAAGGGCTCTATTAACCAGAAAGCCCTGAGTTCCAAGAACACAGCAGCTGCGAAGGACTAGCCAAGAAGAGCGCAAAAGTACCACAACATGCCTGCCTCCACAGCTTTTTCCTTGGGGACATGCCTAATTCCTGGCTGATTTGCCTTTCTCGTCTTAGGGTTGGGGTTCGGCCTAGGGCTAGGATTTTTAAAATCAGGAAGCCCTGAGTTCCAGGCACACTGGAGCTGTGAAAGGCATCCAAAAGGGAGTGCAAAAGTGCCACAACATGGCTGCTTTCACGGCTTTTTCCTTGGCAAGAAGCCTAACACCAGGCTGATTTCCCTTCCCAGGGTTACTGTTAGGCTTAGGCCTAGGGCTAGGATTTTTGAAACTAGGAAGCCCTTAGCTCCAGGCACACTGCAGCTGTTCAAGGCATCCCAAGGGGAGTACAAAAGTGCAACAACATGGCAGCTTTCACAGCTTTTTCCTTGGCACCATCCCTATACCTAGGCTGATTTATCTGCCTAGGGTTAGGGTTAGGCTTCAGCCTAGGGCTTGGATTTCTTTAACCAGGAAGCCCTGAGTTCCAGGCTTACTTCATCTGCCAAAGGCATCCCAAAGGGAGTGCAGAAGTGCCACAACATGGCTGCTTTCACGGCTTTTCCCTTAGGAAGAACCCTAATACCCGGCTGATTTACCTTCCTAGGGTTACTGTTAGGCTTAGGCCTAGGACTTTTAAAACCAGGAAGCCCTGGGCTCCAGGCACACTGCAGCTGCGAAAGGCATCCCAAGGGGAGCGCAAAAGTGACGCAACTTGGCTGCCACCACTAATATTTCCATGAGACCATCCCGAACCATAGGTTGATTTTCCTTCCTAGGGTTAAGGTTTGAGTTATGCCTAGGGTAAGGGCTCTATTAACCAGAAAGCCCTGAGTTCCAAGAACACAGCAGCTGCGAAGGACTAGCCAAGAAGAGCGCAAAAGTACCACAACATGCCTGCCTCCACAGCTTTTTCCTTGGGGACATGCCTAATTCCTGGCTGATTTGCCTTTCTCGTCTTAGGGTTGGGGTTCGGCCTAGGGCTAGGATTTTTAAAATCAGGAAGCCCTGAGTTCCAGGCACACTGGAGCTGTGAAAGGCATCCAAAAGGGAGTGCAAAAGTGCCACAACATGGCTGCTTTCACGGCTTTTTCCTTGGCAAGAAGCCTAACACCAGGCTGATTTACCTTCCCAGGGTTACTGTTAGGCTTAGGCCTAGGGCTAGGATTTTTGAAACTAGGAAGCCCTGGGCTCCAGGCACACTGCAGCTGTTCAAGGCATCCCAAGGGGAGTACAAAAGTGCAACAACATGGCAGCTTTCACAGCTTTTTCCTTGGCACCATCCCTATACCTAGGCTGATTTATCTGCCTAGGGTTAGGGTTAGGGTTCAGCCTAGGGCTTGGATTTCTTTAACCAGGAAGCCCTGAGTTCCAGGCTTACTTCATCTGCCAAAGGCATCCCAAAGGGAGTGCAGAAGTGCCACAACATGGCTGCTTTCACGGCTTTTCCCTTAGGAAGAACCCTAATACCCGGCTGATTTACCTTCCTAGGGTTACTGTTAGGCTTAGGCCTAGGACTTTTAAAACCAGGAAGCCCTGGGCTCCAGGCACACTGCAGCTGCGAAAGGCATCCCAAGGGGAGCGCAAAAGTGACGCAACTTGGCTGCCACCACTGATATTTCCATGAGACCATCCCGAACCATAGGCTGATTTTCCTTCCTAGGGTTAAAGTTTGAGTTACGCCTAGGGTAAGGGCTCTATTAACCAGAAAGCCCTGAGTTCCAAGAACACAGCAGCTGCGAAGGACTAGCCAAGAAGAGCGCAAAAGTACCACAACATGCCTGCCTCCACAGCTTTTTCCTTGGGGACATGCCTAATTGCTGGCTGATTTGCCTTTCTCGTCTTAGGGTTGGGGTTTGGCCTAGGGCTAGGATTTTTAAAATCAGGAAGCCCTGAGTTCCAGGCACACTGGAGCTGTGAAAGGCATCCAAAAGGGAGTGCAAAAGTGCCACAACATGGCTGCTTTCACGGCTTTTTCCTTGGCAAGAAGCCTAACACCAGGCTGATTTACCTTCCCAGGGTTACTGTTAGGCTTAGGCCTAGGGCTAGGATTTTTGAAACTAGGAAGCCCTGGGCTCCAGGCACACTGCAGCTGTTCAAGGCATCCCAAGGGGAGTACAAAAGTGCAACAACATGGCAGCTTTCACAGCTTTTTCCTTGGCACCATCCCTATACCTAGGCTGATTTATCTGCCTAGGGTTAGGGTTAGGCTTCAGCCTAGGGCTTGGATTTCTTTAACCAGGAAGCCCTGAGTTCCAGGCTTACTTCATCTGCCAAAGGCATCCCAAAGGGAGTGCAGAAGTGCCACAACATGGCTGCTTTCACGGCTTTTCCCTTAGGAAGAACCCTAATACCCGGCTGATTTACCTTCCTAGGGTTACTGTTAGGCTTAGGCCTAGGACTTTTAAAACCAGGAAGCCCTGGGCTCCAGGCACACTGCAGCTGCGAAAGGCATCCCAAGGGGAGCGCAAAAGTGACGCAACTTGGCTGCCACCACTGATATTTCCATGAGACCATCCCGAACCATAGGTTGATTTTCCTTCCTAGGGTTAAGGTTTGAGTTATGCCTAGGGTAAGGGCTCTATTAACCAGAAAGCCCTGAGTTCCAAGAACACAGCAGCTGCGAAGGACTAGCCAAGAAGAGCGCAAAAGTAGCACAACATGCCTGCCTCCACAGCTTTTTCCTTGGGGACATGCCTAATTCCTGGCTGATTTGCCTTTCTCGTCTTAGGGTTGGGGTTTGGCCTAGGGCTAGGATTTTTAAAATCAGGAAGCCCTGAGTTCCAGGCACACTGGAGCTGTGAAAGGCATCCAAAAGGGAGTGCAAAAGTGCCACAACATGGCTGCTTTCACGGCTTTTTCCTTGGCAAGAAGCCTAACACCAGGCTGATTTCCCTTCCCAGGGTTACTGTTAGGCTTAGGCCTAGGGCTAGGATTTTTGAAACTAGGAAGCCCTTAGCTCCAGGCACACTGCAGCTGTTCAAGGCATCCCAAGGGGAGTACAAAAGTGCAACAACATGGCAGCTTTCACAGCTTTTTCCTTGGCACCATCCCTATACCTAGGCTGATTTATCTGCCTAGGGTTAGGGTTAGGGTTCAGCCTAGGGCTTGGATTTCTTTAACCAGGAAGCCCTGAGTTCCAGGCTTACTTCATCTGCCAAAGGCATCCCAAAGGGAGTGCAGAAGTGCCACAACATGGCTGCTTTCACGGCTTTTCCCTTAGGAAGAACCCTAATACCCGGCTGATTTACCTTCCTAGGGTTACTGTTAGGCTTAGGCCTAGGACTTTTAAAACCAGGAAGCCCTGGGCTCCAGGCACACTGCAGCTGCGAAAGGCATCCCAAGGGGAGCGCAAAAGTGACGCAACTTGGCTGCCACCACTGATATTTCCATGAGACCATCCCGAACCATAGGTTGATTTTCCTTCCTAGGGTTAAGGTTTGAGTTATGCCTAGGGTAAGGGCTCTATTAACCAGAAAGCCCTGAGTTCCAAGAACACAGCAGCTGCGAAGGACTAGCCAAGAAGAGCGCAAAAGTAGCACAACATGCCTGCCTCCACAGCTTTTTCCTTGGGGACATGCCTAATTCCTGGCTGATTTGCCTTTCTCGTCTTAGGGTTGGGGTTCGGCCTAGGGCTAGGATTTTTAAAATCAGGAAGCCCTGAGTTCCAGGCACACTGCAGCTGTGAAAGGCATCCAAAAGGGAGTGCAAAAGTGCCACAACATGGCTGCTTTCACGGCTTTTTCCTTGGCAAGAAGCCTAACACCAGGCTGATTTACCTTCCCAGGGTTACTGTTAGGCTTAGGCCTAGGGCTAGGATTTTTGAAACTAGGAAGCCCTGGGCTCCAGCCACACTGCAGCTGTTCAAGGCATCCCAAGGGGAGTACAAAAGTGCAACAACATGGCAGCTTTCACAGCTTTTTCCTTGGCACCATCCCTATACCTAGGCTGATTTATCTGCCTAGGGTTAGGGTTAGGGTTCAGCCTAGGGCTTGGATTTCTTTAACCAGGAAGCCCTGAGTTCCAGGCTTACTTCATCTGCCAAAGGCATCCCAAAGGGAGTGCAGAAGTGCCACAACATGGCTGCTTTCACGGCTTTTCCCTTAGGAAGAACCCTAATACCCGGCTGATTTACCTTCCTAGGGTTACTGTTAGGCTTAGGCCTAGGACTTTTAAAACCAGGAAGCCCTGGGCTCCAGGCACACTGCAGCTGCGAAAGGCATCCCAAGGGGAGCGCAAAAGTGACGCAACTTGCCTGCCACCACTGATATTTCCATGAGACCATCCCGAACCATAGGCTGATTTTCCTTCCTAGGGTTAAAGTTTGAGTTACGCCTAGGGTAAGGGCTCTATTAACCAGAAAGCCCTGAGTTCCAAGAACACAGCAGCTGCGAAGGACTAGCCAAGAAGAGCGCAAAAGTAGCACAACATGCCTGCCTCCACAGCTTTTTCCTTGGGGACATGCCTAATTCCTGGCTGATTTGCCTTTCTCGTCTTAGGGTTGGGGTTCGGCCTAGGGCTAGGATTTTTAAAATCAGGAAGCCCTGAGTTCCAGGCACACTGGAGCTGTGAAAGGCATCCAAAAGGGAGTGCAAAAGTGCCACAACATGGCTGCTTTCACGGCTTTTTCCTTGGCAAGAAGCCTAACACCAGGCTGATTTACCTTCCCAGGGTTACTGTTAGGCTTAGGCCTAGAGCTAGGATTTTTGAAACTAGGAAGCCCTGGGCTCCAGGCACACTGCAGCTGTTCAAGGCATCCCAAGGGGAGTACAAAAGTGCAACAAGATGGCAGCTTTCACAGCTTTTTCCTTGGCACCATCCCTATACCTAGGCTGATTTATCTGCCTAGGGTTAGGGTTAGGGTTCAGCCTAGGGCTTGGATTTCTTTAACCAGGAAGCCCTGAGTTCCAGGCTTACTTCATCTGCCAAAGGCATCCCAAAGGGAGTGCAGAAGTGCCACAACATGGCTGCTTTCACGGCTTTTCCCTTAGGAAGAACCCTAATACCCGGCTGATTTACCTTCCTAGGGTTACTGTTAGGCTTAGGCCTAGGACTTTTAAAACCAGGAAGCCCTGGGCTCCAGGCACACTGCAGCTGCGAAAGGCATCCCAAGGGGAGCGCAAAAGTGACGCAACTTGGCTGCCACCACTGATATTTCCATGAGAGCATCCCGAACCATAGGCTGATTTTCCTTCCTAGGGTTAAGGTTTGAGTTACGCCTAGGGTAAGGGCTCTATTAACCAGAAAGCCCTGAGTTCCAAGAACACAGCAGCTGCGAAGGACTAGCCAAGAAGAGCGCAAAAGTACCACAACATGCCTGCCTCCACAGCTTTTTCCTTGGGGACATGCCTAATTCCTGGCTGATTTGCCTTTCTCGTCTTAGGGTTGGGGTTTGGCCTAGGGCTAGGATTTTTAAAATCAGGAAGCCCTGAGTTCCAGGCACACTGGAGCTGTGAAAGGCATCCAAAAGGGAGTGCAAAAGTGCCACAACATGGCTGCTTTCACGGCTTTTTCCTTGGCAAGAAGCCTAACACCAGGCTGATTTACCTTCCCAGGGTTACTGTTAGGCTTAGGCCTAGGGCTAGGATTTTTGAAACTAGGAAGCCCTGGGCTCCAGGCACACTGCAGCTGTTCAAGGCATCCCAAGGGGAGTACAAAAGTGCAACAACATGGCAGCTTTCACAGCTTTTTCCTTGGCACCATCCCTATACCTAGGCTGATTTATCTGCCTAGGGTTAGGGTTAGGCTTCAGCCTAGGGCTTGGATTTCTTTAACCAGGAAGCCCTGAGTTCCAGGCTTACTTCATCTGCCAAAGGCATCCCAAAGGGAGTGCAGAAGTGCCACAACATGGCTGCTTTCACGGCTTTTCCCTTAGGAAGAACCCTAATACCCGGCTGATTTACCTTCCTAGGGTTACTGTTAGGCTTAGGCCTAGGACTTTTAAAACCAGGAAGCCCTGGGCTCCAGGCACACTGCAGCTGCGAAAGGCATCCCAAGGGGAGCGCAAAAGTGACGCAACTTGGCTGCCACCACTGATATTTCCATGAGACCATCCCGAACCATAGGCTGATTTTCCTTCCTAGGGTTAAAGTTTGAGTTACGCCTAGGGTAAGGGCTCTATTAACCAGAAAGCCCTGAGTTCCAAGAACACAGCAGCTGCGAAGGACTAGCCAAGAAGAGCGCAAAAGTAGCACAACATGCCTGCCTCCACAGCTTTTTCCCTGGGGACATGCCTAATTCCTGGCTGATTTGCCTTTCTCGTCTTAGGGTTGGGGTTCGGCCTAGGGCTAGGATTTTTAAAATCAGGAAGCCCTGAGTTCCAGGCACACTGGAGATGTGAAAGGCATCCAAAAGGGAGTGCAAAAGTGCCACAACATGGCTGCTTTCACGGCTTTTTCCTTGGCAAGAAGCCTAACACCAGGCTGATTTCCCTTCCCAGGGTTACTGTTAGGCTTAGGCCTAGGGCTAGGATTTTTAAAACTAGGAAGCCCTGGGCTCCAGGCACACTGCAGCTGTTCAAGGCATCCCAAGGGGAGTACAAAAGTGCAACAACATGGCAGCTTTCACAGCTTTTTCCTTGGCACCATCCCTATACCTAGGCTGATTTATCTGCCTAGGGTTAGGGTTAGGCTTCAGCCTAGGGCTTGGATTTCTTTAACCAGGAAGCCCTGAGTTCCAGGCTTACTTCATCTGCCAAAGGCATCCCAAAGGGAGTGCAGAAGTGCCACAACATGGCTGCTTTCACGGCTTTTCCCTTAGGAAGAACCCTAATACCCGGCTGATTTACCTTCCTAGGGTTACTGTTAGGCTTAGGCCTAGGACTTTTAAAACCAGGAAGCCCTGGGCTCCAGGCACACCGCAGCTGCGAAAGGCATCCCAAGGGGAGCGCAAAAGTGACGCAACTTGGCTGCCACCACTGATATTTCCATGAGACCATCCCGAACCATAGGCTGATTTTCCTTCCTAGGGTTAAGGTTTGAGTTATGCCTAGGGTAAGGGCTCTATTAACCAGAAAGCCCTGAGTTCCAAGAACACAGCAGCTGCGAAGGACTAGCCAAGAAGAGCGCAAAAGTACCACAACATGCCTGCCTCCACAGCTTTTTCCTTGGGGACATGCCTAATTCCTGGCTGATTTGCCTTTCTCGTCTTAGGGTTGGGGTTCGGCCTAGGGCTAGGATTTTTAAAATCAGGAAGCCCTGAGTTCCAGGCACACTGGAG
Source organism: Ammospiza nelsoni (assembly GCF_027579445.1). Lineage (NCBI taxonomy): Eukaryota > Metazoa > Chordata > Aves > Passeriformes > Passerellidae > Ammospiza > Ammospiza nelsoni. The sequence goes on along the minus strand of NW_026683205.1, from coordinate 129,616 downwards.
CTGTGAAAGGCATCCAAAAGGGAGTGCAAAAGTGCCACAACATGGCTGCTTTCACGGCTTTTTCCTTGGCAAGAAGCCTAACACCAGGCTGATTTACCTTCCCAGGGTTACTGTTAGGCTTAGGCCTAGGGCTAGGATTTTTGAAACTAGGAAGCCCTGGGCTCCAGCCACACTGCAGCTGTTCAAGGCATCCCAAGGGGAGTACAAAAGTGCAACAACATGGCAGCTTTCACAGCTTTTTCCTTGGCACCATCCCTATACCTAGGCTGATTTATCTGCCTAGGGTTAGGGTTAGGGTTCAGCCTAGGGCTTGGATTTCTTTAACCAGGAAGCCCTGAGTTCCAGGCTTACTTCATCTGCCAAAGGCATCCCAAAGGGAGTGCAGAAGTGCCACAACATGGCTGCTTTCACGGCTTTTCCCTTAGGAAGAACCCTAATACCCGGCTGATTTACCTTCCTAGGGTTACTGTTAGGCTTAGGCCTAGGACTTTTAAAACCAGGAAGCCCTGGGCTCCAGGCACACTGCAGCTGCGAAAGGCATCCCAAGGGGAGCGCAAAAGTGACGCAACTTGGCTGCCACCACTGATATTTCCATGAGACCATCCCGAACCATAGGTTGATTTTCCTTCCTAGGGTTAAGGTTTGAGTTACGCCTAGGGTAAGGGCTCTATTAACCAGAAAGCCCTGAGTTCCAAGAACACAGCAGCTGCGAAGGACTAGCCAAGAAGAGCGCAAAAGTAGCACAACATGCCTGCCTCCACAGCTTTTTCCTTGGGGACATGCCTAATTCCTGGCTGATTTGCCTTTCTCGTCTTAGGGTTGGGGTTCGGCCTAGGGCTAGGATTTTTAAAATCAGGAAGCCCTGAGTTCCAGGCACACTGGAGCTGTGAAAGGCATCCAAAAGGGAGTGCAAAAGTGCCACAACATGGCTGCTTTCACGGCTTTTTCCTTGGCAAGAAGCCTAACACCAGGCTGATTTACCTTCCCAGGGTTACTGTTAGGCTTAGGCCTAGGGCTAGGATTTTTGAAACTAGGAAGCCCTGGGCTCCAGGCACACTGCAGCTGTTCAAGGCATCCCAAGGGGAGTACAAAAGTGCAACAACATGACAGCTTTCACAGCTTTTTCCTTGGCACCATCCCTATACCTAGGCTGATTTATCTGCCTAGGGTTAGGGTTAGGGTTCAGCCTAGGGCTTGGATTTCTTTAACCAGGAAGCCCTGAGTTCCAGGCTTACTTCATCTGCCAAAGGCATCCCAAAGGGAGTGCAGAAGTGCCACAACATGGCTGCTTTCACGGCTTTTCCCTTAGGAAGAACCCTAATACCCGGCTGATTTACCTTCCTAGGGTTACTGTTAGGCTTAGGCCTAGGACTTTTAAAACCAGGAAGCCCTGGGCTCCAGGCACACTGCAGCTGCGAAAGGCATCCCAAGGGGAGCGCAAAAGTGACGCAACTTGGCTGCCACCACTGATATTTCCATGAGACCATCCCGAACCATAGGCTGATTTTCCTTCCTAGGGTTAAAGTTTGAGTTACGCCTAGGGTAAGGGCTCTATTAACCAGAAAGCCCTGAGTTCCAAGAACACAGCAGCTGCGAAGGACTAGCCAAGAAGAGCGCAAAAGTAGCACAACATGCCTGCCTCCACAGCTTTTTCCTTGGGGACATGCCTAATTCCTGGCTGATTTGCCTTTCTCGTCTTAGGGTTGGGGTTCGGCCTAGGGCTAGGATTTTTAAAATCAGGAAGCCCTGAGTTCCAGGCACACTGGAGATGTGAAAGGCATCCAAAAGGGAGTGCAAAAGTGCCACAACATGGCTGCTTTCACGGCTTTTTCCTTGGCAAGAAGCCTAACACCAGGCTGATTTCCCTTCCCAGGGTTACTGTTAGGCTTAGGCCTAGGGCTAGGATTTTTGAAACTAGGAAGCCCTGGGCTCCAGGCACACTGCAGCTGTTCAAGGCATCCCAAGGGGAGTACAAAAGTGCAACAACATGGCAGCTTTCACAGCTTTTTCCTTGGCACCATCCCTATACCTAGGCTGATTTATCTGCCTAGGGTTAGGGTTAGGGTTCAGCCTAGGGCTTGGATTTCTTTAACCAGGAAGCCCTGAGTTCCAGGCTTACTTCATCTGCCAAAGGCATCCCAAAGGGAGTGCAGAAGTGCCACAACATGGCTGCTTTCACGGCTTTTCCCTTAGGAAGAACCCTAATACCCGGCTGATTTACCTTCCTAGGGTTACTGTTAGGCTTAGGCCTAGGACTTTTAAAACCAGGAAGCCCTGGGCTCTAGGCACACTGCAGCTGCGAAAGTCATCCCAAGGGGAGCGCAAAAGTGATGCAACTTGGCTGCCACCAGTGATATTTCCATGAGACCATCCCGAACCTTAGGCTCATTTTCCTTCCTAGGCTTAAGGTTTGAGTTATGCCTAGGGTAAGGGCTCTATTAACCAGAAAGCCCTGAGTTCCAAGAACACAGCAGCTGCGAAGGACTAGCCAAGAAGAGCGCAAAAGTAGCACAACATGCCTGCCTCCACAGCTTTTTCCTTGGGGACATGCCTAATTCCTGGCTGATTTGCCTTTCTCGTCATAGGGTTGGGGTTCAGCCTAGGGCTAGGATTTTTAAAATCAGGAAGCCCTGAGTTCCAGGCACACTGGAGCTGTGAAAGGCATCCAAAAGGGAGTGCAAAAGTGCCACAACATGGCTGCTTTCACGGCTTTTTCCTTGGCAAGAAGCCTAACACCAGGCTGATTTACCTTCCCAGGGTTACTGTTAGGCTTAGGCCTAGGGCTAGGATTTTTGAAACTAGGAAGCCCTGGGCTCCAGGCACACTGCAGCTGTTCAAGGCATCCCAAGGGGAGTACAAAAGTGCAACAACATGGCAGCTTTCACAGCTTTTTCCTTGGCACCATCCCTATACCTAGGCTGATTTATCTGCCTAGGGTTAGGGTTAGGCTTCAGCCTAGGGCTTGGATTTCTTTAACCAGGAAGCCCTGAGTTCCAGGCTTATTTCATCTGCCAAAGGCATCCCAAAGGGAGTGCAGAAGTGCCACAACATGGCTGCTTTCACGGCTTTTCCCTTAGCAAGAACCCTAATACCCGGCTGATTTACCTTCCTAGGGTTACTGTTAGGCTTAGGCCTAGGACTTTTAAAACCAGGAAGCCCTGGGCTCCAGGCACACTGCAGCTGCGAAAGGCATCCCAAGGGGAGCGCAAAAGTGACGCAACTTGGCTGCCACCACTGATATTTCCATGAGAGCATCCCGAACCATAGGCTGATTTTCCTTCCTAGGGTTAAAGTTTGAGTTACGCCTAGGGTAAGGGCTCTATTAACCAGAAAGCCCTGAGTTCCAAGAACACAGCAGCTGCGAAGGACTAGCCAAGAAGAGCGCAAAAGTAGCACAACATGCCTGCCTCCACAGCTTTTTCCTTGGGGACATGCCTAATTCCTGGCTGATTTGCCTTTCTCGTCTTAGGGTTGGGGTTCGGCCTAGGGCTAGGATTTTTAAAATCAGGAAGCCCTGAGTTCCAGGCACACTGGAGATGTGAAAGGCATCCAAAAGGGAGTGCAAAAGTGCCACAACATGGCTGCTTTCACGGCTTTTTCCTTGGCAAGAAGCCTAACACCAGGCTGATTTCCCTTCCCAGGGTTACTGTTAGGCTTAGGCCTAGGGCTAGGATTTTTGAAACTAGGAAGCCCTGGGCTCCAGGCACACTGCAGCTGTTCAAGGCATCCCAAGGGGAGTACAAAAGTGCAACAACATGGCAGCTTTCACAGCTTTTTCCTTGGCACCATCCCTATACCTAGGCTGATTTATCTGCCTAGGGTTAGGGTTAGGGTTCAGCCTAGGGCTTGGATTTCTTTAACCAGGAAGCCCTGAGTTCCAGGCTTACTTCATCTGCCAAAGGCATCCCAAAGGGAGTGCAGAAGTGCCACAACATGGCTGCTTTCACGGCTTTTCCCTTAGGAAGAACCCTAATACCCGGCTGATTTACCTTCCTAGGGTTACTGTTAGGCTTAGGCCTAGGACTTTTAAAACCAGGAAGCCCTGGGCTCTAAGCACACTGCAGCTGCGAAAGTCATCCCAAGGGGAGCGCAAAAGTGATGCAACTTGGCTGCCACCACTGATATTTCCATGAGACCATCCCGAACCTTAGGCTCATTTTCCTTCCTAGGGTTAAGGTTTGAGTTATGCCTAGGGTAAGGGCTCTATTAACCAGAAAGCCCTGAGTTCCAAGAACACAGCAGCTGCGAAGGACTAGCCAAGAAGAGCGCAAAAGTACCACAACATGCCTGCCTCCACAGCTTTTTCCTTGGGGACATGCCTAATTCCTGGCTGATTTGCATTTCTCGTCATAGGGTTGGGGTTCGGCCTAGGGCTAGGATTTTTAAAATCAGGAAGCCCTGAGTTCCAGGCACACTGGAGCTGTGAAAGGCATCCAAAAGGGAGTGCAAAAGTGCCACAACATGGCTGCTTTCACGGCTTTTTCCTTGGCAAGAAGCCTAACACCAGGCTGATTTCCCTTCCCAGGGTTACTGTTAGGCTTAGGCCTAGGGCTAGGATTTTTGAAACTAGGAAGCCCTGGGCTCCAGGCACACTGCAGCTGTTCAAGGCATCCCAAGGGGAGTACAAAAGTGCAACAACATGGCTGCTTTCACAGCTTTTTCCTTGGCACCATCCCTATACCTAGGCTGATTTATCTGCCTAGAGTTAGGGTTAGGCTTCAGCCTAGGGCTTGGATTTCTTTAACCAGGAAGCCCTGAGTTCCAGGCTTATTTCATCTGCCAAAGGCATCCCAAAGGGAGTGCAGAAGTGCCACAACATGGCTGCTTTCACGGCTTTTCCCTTAGGAAGAACCCTAATACCCGGCTGATTTACCTTCCTAGGGTTACTGTTAGGCTTAAGCCTAGGACTTTTAAAACCAAGAAGCCCTGGGCTCCAGGCACACTGCAGCTGCGAAAGGCATCCCAAGGGGAGCGCAAAAGTGACGCAACTTGGCTGCCACCACTGATATTTCCATGAGACCATCCCGAAACATAGGTTGATTTTCCTTCCTAGGGTTAAGGTTTGAGTTATGCCTAGGGTAAGGGCTCTATTAACCAGAAAGCCCTGAGTTCCAAGAACACAGCAGCTGCGAAGGACTAGCCAAGAAGAACGCAAAAGTACCACAACATGCCTGCCTCCACAGCTTTTTCCTTGGGGACATGCCTAATTCCTGGCTGATTTGCCTTTCTCGTCTTAGGGTTGGGGTTCGGCCTAGGGCTAGGATTTTTAAAATCAGGAAGCCCTGAGTTCCAGGCACACTGGAGCTGTGAAAGGCATCCAAAAGGGAGTGCAAAAGTGCCACAACATGGCAGCTTTCACGGCTTTTTCCTTGGCAAGAAGCCTAACACCAGGCTGATTTACCTTCCCAGGGTTACTGTTAGGCTTAGGCCTAGGGCTAGGATTTTTGAAACTAGGAAGCCCTGGGCTCCAGGCACACTGCAGCTGTTCAAGGCATCCCAAGGGGAGTACAAAAGTGCAACAACATGGCAGCTTTCACAGCTTTTTCCTTGGCACCATCCCTATACCTAGGCTGATTTATCTGCCTAGGGTTAGGGTTAGGGTTCAGCCTAGGGCTTGGATTTCTTTAACCAGGAAGCCCTGAGTTCCAGGCTTACTTCATCTGCCAAAGGCATCCCAAAGGGAGTGCAGAAGTGCCACAACATGGCTGCTTTCACGGCTTTTCCCTTAGGAAGAACCCTAATACCCGGCTGATTTACCTTCCTAGGGTTACTGTTAGGCTTAGGCCTAGGACTTTTAAAACCAAGAAGCCCTGGGCTCCAGGCACACTGCAGCTGCGAAAGGCATCCCAAGGGGAGCGCAAAAGTGACGCAACTTGGCTGCCACCACTGATATTTCCATGAGAGCATCCCGAACCATAGGTTGATTTTCCTTCCTAGGGTTAAGGTTTGAGTTATGCCTAGGGTAAGGGCTCTATTAACCAGAAAGCCCTGAGTTCCAAGAACACAGCAGCTGCGAAGGACTAGCCAAGAAGAGCGCAAAAGTAGCACAACATGCCTGCCTCCACAGCTTTTTCCTTGGGGACATGCCTAATTCCTGGCTGATTTGCCTTTCTCGTCTTAGGGTTGGGGTTCGGCCTAGGGCTAGGATTTTTAAAATCAGGAAGCCCTGAGTTCCAGGCACACTGGAGCTGTGAAAGGCATCCAAAAGGGAGTGCAAAAGTGCCACAACATGGCTGCTTTCACGGCTTTTTCCTTGGCAAGAAGCCTAACACCAGGCTGATTTACCTTCCCAGGGTTACTGTTAGGCTTAGGCCTAGGGCTAGGATTTTTGAAACTAGGAAGCCCTTAGCTCCAGGCACACTGCAGCTGTTCAAGGCATCCCAAGGGGAGTACAAAAGTGCAACAAGATGGCAGCTTTCACAGCTTTTTCCTTGGCACCATCCCTATACCTAGGCTGATTTATCTGCCTAGGGTTAGGGTTAGGCTTCAGCCTAGGGCTTGGATTTCTTTAACCAGGAAGCCCTGAGTTCCAGGCTTACTTCATCTGCCAAAGGCATCCCAAAGGGAGTGCAGAAGTGCCACAACATGGCTGCTTTCACGGCTTTTCCCTTAGGAAGAACCCTAATACCCGGCTGATTTACCTTCCTAGGGTTACTGTTAGGCTTAGGCCTAGGACTTTTAAAACCAGGAAGCCCTGGGCTCCAGGCACACTGCAGCTGCGAAAGGCATCCCAAGGGGAGCGCAAAAGTGATGCAACTTGGCTGCCACCACTGATATTTCCATGAGACCATCCCGAACCATAGGCTGATTTTCCTTCCTAGGGTTAAGGTTTGAGTTACGCCTAGGGTAAGGGCTCTATTAACCAGAAAGCCCTGAGTTCCAAGAACACAGCAGCTGCGAAGGACTAGCCAAGAAGAGCGCAAAAGTAGCACAACATGCCTGCCTCCACAGCTTTTTCCTTGGGGACATGCCTAATTCCTGGCTGATTTGCCTTTCTCGTCTTAGGGTTGGGGTTTGGCCTAGGGCTAGGATTTTTAAAATCAGGAAGCCCTGAGTTCCAGGCACACTGGAGCTGTGAAAGGCATCCAAAAGGGAGTGCAAAAGTGCCACAACATGGCTGCTTTCACGGCTTTTTCCTTGGCAAGAAGCCTAACACCAGGCTGATTTACCTTCCCAGGGTTACTGTTAGGCTTAGGCCTAGAGCTAGGATTTTTGAAACTAGGAAGCCCTGGGCTCCAGGCACACTGCAGCTGTTCAAGGCATCCCAAGGGGAGTACAAAAGTGCAACAACATGGCAGCTTTCACAGCTTTTTCCTTGGCACCATCCCTATACCTAGGCTGATTTATCTGCCTAGGGTTAGGGTTAGGCTTCAGCCTAGGGCTTGGATTTCTTTAACCAGGAAGCCCTGAGTTCCAGGCTTACTTCATCTGCCAAAGGCATCCCAAAGGGAGTGCAGAAGTGCCACAACATGGCTGCTTTCACGGCTTTTCCCTTAGGAAGAACCCTAATACCCGGCTGATTTACCTTCCTAGGGTTACTGTTAGGCTTAGGCCTAGGACTTTTAAAACCAGGAAGCCCTGGGCTCTAGGCACACTGCAGCTGCGAAAGGCATCCCAAGGGGAGCGCAAAAGTGACGCAACTTGGCTGCCACCACTGATATTTCCATGAGAGCATCCCGAAACATAGGCTGATTTTCCTTCCTAGGGTTAAAGTTTGAGTTACGCCTAGGGTAAGGGCTCTATTAACCAGAAAGCCCTGAGTTCCAAGAACACAGCAGCTGCGAAGGACTAGCCAAGAAGAGCGCAAAAGTACCACAACATGCCTGCCTCCACAGCTTTTTCCTTGGGGACATGCCTAATTCCTGGCTGATTTGCCTTTCTCGTCTTACGGTTGGGGTTTGGCCTAGGGCTAGGATTTTTAAAATCAGGAAGCCCTGAGTTCCAGGCACACTGGAACTGTGAAAGGCATCCAAAAGGGAGTGCAAAAGTGCCACAACATGGCTGCTTTCACGGCTTTTTCCTTGGCAAGAAGCCTAACACCAGGCTGATTTCCCTTCCCAGGGTTACTGTTAGGCTTAGGCCTAGGGCTAGGATTTTTGAAACTAGGAAGCCCTGGGCTCCAGGCACACTGCAGCTGTTCAAGGCATCCCAAGGGGAGTACAAAAGTGCCACAACATGGCAGCTTTCACAGCTTTTTCCTTGGCACCATCCCTATACCTAGGCTGATTTATCTGCCTAGGGTTAGGGTTAGGCTTCAGCCTAGGTCTTGGATTTCTATAACCAGGAAGCCCTGAGTTCCAGGCTTACTTCATCTGCCAAAGGCATCCCAAAGGGAGTGCAGAAGTGCCACAACATGGCTGCTTTCACGGCTTTTCCCTTAGGAAGAACCCTAATACCCGGCTGATTTACCTTCCTAGGGTTACTGTTAGGCTTAGGCCTAGGACTTTTAAAACCAGGAAGCCCTGGGCTCCAGGCACACTGCAGCTGCGAAAGGCATCCCAAGGGGAGCGCAAAAGTGACGCAACTTGGCTGCCACCACTGATATTTCCATGAGAGCATCCCGAACCATAGGTTGATTTTCCTTCCTAGGGTTAAGGTTTGAGTTATGCCTAGGGTAAGGGCTCTATTAACCAGAAAGCCCTGAGTTCCAAGAACACAGCAGCTGCGAAGGACTAGCCAAGAAGAGCGCAAAAGTAGCACAACATGCCTGCCTCCACAGCTTTTTCCTTGGGGACATGCCTAATTCCTGGCTGATTTGCCTTTCTCGTCTTAGGGTTGGGGTTCGGCCTAGGGCTAGGATTTTTAAAATCAGGAAGCCCTGAGTTCCAGGCACACTGGAGCTGTGAAAGGCATCCAAAAGGGAGTGCAAAAGTGCCACAACATGGCTGCTTTCACGGCTTTTTCCTTGGCAAGAAGCCTAACACCAGGCTGATTTACCTTCCCAGGGTTACTGTTAGGCTTAGGCCTAGGGCTAGGATTTTTGAAACTAGGAAGCCCTGGGCTCCAGCCACACTGCAGCTGTTCAAGGCATCCCAAGGGGAGTACAAAAGTGCAACAACATGGCAGCTTTCACAGCTTTTTCCTTGGCACCATCCCTATACCTAGGCTGATTTATCTGCCTAGGGTTAGGGTTAGGCTTCAGCCTAGGGCTTGGATTTCTTTAACCAGGAAGCCCTGAGTTCCAGGCTTACTTCATCTGCCAAAGGCATCCCAAAGGGAGTGCAGAAGTGCCACAACATGGCTGCTTTCACGGCTTTTCCCTTAGGAAGAACCCTAATACCCGGCTGATTTACCTTCCTAGGGTTACTGTTAGGCTTAGGCCTAGGACTTTTAAAACCAGGAAGCCCTGGGCACTAGGCACACTGCAGCTGCGAAAGGCATCCCAAGAGGAGCGCAAAAGTGACGCAACTTGGCTGCCACCACTGATATTTCCATGAGACCATCCCGAACCTTAGGCTCATTTTCCTTCCTAGGGTTAAGGTTTGAGTTATGCCTAGGGTAAGGGCTCTATTAACCAGAAAGCCCTGAGTTCCAAGAACACAGCAGCTGCGAAGGACTAGCCAAGAAGAGCGCAAAAGTACCACAACATGCCTGCCTCCACAGCTTTTTCCTTGGGGACATGCCTAATTCCTGGCTGATTTGCCTTTCTCGTCTTAGGGTTGGGGTTCGGCCTAGGGCTAGGATTTTTAAAATCAGGAAGCCCTGAGTTCCAGGCACACTGGAGCTGTGAAAGGCATCCAAAAGGGAGTGCAAAAGTGCCACAACATGGCTGCTTTCACGGCTTTTTCCTTGGCAAGAAGCCTAACACCAGGCTGATTTACCTTCCCAGGGTTACTGTTAGGCTTAGGCCTAGGGCTAGGATTTTTGAAACTAGGAAGCCCTGGGCTCCAGGCACACTGCAGCTGTTCAAGGCATCCCAAGGGGAGTACAAAAGTGCAACAACATGGCAGCTTTCACAGCTTTTTCCTTGGCACCATCCCTATACGTAGGCTGATTTATCTGCCTAGGGTTAGGGTTAGGGTTCAGCCTAGGGCTTGGATTTCTTTAACCAGGAAGCCCTGAGTTCCAGGCTTACTTCATCTGCCAAAGGCATCCCAAAGGGAGTGCAGAAGTGCCACAACATGGCTGCTTTCACGGCTTTTCCCTTGGCAAGAAGCCTAACACCAGGCTGATTTACCTTCCCAGGGTTACTGTTAGGCTTAGGCCTAGGGCTAGGATTTTTGAAACTAGGAAGCCCTGGGCTCCAGCCACACTGCAGCTGTTCAAGGCATCCCAAGGGGAGTACAAAAGTGCAACAACATGGCAGCTTTCACAGCTTTTTCCTTGGCACCATCCCTATACCTAGGCTGATTTATCTGCCTAGGGTTAGGGTTAGGCTTCAGCCTAGGGCTTGGATTTCTTTAACCAGGAAGCCCTGAGTTCCAGGCTTACTTCATCTGCCAAAGGCATCCCAAAGGGAGTGCAGAAGTGCCACAACATGGCTGCTTTCACGGCTTTTCCCTTAGGAAGAACCCTAATACCCGGCTGATTTACCTTCCTAGGGTTACTGTTAGGCTTAGGCCTAGGACTTTTAAAACCAGGAAGCCCTGGGCTCCAGGCACACTGCAGCTGCGAAAGGCATCCCAAGGGGAGCGCAAAAGTGACGCAACTTGGCTGCCACCACTGATATTTCCATGAGACCATCCCGAACCATAGGTTGATTTTCCTTCCTAGGGTTAAGGTTTGAGTTATGCCTAGGGTAAGGGCTCTATTAACCAGAAAGCCCTGAGTTCCAAGAACACAGCAGCTGCGAAGGACTAGCCAAGAAGAGCGCAAAAGTAGCACAACATGCCTGCCTCCACAGCTTTTTCCTTGGGGACATGCCTAATTCCTGGCTGATTTGCATTTCTCGTCATAGGGTTGGGGTTCGGCCTAGGGCTAGGATTTTTAAAATCAGGAAGCCCTGAGTTCCAGGCACACTGCAGCTGTGAAAGGCATCCAAAAGGGAGTGCAAAAGTGCCACAACATGGCAGCTTTCATGGCTTTTTCCTTGGCAAGAAGCCTAACACCAGGCTGATTTACCTTCCCAGGGTTACTGTTAGGCTTAGGCCTAGGGCTAGGATTTTTGAAACTAGGAAGCCCTTAGCTCCAGGCACACTGCAGCTGTTCAAGGCATCCCAAGGGGAGTACAAAAGTGCAACAAGATGGCAGCTTTCACAGCTTTTTCCTTGGCACCATCCCTATACCTAGGCTGATTTATCTGCCTAGGGTTAGGGTTAGGGTTCAGCCTAGGGCTTGGATTTCTTTAACCAGGAAGCCCTGAGTTCCAGGCTTACTTCATCTGCCAAAGGCATCCCAAAGGGAGTGCAGAAGTGCCACAACATGGCTGCTTTCACGGCTTTTCCCTTAGGAAGAACCCTAATACCCGGCTGATTTACCTTCCTAGGGTTACTGTTAGGCTTAGGCCTAGGACTTTTAAAACCAGGAAGCCCTGGGCTCCAGGCACACTGCAGCTGCGAAAGGCATCCCAAGGGGAGCGCAAAAGTGACGCAACTTGGCTGCCACCACTGATATTTCCATGAGACCATCCCGAACCATAGGTTGATTTTCCTTCCTAGGGTTAAGGTTTGAGTTATGCCTAGGGTAAGGGCTCTATTAACCAGAAAGCCCTGAGTTCCAAGAACACAGCAGCTGCGAAGGACTAGCCAAGAAGAGCGCAAAAGTAGCACAACATGCCTGCCTCCACAGCTTTTTCCTTGGGGACATGCCTAATTCCTGGCTGATTTGCCTTTCTCGTCATAGGGTTGGGGTTCGGCCTAGGGCTAGGATTTTTAAAATCAGGAAGCCCTGAGTTCCAGGCACACTGCAGCTGTGAAAGGCATCCAAAAGGGAGTGCAAAAGTGCCACAACATGGCTGCTTTCACGGCTTTTTCCTTGGCAAGAAGCCTAACACCAGGCTGATTTACCTTCCCAGGGTTACTGTTAGGCTTAGGCCTAGGGCTAGGATTTTTGAAACTAGGAAGCCCTGGGCTCCAGGCACACTGCAGCTGTTCAAGGCATCCCAAGGGGAGTACAAAAGTGCAACAACATGGCAGCTTTCACAGCTTTTTCCTTGGCACCATCCCTATACCTAGGCTGATTTATCTGCCTAGGGTTAGGGTTAGGCTTCAGCCTAGGGCTTGGATTTCTTTAACCAGGAAGCCCTGAGTTCCAGGCTTACTTCATCTGCCAAAGGCATCCCAAAGGGAGTGCAGAAGTGCCACAACATGGCTGCTTTCACGGCTTTTCCCTTAGGAAGAACCCTAATACCCGGCTGATTTACCTTCCTAGGGTTACTGTTAGGCTTAGGCCTAGGACTTTTAAAACCAAGAAGCCCTGGGCTCTAGGCACACTGCAGCTGCGAAAGGCATCCCAAGGGGAGCGCAAAAGTGACGCAACTTGGCTGCCACCAGTGATATTTCCATGAGACCATCCCGAACCTTAGGCTCATTTTCCTTCCTAGGGTTAAGGTTTGAGTTATGCCTAGGGTAAGGGCTCTATTAACCAGAAAGCCCTGAGTTCCAAGAACACAGCAGCTGCGAAGGACTAGCCAAGAAGAGCGCAAAAGTAGCACAACATGCCTGCCTCCACAGCTTTTTCCTTGGGGACATGCCTAATTCCTGGCTGATTTGCCTTTCTCGTCTTAGGGTTGGGGTTCGGCCTAGGGCTAGGATTTTTAAAATCAGGAAGCCCTGAGTTCCAGGCACACTGGAGCTGTGAAAGGCATCCAAAAGGGAGTGCAAAAGTGCCACAACATGGCTGCTTTCACGGCTTTTTCCTTGGCAAGAAGCCTAACACCAGGCTGATTTACCTTCCCAGGGTTACTGTTAGGCTTAGGCCTAGGGCTAGGATTTTTGAAACTAGGAAGCCCTGGGCTCCAGCCACACTGCAGCTGTTCAAGGCATCCCAAGGGGAGTACAAAAGTGCAACAACATGGCAGCTTTCACAGCTTTTTCCTTGGCACCATCCCTATACCTAGGCTGATTTATCTGCCTAGGGTTAGGGTTAGGGTTCACCCTAGGGCTTGGATTTCTTTAACCAGGAAGCCCTGAGTTCCAGGCTTACTTCATCTGCCAAAGGCATCCCAAAGGGAGTGCAGAAGTGCCACAACATGGCTGCTTTCACGGCTTTTCCCTTAGGAAGAACCCTAATACCCAGCTGATTTACCTTCCTAGGGTTACTGTTAGGCTTAGGCCTAGGACTTTTAAAACCAGGAAGCCCTGGGCTCCAGGCACACTGCAGCTGCGAAATGCATCCCAAGGGGAGCGCAAAAGTGACGCAACTTGGCTGCCACCACTGATATTTCCATGAGACCATCCCGAAACATAGGTTGATTTTCCTTCCTAGGGTTAAGGTTTGAGTTATGCCTAGGGTAAGGGCTCTATTAACCAGAAAGCCCTGAGTTCCAAGAACACAGCAGCTGCGAAGGACTAGCCAAGAAGAGCGAAAAAGTACCACAACATGCCTGCCTCCACAGCTTTTTCCTTGGGGACATGCCTAATTCCTGGCTGATTTGCCTTTCTCGTCTTAGGGTTGGGGTTCGGCCTAGGGCTAGGATTTTTAAAATCAGGAAGCCCTGAGTTCCAGGCACACTGGAGCTGTGAAAGGCATCCAAAAGGGAGTGCAAAAGTGCCACAACATGGCTGCTTTCACGGCTTTTTCCTTGGCAAGAAGCCTAACACCAGGCTGATTTACCTTCCCAGGGTTACTGTTAGGCTTAGGCCTAGGGCTAGGATTTTTGAAACTAGGAAGCCCTGGGCTCCAGGCACACTGCAGCTGTTCAAGGCATCCCAAGGGGAGTACAAAAGTGCAACAACATGGCAGCTTTCACAGCTTTTTCCTTGGCACCATCCCTATACCTAGGCTGATTTATCTGCCTAGGGTTAGGGTTAGGGTTCAGCCTAGGGCTTGGATTTCTTTAACCAGGAAGCCCTGAGTTCCAGGCTTACTTCATCTGCCAAAGGCATCCCAAAGGGAGTGCAGAAGTGCCACAACATGGCTGCTTTCACGGCTTTTCCCTTAGGAAGAACCCTAATACCCGGCTGATTTACCTTCCTAGGGTTACTGTTAGGCTTAGGCCTAGGACTTTTAAAACCAGGAAGCCCTGGGCTCCAGGCACACTGCAGCTGCGAAAGGCATCCCAAGGGGAGCGCAAAAGTGACGCAACTTGGCTGCCACCACTGATATTTCCATGAGACCATCCCGAACCATAGGCTGATTTTCCTTCCTAGGGTTAAGGTTTGAGTTACGCCTAGGGTAAGGGCTCTATTAACCAGAAAGCCCTGAGTTCCAAGAACACAGCAGCTGCGAAGGACTAGCCAAGAAGAGCGCAAAAGTAGCACAACATGCCTGCCTCCACAGCTTTTTCCTTGGGGACATGCCTAATTCCTGGCTGATTTGCCTTTCTCGTCTTAGGGTTGGGGTTCGGCCTAGGGCTAGGATTTTTAAAATCAGGAAGCCCTGAGTTCCAGGCACACTGGAGCTGTGAAAGGCATCCAAAAGGGAGTGCAAAAGTGCCACAACATGGCTGCTTTCACGGCTTTTTCCTTGGCAAGAAGCCTAACACCAGGCTGATTTACCTTCCCAGGGTTACTGTTAGGCTTAGGCCTAGGGCTAGGATTTTTGAAACTAGGAAGCCCTGGGCTCCAGCCACACTGCAGCTGTTCAAGGCATCCCAAGGGGAGTACAAAAGTGCAACAACATGGCAGCTTTCACAGCTTTTTCCTTGGCACCATCCCTATACCTAGGCTGATTTATCTGCCTAGGGTTAGGGTTAGGGTTCAGCCTAGGGCTTGGATTTCTTTAACCAGGAAGCCTTGAGTTCCAGGCTTACTTCATCTGCCAAAGGCATCCCAAAGGGAGTGCAGAAGTGCCACAACATGGCTGCTTTCACGGCTTTTCCCTTAGGAAGAACCCTAATACCCGGCTGATTTACCTTCCTAGGGTTACTGTTAGGCTTAGGCCTAGGACTTTTAAAACCAGGAAGCCCTGGGCTCCAGGCACACTGCAGCTGCGAAAGGCATCCCAAGGGGAGCGCAAAAGTGACGCAACTTGGCTGCCACCACTGATATTTCCATGAGAGCATCCCGAACCATAGGCTGATTTTCCTTCCTAGGCTTAAGGTTTGAGTTACGCCTAGGGTAAGGGCTCTATTAACCAGAAAGCCCTGAGTTCCAAGAACACAGCAGCTGCGAAGGACTAGCCAAGAAGAGCGCAAAAGTAGCACAACATGCCTGCCTCCACAGCTTTTTCCTTGGGGACATGCCTAATTCCTGGCTGATTTGCCTTTCTCGTCTTAGGGTTGGGGTTTGGCCTAGGGCTAGGATTTTTAAAATCAGGAAGCCCTGAGTTCCAGGCACACTGGAGCTGTGAAAGGCATCCAAAAGGGAGTGCAAAAGTGCCACAACATGGCTGCTTTCACGGCTTTTTCCTTGGCAAGAAGCCTAACACCAGGCTGATTTCCCTCCCCAGGGTTACTGTTAGGCTTAGGCCTAGAGCTAGGATTTTTGAAACTAGGAAGTCCTGGGCTCCAGGCACACTGCAGCTGTTCAAGGCATCCCAAGGGGAGTACAAAAGTGCAACAACATGGCAGCTTTCACAGCTTTTTCCTTGGCACCATCCCTATACCTAGGCTGATTTATCTGCCTAGGGTTAGGGTTAGGGTTCAGCCTAGGGCTTGGATTTCTTTAACCAGGAAGCCCTGAGTTCCAGGCTTACTTCATCTGCCAAAGGCATCCCAAAGGGAGTGCAGAAGTGCCACAACATGGCTGCTTTCACGGCTTTTCCCTTAGCAAGAACCCTAATACCCGGCTGATTTACCTTCCTAGGGTTACTGTTAGGCTTAGGCCTAGGACTTTTAAAACCAGGAAGCCCTGGGCTCCAGGCACACTGCAGCTGCGAAAGGCATCCCAAGGGGAGCGCAAAAGTGACGCAACTTGGCTGCCACCACTGATATTTCCATGAGACCATCCCGAAACATAGGTTGATTTTCCTTCCTAGGGTTAAGGTTTGAGTTATGCCTAGGGTAAGGGCTCTATTAACCAGAAAGCCCTGAGTTCCAAGAACACAGCAGCTGCGAAGGACTAGCCAAGAAGAGCGCAAAAGTAGCACAACATGCCTGCCTCCACAGCTTTTTCCTTGGGGACATGCCTAATTCCTGGCTGATTTGCCTTTCTCGTCTTAGGGTTGGGGTTCGGCCTAGGGCTAGGATTTTTAAAATCAGGAAGCCCTGAGTTCCAGGCACACTGGAGCTGTGAAAGGCATCCAAAAGGGAGTGCAAAAGTGCCACAACATGGCTGCTTTCACGGCTTTTTCCTTGGCAAGAAGCCTAACACCAGGCTGATTTACCTTCCCAGGGTTACTGTTAGGCTTAGGCCTAGGGCTAGGATTTTTGAAACTAGGAAGCCCTGGGCTCCAGGCACACTGCAGCTGTTCAAGGCATCCCAAGGGGAGTACAAAAGTGCAACAACATGGCAGCTTTCACAGCTTTTTCCTTGGCACCATCCCTATACCTAGGCTGATTTATCTGCCTAGGGTTAGGGTTAGGGTTCAGCCTAGGGCTTGGATTTCTTTAACCAGGAAGCCCTGAGTTCCAGGCTTACTTCATCTGCCAAAGGCATCCCAAAGGGAGTGCAGAAGTGCCACAACATGGCTGCTTTCACGGCTTTTCCCTTAGGAAGAACCCTAATACCCGGCTGATTTACCTTCCTAGGGTTACTGTTAGGCTTAGGCCTAGGACTTTTAAAACCAGGAAGCCCTGGGCTCCAGGCACACTGCAGCTGCGAAAGGCATCCCAAGGGGAGCGCAAAAGTGACGCAACTTGGCTGCCACCACTGATATTTCCATGAGACCATCCCGAACCATAGGCTGATTTTCCTTCCTAGGGTTAAGGTTTGAGTTACGCCTAGGGTAAGGGCTCTATTAACCAGAAAGCCCTGAGTTCCAAGAACACAGCAGCTGCGAAGGACTAGCCAAGAAGAGCGCAAAAGTAGCACAACATGCCTGCCTCCACAGCTTTTTCCTTGGGGACATGCCTAATTCCTGGCTGATTTGCCTTTCTCGTCTTAGGGTTGGGGTTCGGCCTAGGGCTAGGATTTTTAAAATCAGGAAGCCCTGAGTTCCAGGCACACTGGAGCTGTGAAAGGCATCCAAAAGGGAGTGCAAAAGTGCCACAACATGGCTGCTTTCACGGCTTTTTCCTTGGCAAGAAGCCTAACACCAGGCTGATTTACCTTCCCAGGGTTACTGTTAGGCTTAGGCCTAGGGCTAGGATTTTTGAAACTAGGAAGCCCTGGGCTCCAGGCACACTGCAGCTGTTCAAGGCATCCCAAGGGGAGTACAAAAGTGCAACAACATGGCAGCTTTCACAGCTTTTTCCTTGGCACCATCCCTATACCTAGGCTGATTTATCTGCCTAGGGTTAGGGTTAGGGTTCAGCCTAGGGCTTGGATTTCTTTAACCAGGAAGCCCTGAGTTCCAGGCTTACTTCATCTGCCAAAGGCATCCCAAAGGGAGTGCAGAAGTGCCACAACATGGCTGCTTTCACGGCTTTTCCCTTAGGAAGAACCCTAATACCCGGCTGATTTACCTTCCTAGGGTTACTGTTAGGCTTAGGCCTAGGACTTTTAAAACCAGGAAGCCCTGGGCTCCAGGCACACTGCAGCTGCGAAAGGCATCCCAAGGGGAGCGCAAAAGTGACGGAACTTGGCTGCCACCACTGATATTTCCATGAGAGCATCCCCAACCATAGGCTGATTTTCCTTCCTAGGGTTAAGGTTTGAGTTACGCCTAGGGTAAGGGCTCTATTAACCAGAAAGCCCTGAGTTCCAAGAACACAGCAGCTGCGAAGGACTAGCCAAGAAGAGCGAAAAAGTAGCACAACATGCCTGCCTCCACAGCTTTTTCCTTGGGGACATGCCTAATTCCTGGCTGATTTGCCTTTCTCGTCTTAGGGTTGGGGTTCGGCCTAGGGCTAGGATTTTTAAAATCAGGAAGCCCTGAGTTCCAGGCACACTGGAGCTGTGAAAGGCATCCAAAAGGGAGTGCAAAAGTGCCACAACATGGCTGCTTTCACGGCTTTTTCCTTGGCAAGAAGCCTAACACCAGGCTGATTTCCCTCCCCAGGGTTACTGTTAGGCTTAGGCCTAGAGCTAGGATTTTTGAAACTAGGAAGTCCTGGGCTCCAGGCACACTGCAGCTGTTCAAGGCATCCCAAGGGGAGTACAAAAGTGCAACAACATGGCAGCTTTCACAGCTTTTTCCTTGGCACCATCCCTATACCTAGGCTGATTTATCTGCCTAGGGTTAGGGTTAGGCTTCAGCCTAGGGCTTGGATTTCTTTAACCAGGAAGCCCTGAGTTCCAGGCTTACTTCATCTGCCAAAGGCATCCCAAAGGGAGTGCAGAAGTGCCACAACATGGCTGCTTTCACGGCTTTTCCCTTAGCAAGAACCCTAATACCCGGCTGATTTACCTTCCTAGGGTTACTGTTAGGCTTAGGCCTAGGACTTTTAAAACCAGGAAGCCCTGGGCTCCAGGCACACTGCAGCTGCGAAAGGCATCCCAAGGGGAGCGCAAAAGTGACGCAACTTGGCTGCCACCACTGATATTTCCATGAGAGCATCCCGAACCATAGGCTGATTTTCCTTCCTAGGGTTAAGGTTTGAGTTACGCCTAGGGTAAGGGCTCTATTAACCAGAAAGCCCTGAGTTCCAAGAACACAGCAGCTGCGAAGGACTAGCCAAGAAGAGCGCAAAAGTACCACAACATGCCTGCCTCCACAGCTTTTTCCTTGGGGACATGCCTAATTCCTGGCTGATTTGCCTTTCTCGTCTTAGGGTTGGGGTTTGGCCTAGGGCTAGGATTTTTAAAATCAGGAAGCCCTGAGTTCCAGGCACACTGGAGCTGTGAAAGGCATCCAAAAGGGAGTGCAAAAGTGCCACAACATGGCTGCTTTCACGGCTTTTTCCTTGGCAAGAAGCCTAACACCAGGCTGATTTCCCTTCCCAGGGTTACTGTTAGGCTTAGGCCTAGGGCTAGGATTTTTGAAACTAGGAAGCCCTGGGCTCCAGCCACACTGCAGCTGTTCAAGGCATCCCAAGGGGAGTACAAAAGTGCAACAACATGGCAGCTTTCACAGCTTTTTCCTTGGCACCATCCCTATACCTAGGCTGATTTATCTGCCTAGGGTTAGGGTTAGGGTTCAGCCTAGGGCTTGGATTTCTTTAACCAGGAAGCCCTGAGTTCCAGGCTTACTTCATCTGCCAAAGGCATCCCAAAGGGAGTGCAGAAGTGCCACAACATGGCTGCTTTCACGGCTTTTCCCTTAGGAAGAACCCTAATACCCGGCTGATTTACCTTCCTAGGGTTACTGTTAGGCTTAGGCCTAGGACTTTTAAAACCAGGAAGCCCTGGGCTCCAGGCACACTGCAGCTGCGAAAGGCATCCCAAGGGGAGCGCAAAAGTGACGCAACTTGGCTGCCACCACTGATATTTCCATGAGACCATCCCGAACCATAGGTTGATTTTCCTTCCTAGGGTTAAGGTTTGAGTTATGCCTAGGGTAAGGGCTCTATTAACCAGAAAGCCCTGAGTTCCAAGAACACAGCAGCTGCGAAGGACTACCCAAGAAGAGCGCAAAAGTAGCACAACATGCCTGCCTCCACAGCTTTTTCCTTGGGGACATGCCTAATTCCTGGCTGATTTGCATTTCTCGTCATAGGGTTGGGGTTCGGCCTAGGGCTAGGATTTTTAAAATCAGGAAGCCCTGAGTTCCAGGCACACTGCAGCTGTGAAAGGCATCCAAAAGGGAGTGCAAAAGTGCCACAACATGGCAGCTTTCACGGCTTTTTCCTTGGCAAGAAGCCTAACACCAGGCTGATTTACCTTCCCAGGGTTACTGTTAGGCTTAGGCCTAGGGCTAGGATTTTTGAAACTAGGAAGCCCTTAGCTCCAGGCACACTGCAGCTGTTCAAGGCATCCCAAGGGGAGTACAAAAGTGCAACAACATGGCAGCTTTCACAGCTTTTTCCTTGGCACCATCCCTATACCTAGGCTGATTTATCTGCCTAGGGTTAGGGTTAGCGTTAAGCCTAGGGCTTGGATTTCTTTAACCAGGAAGCCCTGAGTTCCAGGCTTACTTCATCTGCCAAAGGCATTCCAAAGGGAGTACAGAAGTGCCACAACATGGCTGCTTTCACGGCTTTTCCCTTAGGAACAACCCTAATACCCGGCTGATTTACCTTCCTAGGGTTACTGTTAGGCTTAGGCCTAGGACTTTTAAAACCAGGAAGCCCTGGGCTCCAGGCACACTGCAGCTGCGAAAGGCATCCCAAGGGGAGCGCAAAAGTGACGGAACTTGGCTGCCACCACTGATATTTCCATGAGAGCATCCCCAACCATAGGCTGATTTTCCTTCCTAGGGTTAAGGTTTGAGTTACGCCTAGGGTAAGGGCTCTATTAACCAGAAAGCCCTGAGTTCCAAGAACACAGCAGCTGCGAAGGACTAGCCAAGAAGAGCGCAAAAGTAGCACAACATGCCTGCCTCCACAGCTTTTTCCTTGGGGACATGCCTAATTCCTGGCTGATTTGCCTTTCTCGTCTTAGGGTTGGGGTTCGGCCTAGGGCTAGGATTTTTAAAATCAGGAAGCCCTGAGTTCCAGGCACACTGGAGCTGTGAAAGGCATCCAAAAGGGAGTGCAAAAGTGCCACAACATGGCTGCTTTCACGGCTTTTTCCTTGGCAAGAAGCCTAACACCAGGCTGATTTCCCTCCCCAGGGTTACTGTTAGGCTTAGGCCTAGAGCTAGGATTTTTGAAACTAGGAAGTCCTGGGCTCCAGGCACACTGCAGCTGTTCAAGGCATCCCAAGGGGAGTACAAAAGTGCAACAACATGGCAGCTTTCACAGCTTTTTCCTTGGCACCATCCCTATACCTAGGCTGATTTATCTGCCTAGGGTTAGGGTTAGGCTTCAGCCTAGGGCTTGGATTTCTTTAACCAGGAAGCCCTGAGTTCCAGGCTTACTTCATCTGCCAAAGGCATCCCAAAGGGAGTGCAGAAGTGCCACAACATGGCTGCTTTCACGGCTTTTCCCTTAGCAAGAACCCTAATACCCGGCTGATTTACCTTCCTAGGGTTACTGTTAGGCTTAGGCCTAGGACTTTTAAAACCAGGAAGCCCTGGGCTCCAGGCACACTGCAGCTGCGAAAGGCATCCCAAGGGGAGCGCAAAAGTGACGCAACTTGGCTGCCACCACTGATATTTCCATGAGAGCATCCCGAACCATAGGCTGATTTTCCTTCCTAGGGTTAAGGTTTGAGTTACGCCTAGGGTAAGGGCTCTATTAACCAGAAAGCCCTGAGTTCCAAGAACACAGCAGCTGCGAAGGACTAGCCAAGAAGAGCGCAAAAGTACCACAACATGCCTGCCTCCACAGCTTTTTCCTTGGGGACATGCCTAATTCCTGGCTGATTTGCCTTTCTCGTCTTAGGGTTGGGGTTTGGCCTAGGGCTAGGATTTTTAAAATCAGGAAGCCCTGAGTTCCAGGCACACTGGAGCTGTGAAAGGCATCCAAAAGGGAGTGCAAAAGTGCCACAACATGGCTGCTTTCACGGCTTTTTCCTTGGCAAGAAGCCTAACACCAGGCTGATTTCCCTTCCCAGGGTTACTGTTAGGCTTAGGCCTAGGGCTAGGATTTTTGAAACTAGGAAGCCCTGGGCTCCAGCCACACTGCAGCTGTTCAAGGCATCCCAAGGGGAGTACAAAAGTGCAACAACATGGCAGCTTTCACAGCTTTTTCCTTGGCACCATCCCTATACCTAGGCTGATTTATCTGCCTAGGGTTAGGGTTAGGCTTCAGCCTAGGGCTTGGATTTCTTTAACCAGGAAGCCCTGAGTTCCAGGCTTACTTCATCTGCCAAAGGCATCCCAAAGGGAGTGCAGAAGTGCCACAACATGGCTGCTTTCACGGCTTTTCCCTTAGGAAGAACCCTAATACCCGGCTGATTTACCTTCCTAGGGTTACTGTTAGGCTTAGGCCTAGGACTTTTAAAACCAGGAAGCCCTGGGCTCCAGGCACACTGCAGCTGCGAAAGGCATCCCAAGGGGAGCGCAAAAGTGACGCAACTTGGCTGCCACCACTGATATTTCCATGAGACCATCCCGAACCATAGGTTGATTTTCCTTCCTAGGGTTAAGGTTTGAGTTATGCCTAGGGTAAGGGCTCTATTAACCAGAAAGCCCTGAGTTCCAAGAACACAGCAGCTGCGAAGGACTACCCAAGAAGAGCGCAAAAGTAGCACAACATGCCTGCCTCCACAGCTTTTTCCTTGGGGACATGCCTAATTCCTGGCTGATTTGCATTTCTCGTCATAGGGTTGGGGTTCGGCCTAGGGCTAGGATTTTTAAAATCAGGAAGCCCTGAGTTCCAGGCACACTGCAGCTGTGAAAGGCATCCAAAAGGGAGTGCAAAAGTGCCACAACATGGCTGCTTTCACGGCTTTTTCCTTGGCAAGAAGCCTAACACCAGGCTGATTTACCTTCCCAGGGTTACTGTTAGGCTTAGGCCTAGGGCTAGGATTTTTAAAACTAGGAAGCCCTTAGCTCCAGGCACACTGCAGCTGTTCAAGGCATCCCAAGGGGAGTACAAAAGTGCAACAAGATGGCAGCTTTCACAGCTTTTTCCTTGGCACCATCCCTATACCTAGGCTGATTTATCTGCCTAGGGTTAGGGTTAGGGTTCAGCCTAGGGCTTGGATTTCTTTAACCAGGAAGCCCTGAGTTCCAGGCTTACTTCATCTGCCAAAGGCATCCCAAAGG
The DNA here is from genome assembly GCF_027579445.1 of Ammospiza nelsoni. Lineage (NCBI taxonomy): Eukaryota > Metazoa > Chordata > Aves > Passeriformes > Passerellidae > Ammospiza > Ammospiza nelsoni. The sequence continues at coordinate 106,783 of NW_026683205.1, read as the reverse complement.
GAGTGCAGAAGTGCCACAACATGGCTGCTTTCACGGCTTTTCCCTTAGGAAGAACCCTAATACCCGGCTGATTTACCTTCCTAGGGTTACTGTTAGGCTTAGGCCTAGGACTTTTAAAACCAGGAAGCCCTGGGCTCCAGGCACACTGCAGCTGCGAAAGGCATCCCAAGGGGAGCGCAAAAGTGACGCAACTTGGCTGCCACCACTGATATTTCCATGAGACCATCCCGAACCATAGGTTGATTTTCCTTCCTAGGGTTAAGGTTTGAGTTATGCCTAGGGTAAGGGCTCTATTAACCAGAAAGCCCTGAGTTCCAAGAACACAGCAGCTGCGAAGGACTAGCCAAGAAGAGCGCAAAAGTAGCACAACATGCCTGCCTCCACAGCTTTTTCCTTGGGGACATGCCTAATTCCTGGCTGATTTGCCTTTCTCGTCATAGGGTTGGGGTTCGGCCTAGGGCTAGGATTTTTAAAATCAGGAAGCCCTGAGTTCCAGGCACACTGCAGCTGTGAAAGGCATCCAAAAGGGAGTGCAAAAGTGCCACAACATGGCAGCTTTCACGGCTTTTTCCTTGGCAAGAAGCCTAACACCAGGCTGATTTACCTTCCCAGGGTTACTGTTAGGCTTAGGCCTAGAACTAGGATTTTTGAAACTAGGAAGCCCTTAGCTCCAGGCACACTGCAGCTGTTCAAGGCATCCCAAGGGGAGTACAAAAGTGCAACAACATGGCAGCTTTCACAGCTTTTTCCTTGGCACCATCCCTATACCTAGGCTGATTTATCTGCCTAGGGTTAGGGTTAGCGTTAAGCCTAGGGCTTGGATTTCTTTAACCAGGAAGCCCTGAGTTCCAGGCTTACTTCATCTGCCAAAGGCATTCCAAAGGGAGTACAGAAGTGCCACAACATGGCTGCTTTCACGGCTTTTCCCTTAGGAAGAACCCTAATACCCGGCTGATTTACCTTCCTAGGGTTACTGTTAGGCTTAGGCCTAGGACTTTTAAAACCAGGAAGCCCTGGGCTCCAGGCACACTGCAGCTGCGAAAGGCATCCCAAGGGGAGCGCAAAAGTGACGCAACTTGGCTGCCACCACTGATATTTCCATGAGACCATCCCGAACCTTAGGCTGATTTTCCTTCCTAGGCTTAAGGTTTGAGTTATGCCTAGGGTAAGGGCTCTATTAACCAGAAACCCCTGAGTTCCAAGAACACAGCAGCTGCGAAGGACTAGCCAAGAAGAGCGCAAAAGTAGCACAACATGCCTGCCTCCACAGCTTTTTCCTTGGGGACATGCCTAATTCCTGGCTGATTTGCCTTTCTCGTCTTAGGGTTGGGGTTCGGCCTAGGGCTAGGATTTTTAAAATCAGGAAGCCCTGAGTTCCAGGCACACTGCAGCTGTGAAAGGCATCCAAAAGGGAGTGCAAAAGTGCCACAACATGGCTGCTTTCACGGCTTTTTCCTTGGCAAGAAGCCTAACACCAGGCTGATTTACCTTCCCAGGGTTACTGTTAGGCTTAGGCCTAGGGCTAGGATTTTTGAAACTAGGAAGCCCTGGGCTCCAGGCACACTGCAGCTGTTCAAGGCATCCCAAGGGGAGTACAAAAGCGCAACAACATGGCAGCTTTCACAGCTTTTTCCTTGGCACCATCCCTATACCTAGGCTGATTTATCTGCCTAGGGTTAGGGTTAGGGTTCAGCCTAGGGCTTGGATTTCTTTAACCAGGAAGCCCTGAGTTCCAGGCTTACTTCATCTGCCAAAGGCATCCCAAAGGGAGTGCAGAAGTGCCACAACATGGCTGCTTTCACGGCTTTTCCCTTAGGAAGAACCCTAATACCCGGCTGATTTACCTTCCTAGGGTTACTGTTAGGCTTAGGCCTAGGACTTTTAAAACCAGGAAGCCCTGGGCTCCAGGCACACTGCAGCTGCGAAAGGCATCCCAAGGGGAGCGCAAAAGTGACGCAACTTGGCTGCCACCACTGATATTTCCATGAGACCATCCCGAACCATAGGTTGATTTTCCTTCCTAGGGTTAAGGTTTGAGTTATGCCTAGGGTAAGGGCTCTATTAACCAGAAAGCCCTGAGTTCCAAGAACACAGCAGCTGCGAAGGACTAGCCAAGAAGAGCGCAAAAGTACCATAACATGCCTGCCTCCACAGCTTTTTCCTTGGGGACATGCCTAATTCCTGGCTGATTTGCCTTTCTCGTCTTAGGGTTGGGGTTCGGCCTAGGGCTAGGATTTTTAAAATCAGGAAGCCCTGAGTTCCAGGCACACTGGAGCTGTGAAAGGCATCCAAAAGGGAGTGCAAAAGTGCCACAACATGGCTGCTTTCACGGCTTTTTCCTTGGCAAGAAGCCTAACACCAGGCTGATTTACCTTCCCAGGGTTACTGTTAGGCTTAGGCCTAGGGCTAGGATTTTTGAAACTAGGAAGCCCTGGGCTCCAGGCACACTGCAGCTGTTCAAGGCATCCCAAGGGGAGTACAAAAGTGCAACAACATGGCAGCTTTCACAGCTTTTTCCTTGGCACCATCCCTATACCTAGGCTGATTTATCTGCCTAGGGTTAGGGTTAGCGTTAAGCCTAGGGCTTGGATTTCTTTAACCAGGAAGCCCTGAGTTCCAGGCTTACTTCATCTGCCAAAGGCATCCCAAAGGGAGTGCAGAAGTGCCACAACATGGCTGCTTTCACGGCTTTTCCCTTAGGAAGAACCCTAATACCCGGCTGATTTACCTTCCTAGGGTTACTGTTAGGCTTAGGCCTAGGACTTTTAAAACCAGGAAGCCCTGGGCTCCAGGCACACTGCAGCTGCGAAAGGCATCCCAAGGGGAGCGCAAAAGTGATGCAACTTGGCTGCCACCACTGATATTTCCATGAGACCATCCCGAACCATAGGCTGATTTTCCTTCCTAGGGTTAAGGTTTGAGTTACGCTTAGGGTAAGGGCTCTATTAACCAGAAAGCCCTGAGTTCCAAGAACACAGCAGCTGCGAAGGACTACCCAAGAAGAGCGCAAAAGTAGCACAACATGCCTGCCTCCACAGCTTTTTCCTTGGGGACATGCCTAATTCCTGGCTGATTTGCCTTTCTCGTCTTAGGGTTGGGGTTCGGCCTAGGGCTAGGATTTTTAAAATCAGGAAGCCCTGAGTTCCAGGCACACTGCAGCTGTGAAAGGCATCCAAAAGGGAGTGCAAAAGTGCCACAACATGGCTGCTTTCACGGCTTTTTCCTTGGCAAGAAGCCTAACACCAGGCTGATTTACCTTCCCAGGGTTACTGTTAGGCTTAGGCCTAGGGCTAGGATTTTTGAAACTAGGAAGCCCTGGGCTCCAGGCACACTGCAGCTGTTCAAGGCATCCCAAGGGGAGTACAAAAGTGCAACAACATGGCAGCTTTCACAGCTTTTTCCTTGGCACCATCCCTATACCTAGGCTGATTTATCTGCCTAGGGTTAGGGTTAGCGTTAAGCCTAGGGCTTGGATTTCTTTAACCAGGAAGCCCTGAGTTCCAGGCTTACTTCATCTGCCAAAGGCATCCCAAAGGGAGTGCAGAAGTGCCACAACATGGCTGCTTTCACGGCTTTTCCCTTAGGAAGAACCCTAATACCCGGCTGATTTACCTTCCTAGGGTTACTGTTAGGCTTAGGCCTAGGACTTTTAAAACCAGGAAGCCCTGGGCTCCAGGCACACTGCAGCTGCGAAAGGCATCCCAAGGGGAGCGCAAAAGTGACGCAACTTGGCTGCCACCACTGATATTTCCATGAGACCATCCCGAACCATAGGTTGATTTTCCTTCCTAGGGTTAAGGTTTGAGTTATGCCTAGGGTAAGGGCTCTATTAACCAGAAAGCCCTGAGTTCCAAGAACACAGCAGCTGCGAAGGACTAGCCAAGAAGAGCGCAAAAGTAGCACAACATGCCTGCCTCCACAGCTTTTTCCTTGGGGACATGCCTAATTCCTGGCTGATTTGCCTTTCTCGTCTTAGGGTTGGGGTTCGGCCTAGGGCTAGGATTTTTAAAATCAGGAAGCCCTGAGTTCCAGGCACACTGGAGCTGTGAAAGGCATCCAAAAGGGAGTGCAAAAGTGCCACAACATGGCTGCTTTCACGGCTTTTTCCTTGGCAAGAAGCCTAACACCAGGCTGATTTACCTTCCCAGGGTTACTGTTAGGCTTAGGCCTAGGGCTAGGATTTTTGAAACTAGGAAGCCCTGGGCTCCAGGCACACTGCAGCTGTTCAAGGCATCCCAAGGGGAGTACAAAAGTGCAACAACATGGCAGCTTTCACAGCTTTTTCCTTGGCACCATCCCTATACCTAGGCTGATTTATCTGCCTAGGGTTAGGGTTAGCGTTAAGCCTAGGGCTTGGATTTCTTTAACCAGGAAGCCCTGAGTTCCAGGCTTACTTCATCTGCCAAAGGCATCCCAAAGGGAGTGCAGAAGTGCCACAACATGGCTGCTTTCACGGCTTTTCCCTTAGGAAGAACCCTAATACCCGGCTGATTTACCTTCCTAGGGTTACTGTTAGGCTTAGGCCTAGGACTTTTAAAACCAGGAAGCCCTGGGCTCCAGGCACACTGCAGCTGCGAAAGGCATCCCAAGGGGAGCGCAAAAGTGATGCAACTTGGCTGCCACCACTGATATTTCCATGAGACCATCCCGAACCATAGGCTGATTTTCCTTCCTAGGGTTAAGGTTTGAGTTACGCTTAGGGTAAGGGCTCTATTAACCAGAAAGCCCTGAGTTCCAAGAACACAGCAGCTGCGAAGGACTACCCAAGAAGAGCGCAAAAGTACCACAACATGCCTGCCTCCACAGCTTTTTCCTTGGGGACATGCCTAATTCCTGGCTGATTTGCCTTTCTCGTCTTAGGGTTGGGGTTCGGCCTAGGGCTAGGATTTTTAAAATCAGGAAGCCCTGAGTTCCAGGCACACTGGAGCTGTGAAAGGCATCCAAAAGGGAGTGCAAAAGTGCCACAACATGGCTGCTTTCACGGCTTTTTCCTTGGCAAGAAGCCTAACACCAGGCTGATTTACCTTCCCAGGGTTACTGTTAGGCTTAGGCCTAGGGCTAGGATTTTTGAAACTAGGAAGCCCTGGGCTCCAGGCACACTGCAGCTGTTCAAGGCATCCCAAGGGGAGTACAAAAGTGCAACAACATGGCAGCTTTCACAGCTTTTTCCTTGGCACCATCCCTATACCTAGGCTGATTTATCTGCCTAGGGTTAGGGTTAGCGTTAAGCCTAGGGCTTGGATTTCTTTAACCAGGAAGCCCTGAGTTCCAGGCTTACTTCATCTGCCAAAGGCATCCCAAAGGGAGTGCAGAAGTGCCACAACATGGCTGCTTTCACGGCTTTTCCCTTAGGAAGAACCCTAATACCCGGCTGATTTACCTTCCTAGGGTTACTGTTAGGCTTAGGCCTAGGACTTCTAAAACCAGGAAGCCCTGGGCTCCAGGCACACTGCAGCTGCGAAAGGCATCCCAAGGGGAGCGCAAAAGTGACGCAACTTGGCTGCCACCACTGATATTTCCATGAGACCATCCCGAACCATAGGCTGATTTTCCTTCCTAGGGTTAAGGTTTGAGTTATGCCTAGGGTAAGGGCTCTATTAACCAGAAAGCCCTGAGTTCCAAGAACACAGCAGCTGCGAAGGACTAGCCAAGAAGAGCGCAAAAGTAGCACAACATGCCTGCCTCCACAGCTTTTTCCTTGGGGACATGCCTAATTCCTGGCTGATTTGCCTTTCTCGTCTTAGGGTTGGGGTTCGGCCTAGGGCTAGGATTTTTAAAATCAGGAAGCCCTGAGTTCCAGGCACACTGCAGCTGTGAAAGGCATCCAAAAGGGAGTGCAAAAGTGCCACAACATGGCTGCTTTCACGGCTTTTTCCTTGGCAAGAAGCCTAACACCAGGCTGATTTACCTTCCCAGGGTTACTGTTAGGCTTAGGCCTAGGGCTAGGATTTTTGAAACTAGGAAGCCCTGGGCTCCAGGCACACTGCAGCTGTTCAAGGCATCCCAAGGGGAGTACAAAAGTGCAACAACATGGCAGCTTTCACAGCTTTTTCCTTGGCACCATCCCTATACCTAGGCTGATTTATCTGCCTAGGGTTAGGGTTAGCGTTAAGCCTAGGGCTTGGATTTCTTTAACCAGGAAGCCCTGAGTTCCAGGCTTACTTCATCTGCCAAAGGCATCCCAAAGGGAGTGCAGAAGTGCCACAACATGGCTGCTTTCACGGCTTTTCCCTTAGGAAGAACCCTAATACCCGGCTGATTTACCTTCCTAGGGTTACTGTTAGGCTTAGGCCTAGGACTTTTAAAACCAGGAAGCCCTGGGCTCCAGGCACACTGCAGCTGCGAAAGGCATCCCAAGGGGAGCGCAAAAGTGATGCAACTTGGCTGCCACCACTGATATTTCCATGAGACCATCCCGAACCATAGGCTGATTTTCCTTCCTAGGGTTAAGGTTTGAGTTACGCTTAGGGTAAGGGCTCTATTAACCAGAAAGCCCTGAGTTCCAAGAACACAGCAGCTGCGAAGGACTACCCAAGAAGAGCGCAAAAGTACCACAACATGCCTGCCTCCACAGCTTTTTCCTTGGGGACATGCCTAATTCCTGGCTGATTTGCCTTTCTCGTCTTAGGGTTGGGGTTCGGCCTAGGGCTAGGATTTTTAAAAGCAGGAAGCCCTGAGTTCCAGGCACACTGCAGCTGTGAAAGGCATCCAAAAGGGAGTGCAAAAGTGCCACAACATGGCTGCTTTCACGGCTTTTTCCTTGGCAAGAAGCCTAACACCAGGCTGATTTACCTTCCCAGGGTTACTGTTAGGCTTAGGCCTAGGGCTAGGATTTTTGAAACTAGGAAGCCCTGGGCTCCAGGCACACTGCAGCTGTTCAAGGCATCCCAAGGGGAGTACAAAAGTGCAACAACATGGCAGCTTTCACAGCTTTTTCCTTGGCACCATCCCTATACCTAGGCTGATTTATCTGCCTAGGGTTAGGGTTAGGCTTCAGCCTAGGGCTTGGATTTCTTTAACCAGGAAGCCCTGAGTTCCAGGCTTACTTCATCTGCCAAAGGCATCCCAAAGGGAGTGCAGAAGTGCCACAACATGGCTGCTTTCACGGCTTTTCCCTTAGGAAGAACCCTAATACCCGGCTGATTTACCTTCCTAGGGTTACTGTTAGGCTTAGGCCTAGGACTTTTAAAACCAGGAAGCCCTGGGCTCCAGGCACACTGCAGCTGCGAAAGGCATCCCAAGGGGAGCGCAAAAGTGACGCAACTTGGCTGCCACCACTGATATTTCCATGAGACCATCCCGAACCATAGGCTGATTTTCCTTCCTAGGGTTAAGGTTTGAGTTATGCCTAGGGTAAGGGCTCTATTAACCAGAAAGCCCTGAGTTCCAAGAACACAGCAGCTGCGAAGGACTAGCCAAGAAGAGCGCAAAAGTAGCACAACATGCCTGCCTCCACAGCTTTTTCCTTGGGGACATGCCTAATTCCTGGCTGATTTGCCTTTCTCGTCTTAGGGTTGGGGTTCGGCCTAGGGCTAGGATTTTTAAAATCAGGAAGCCCTGAGTTCCAGGCACACTGCAGCTGTGAAAGGCATCCAAAAGGGAGTGCAAAAGTGCCACAACATGGCTGCTTTCACGGCTTTTTCCTTGGCAAGAAGCCTAACACCAGGCTGATTTACCTTCCCAGGGTTACTGTTAGGCTTAGGCCTAGGGCTAGGATTTTTGAAACTAGGAAGCCCTGGGCTCCAGGCACACTGCAGCTGTTCAAGGCATCCCAAGGGGAGTACAAAAGTGCAACAACATGGCAGCTTTCACAGCTTTTTCCTTGGCACCATCCCTATACCTAGGCTGATTTATCTGCCTAGGGTTAGGGTTAGCGTTAAGCCTAGGGCTTGGATTTCTTTAACCAGGAAGCCCTGAGTTCCAGGCTTACTTCATCTGCCAAAGGCATCCCAAAGGGAGTGCAGAAGTGCCACAACATGGCTGCTTTCACGGCTTTTCCCTTAGGAAGAACCCTAATACCCGGCTGATTTACCTTCCTAGGGTTACTGTTAGGCTTAGGCCTAGGACTTTTAAAACCAGGAAGCCCTGGGCTCCAGGCACACTGCAGCTGCGAAAGGCATCCCAAGGGGAGCGCAAAAGTGACGCAACTTGGCTGCCACCACTGATATTTCCATGAGACCATCCCGAACCATAGGTTGATTTTCCTTCCTAGGGTTAAGGTTTGAGTTATGCCTAGGGTAAGGGCTCTATTAACCAGAAAGCCCTGAGTTCCAAGAACACAGCAGCTGCGAAGGACTAGCCAAGAAGAGCGCAAAAGTAGCACAACATGCCTGCCTCCACAGCTTTTTCCTTGGGGACATGCCTAATTCCTGGCTGATTTGCCTTTCTCGTCTTAGGGTTGGGGTTCGGCCTAGGGCTAGGATTTTTAAAATCAGGAAGCCCTGAGTTCCAGGCACACTGGAGCTGTGAAAGGCATCCAAAAGGGAGTGCAAAAGTGCCACAACATGGCTGCTTTCACGGCTTTTTCCTTGGCAAGAAGCCTAACACCAGGCTGATTTACCTTCCCAGGGTTACTGTTAGGCTTAGGCCTAGGGCTAGGATTTTTGAAACTAGGAAGCCCTGGGCTCCAGGCACACTGCAGCTGTTCAAGGCATCCCAAGGGGAGTACAAAAGTGCAACAACATGGCAGCTTTCACAGCTTTTTCCTTGGCACCATCCCTATACCTAGGCTGATTTATCTGTCTAGGGTTAGGGTTAGGCTTCAGCCTAGGGCTTGGATTTCTTTAACCAGGAAGCCCTGAGTTCCAGGCTTACTTCATCTGCCAAAGGCATCCCAAAGGGAGTGCAGAAGTGCCACAACATGGCTGCTTTCACGGCTTTTCCCTTAGGAAGAACCCTAATACCCGGCTGATTTACCTTCCTAGGGTTACTGTTAGGCTTAGGCCTAGGACTTTTAAAACCAGGAAGCCCTGGGCTCCAGGCACACTGCAGCTGCGAAAGGCATCCCAAGGGGAGCGCAAAAGTGACGCAACTTGGCTGCCACCACTGATATTTCCATGAGAGCATCCCGAACCATAGGTTGATTTTCCTTCCTAGGGTTAAGGTTTGAGTTATGCCTAGGGTAAGGGCTCTATTAACCAGAAAGCCCTGAGTTCCAAGAACACAGCAGCTGCGAAGGACTAGCCAAGAAGTGCGCAAAAGTAGCACAACATGCCTGCCTCCACAGCTTTTTCCTTGGGGACATGCCTAATTCCTGGCTGATTTGCCTTTCTCGTCTTAGGGTTGGGGTTCGGCCTAGGGCTAGGATTTTTAAAATCAGGAAGCCCTGAGTTCCAGGCACACTGGAGCTGTGAAAGGCATCCAAAAGGGAGTGCAAAAGTGCCACAACATGGCTGCTTTCACGGCTTTTTCCTTGGCAAGAAGCCTAACACCAGGCTGATTTACCTTCCCAGGGTTACTGTTAGGCTTAGGCCTAGGGCTAGGATTTTTGAAACTAGGAAGCCCTGGGCTCCAGGCACACTGCAGCTGTTCAAGGCATCCCAAGGGGAGTACAAAAGTGCAACAACATGGCAGCTTTCACAGCTTTTTCCTTGGCACCATCCCTATACCTAGGCTGATTTATCTGCCTAGGGTTAGGGTTAGCGTTAAGCCTAGGGCTTGGATTTCTTTAACCAGGAAGCCCTGAGTTCCAGGCTTACTTCATCTGCCAAAGGCATCCCAAAGGGAGTGCAGAAGTGCCACAACATGGCTGCTTTCACGGCTTTTCCCTTAGGAAGAACCCTAATACCCGGCTGATTTACCTTCCTAGGGTTACTGTTAGGCTTAGGCCTAGGACTTCTAAAACCAGGAAGCCCTGGGCTCCAGGCACACTGCAGCTGCGAAAGGCATCCCAAGGGGAGCGCAAAAGTGACGCAACTTGGCTGCCACCACTGATATTTCCATGAGACCATCCCGAACCATAGGCTGATTTTCCTTCCTAGGGTTAAGGTTTGAGTTATGCCTAGGGTAAGGGCTCTATTAACCAGAAAGCCCTGAGTTCCAAGAACACAGCAGCTGCGAAGGACTAGCCAAGAAGAGCGCAAAAGTAGCACAACATGCCTGCCTCCACAGCTTTTTCCTTGGGGACATGCCTAATTCCTGGCTGATTTGCCTTTCTCGTCTTAGGGTTGGGGTTCGGCCTAGGGCTAGGATTTTTAAAATCAGGAAGCCCTGAGTTCCAGGCACACTGCAGCTGTGAAAGGCATCCAAAAGGGAGTGCAAAAGTGCCACAACATGGCTGCTTTCACGGCTTTTTCCTTGGCAAGAAGCCTAACACCAGGCTGATTTACCTTCCCAGGGTTACTGTTAGGCTTAGGCCTAGGGCTAGGATTTTTGAAACTAGGAAGCCCTGGGCTCCAGGCACACTGCAGCTGTTCAAGGCATCCCAAGGGGAGTACAAAAGTGCAACAACATGGCAGCTTTCACAGCTTTTTCCTTGGCACCATCCCTATACCTAGGCTGATTTATCTGCCTAGGGTTAGGGTTAGCGTTAAGCCTAGGGCTTGGATTTCTTTAACCAGGAAGCCCTGAGTTCCAGGCTTACTTCATCTGCCAAAGGCATCCCAAAGGGAGTGCAGAAGTGCCACAACATGGCTGCTTTCACGGCTTTTCCCTTAGGAAGAACCCTAATACCCGGCTGATTTACCTTCCTAGGGTTACTGTTAGGCTTAGGCCTAGGACTTTTAAAACCAGGAAGCCCTGGGCTCCAGGCACACTGCAGCTGCGAAAGGCATCCCAAGGGGAGCGCAAAAGTGATGCAACTTGGCTGCCACCACTGATATTTCCATGAGACCATCCCGAACCATAGGCTGATTTTCCTTCCTAGGGTTAAGGTTTGAGTTACGCTTAGGGTAAGGGCTCTATTAACCAGAAAGCCCTGAGTTCCAAGAACACAGCAGCTGCGAAGGACTACCCAAGAAGAGCGCAAAAGTACCACAACATGCCTGCCTCCACAGCTTTTTCCTTGGGGACATGCCTAATTCCTGGCTGATTTGCCTTTCTCGTCTTAGGGTTGGGGTTCGGCCTAGGGCTAGGATTTTTAAAAGCAGGAAGCCCTGAGTTCCAGGCACACTGCAGCTGTGAAAGGCATCCAAAAGGGAGTGCAAAAGTGCCACAACATGGCTGCTTTCACGGCTTTTTCCTTGGCAAGAAGCCTAACACCAGGCTGATTTACCTTCCCAGGGTTACTGTTAGGCTTAGGCCTAGGGCTAGGATTTTTGAAACTAGGAAGCCCTGGGCTCCAGGCACACTGCAGCTGTTCAAGGCATCCCAAGGGGAGTACAAAAGTGCAACAACATGGCAGCTTTCACAGCTTTTTCCTTGGCACCATCCCTATACCTAGGCTGATTTATCTGCCTAGGGTTAGGGTTAGGCTTCAGCCTAGGGCTTGGATTTCTTTAACCAGGAAGCCCTGAGTTCCAGGCTTACTTCATCTGCCAAAGGCATCCCAAAGGGAGTGCAGAAGTGCCACAACATGGCTGCTTTCACGGCTTTTCCCTTAGGAAGAACCCTAATACCCGGCTGATTTACCTTCCTAGGGTTACTGTTAGGCTTAGGCCTAGGACTTTTAAAACCAGGAAGCCCTGGGCTCCAGGCACACTGCAGCTGCGAAAGGCATCCCAAGGGGAGCGCAAAAGTGACGCAACTTGGCTGCCACCACTGATATTTCCATGAGACCATCCCGAACCATAGGCTGATTTTCCTTCCTAGGGTTAAGGTTTGAGTTATGCCTAGGATAAGGGCTCTATTAACCAGAAAGCCCTGAGTTCCAAGAACACAGCAGCTGCGAAGGACTAGCCAAGAAGAGCGCAAAAGTAGCACAACATGCCTGCCTCCACAGCTTTTTCCTTGGGGACATGCCTAATTCCTGGCTGATTTGCCTTTCTCGTCTTAGGGTTGGGGTTCGGCCTAGGGCTAGGATTTTTAAAATCAGGAAGCCCTGAGTTCCAGGCACACTGCAGCTGTGAAAGGCATCCAAAAGGGAGTGCAAAAGTGCCACAACATGGCTGCTTTCACGGCTTTTTCCTTGGCAAGAAGCCTAACACCAGGCTGATTTACCTTCCCAGGGTTACTGTTAGGCTTAGGCCTAGGGCTAGGATTTTTGAAACTAGGAAGCCCTGGGCTCCAGGCACACTGCAGCTGTTCAAGGCATCCCAAGGGGAGTACAAAAGTGCAACAACATGGCAGCTTTCACAGCTTTTTCCTTGGCACCATCCCTATACCTAGGCTGATTTATCTGCCTAGGGTTAGGGTTAGCGTTAAGCCTAGGGCTTGGATTTCTTTAACCAGGAAGCCCTGAGTTCCAGGCTTACTTCATCTGCCAAAGGCATCCCAAAGGGAGTGCAGAAGTGCCACAACATGGCTGCTTTCACGGCTTTTCCCTTAGGAAGAACCCTAATACCCGGCTGATTTACCTTCCTAGGGTTACTGTTAGGCTTAGGCCTAGGACTTTTAAAACCAGGAAGCCCTGGGCTCCAGGCACACTGCAGCTGCGAAAGGCATCCCAAGGGGAGCGCAAAAGTGACGCAACTTGGCTGCCACCACTGATATTTCCATGAGACCATCCCGAACCATAGGTTGATTTTCCTTCCTAGGGTTAAGGTTTGAGTTATGCCTAGGGTAAGGGCTCTATTAACCAGAAAGCCCTGAGTTCCAAGAACACAGCAGCTGCGAAGGACTAGCCAAGAAGAGCGCAAAAGTAGCACAACATGCCTGCCTCCACAGCTTTTTCCTTGGGGACATGCCTAATTCCTGGCTGATTTGCCTTTCTCGTCTTAGGGTTGGGGTTCGGCCTAGGGCTAGGATTTTTAAAATCAGGAAGCCCTGAGTTCCAGGCACACTGGAGCTGTGAAAGGCATCCAAAAGGGAGTGCAAAAGTGCCACAACATGGCTGCTTTCACGGCTTTTTCCTTGGCAAGAAGCCTAACACCAGGCTGATTTACCTTCCCAGGGTTACTGTTAGGCTTAGGCCTAGGGCTAGGATTTTTGAAACTAGGAAGCCCTGGGCTCCAGGCACACTGCAGCTGTTCAAGGCATCCCAAGGGGAGTACAAAAGTGCAACAACATGGCAGCTTTCACAGCTTTTTCCTTGGCACCATCCCTATACCTAGGCTGATTTATCTGTCTAGGGTTAGGGTTAGGCTTCAGCCTAGGGCTTGGATTTCTTTAACCAGGAAGCCCTGAGTTCCAGGCTTACTTCATCTGCCAAAGGCATCCCAAAGGGAGTGCAGAAGTGCCACAACATGGCTGCTTTCACGGCTTTTCCCTTAGGAAGAACCCTAATACCCGGCTGATTTACCTTCCTAGGGTTACTGTTAGGCTTAGGCCTAGGACTTTTAAAACCAGGAAGCCCTGGGCTCCAGGCACACTGCAGCTGCGAAAGGCATCCCAAGGGGAGCGCAAAAGTGACGCAACTTGGCTGCCACCACTGATATTTCCATGAGAGCATCCCGAACCATAGGTTGATTTTCCTTCCTAGGGTTAAGGTTTGAGTTATGCCTAGGGTAAGGGCTCTATTAACCAGAAAGCCCTGAGTTCCAAGAACACAGCAGCTGCGAAGGACTAGCCAAGAAGTGCGCAAAAGTAGCACAACATGCCTGCCTCCACAGCTTTTTCCTTGGGGACATGCCTAATTCCTGGCTGATTTGCCTTTCTCGTCTTAGGGTTGGGGTTTGGCCTAGGGCTAGGATTTTTAAAATCAGGAAGCCCTGAGTTCCAGGCACACTGGAGCTGTGAAAGGCATCCAAAAGGGAGTGCAAAAGTGCCACAACATGGCTGCTTTCACGGCTTTTTCCTTGGCAAGAAGCCTAACACCAGGCTGATTTACCTTCCCAGGGTTACTGTTAGGCTTAGGCCTAGGGCTAGGATTTTTGAAACTAGGAAGCCCTGGGCTCCAGGCACACTGCAGCTGTTCAAGGCATCCCAAGGGGAGTACAAAAGTGCAACAACATGGCAGCTTTCACAGCTTTTTCCTTGGCACCATCCCTATACCTAGGCTGATTTATCTGCCTAGGGTTAGGGTTAGGGTTCAGCCTAGGGCTTGGATTTCTTTAACCAGGAAGCCCTGAGTTCCAGGCTTACTTCATCTGCCAAAGGCATCCCAAAGGGAGTGCAGAAGTGCCACAACATGGCTGCTTTCACGGCTTTTCCCTTAGGAAGAACCCTAATACCCGGCTGATTTACCTTCCTAGGGTTACTGTTAGGCTTAGGCCTAGGACTTTTAAAACCAGGAAGCCCTGGGCTCCAGGCACACTGCAGCTGCGAAAGGCATCCCAAGGGGAGCGCAAAAGTGACGCAACTTGGCTGCCACCACTGATATTTCCATGAGACCATCCCGAACCATAGGTTGATTTTCCTTCCTAGGGTTAAGGTTTGAGTTATGCCTAGGGTAAGGGCTCTATTAACCAGAAAGCCCTGAGTTCCAAGAACACAGCAGCTGCGAAGGACTAGCCAAGAAGAGCGCAAAAGTACCACAACATGCCTGCCTCCACAGCTTTTTCCTTGGGGACATGCCTAATTCCTGGCTGATTTGCCTTTCTCGTCTTAGGGTTGGGGTTCGGCCTAGGGCTAGGATTTTTAAAATCAGGAAGCCCTGAGTTCCAGGCACACTGGAGCTGTGAAAGGCATCCAAAAGGGAGTGCAAAAGTGCCACAACATGGCTGCTTTCACGGCTTTTTCCTTGGCAAGAAGCCTAACACCAGGCTGATTTACCTTCCCAGGGTTACTGTTAGGCTTAGGCCTAGGGCTAGGATTTTTGAAACTAGGAAGCCCTGGGCTCCAGGCACACTGCAGCTGTTCAAGGCATCCCAAGGGGAGTACAAAAGTGCAACAACATGGCAGCTTTCACAGCTTTTTCCTTGGCACCATCCCTATACCTAGGCTGATTTATCTGCCTAGGGTTAGGGTTAGGGTTCAGCCTAGGGCTTGGATTTCTTTAACCAGGAAGCCCTGAGTTCCAGGCTTACTTCATCTGCCAAAGGCATCCCAAAGGGAGTGCAGAAGTGCCACAACATGGCTGCTTTCACGGCTTTTCCCTTAGGAAGAACCCTAATACCCGGCTGATTTACCTTCCTAGGGTTACTGTTAGGCTTAGGCCTAGGACTTTTAAAACCAGGAAGCCCTGGGCTCCAGGCACACTGCAGCTGCGAAAGGCATCCCAAGGGGAGCGCAAAAGTGACGCAACTTGGCTGCCACCACTGATATTTCCATGAGACCATCCCGAACCATAGGCTGATTTTCCTTCCTAGGGTTAAGGTTTGAGTTACGCCTAGGGTAAGGGCTCTATTAACCAGAAAGCCCTGAGTTCCAAGAACACAGCAGCTGCGAAGGACTAGCCAAGAAGAGCGCAAAAGTAGCACAACATGCCTGCCTCCACAGCTTTTTCCTTGGGGACATGCCTAATTCCTGGCTGATTTGCCTTTCTCGTCTTAGGGTTGGGGTTTGGCCTAGGGCTAGGATTTTTAAAATCAGGAAGCCCTGAGTTCCAGGCACACTGGAGCTGTGAAAGGCATCCAAAAGGGAGTGCAAAAGTGCCACAACATGGCTGCTTTCACGGCTTTTTCCTTGGCAAGAAGCCTAACACCAGGCTGATTTCCCTTCCCAGGGTTACTGTTAGGCTTAGGCCTAGGGCTAGGATTTTTGAAACTAGGAAGCCCTGGGCTCCAGGCACACTGCAGCTGTTCAAGGCATCCCAAGGGGAGTACAAAAGTGCAACAACATGGCAGCTTTCACAGCTTTTTCCTTGGCACCATTCCTATACCTAGGCTGATTTATCTGCCTAGGGTTAGGGTTAGGGTTCAGCCTAGGGCTTGGATTTCTTTAACCAGGAAGCCCTGAGTTCCAGGCTTACTTCATCTGCCAAAGGCATCCCAAAGGGAGTGCAGAAGTGCCACAACATGGCTGCTTTCACGGCTTTTCCCTTAGGAAGAACCCTAATACCCGGCTGATTTACCTTCCTAGGGTTACTGTTAGGCTTAGGCCTAGGACTTTTAAAACCAAGAAGCCCTGGGCTCCAGGCACACTGCAGCTGCGAAAGGCATCCCAAGGGGAGCGCAAAAGTGACGCAACTTGGCTGCCACCACTGATATTTCCATGAGACCATCCCGAAACATAGGTTGATTTTCCTTCCTAGGGTTAAGGTTTGAGTTATGCCTAGGGTAAGGGCTCTATTAACCAAAAAGCCCTGAGTTGCAAGAACACAGCAGCTGCGAAGGACTAGCCAAGAAGAGCGCAAAAGTAGCACAACATGCCTGCCTCCACAGCTTTTTCCTTGGGGACATGCCTAATTCCTGGCTGATTTGCCTTTCTCGTCTTAGGGTTGGGGTTCGGCCTAGGGCTAGGATTTTTAAAATCAGGAAGCCCTGAGTTCCAGGCACACTGCAGCTGTGAAAGGCATCCAAAAGGGAGTGCAAAAGTGCCACAACATGGCTGCTTTCACGGCTTTTTCCTTGGCAAGAAGCCTAACACCAGGCTGATTTACCTTCCCAGGGTTACTGTTAGGCTTAGGCCTAGGGCTAGGATTTTTGAAACTAGGAAGCCCTGGGCTCCAGGCACACTGCAGCTGTTCAAGGCATCCCAAGGGGAGTACAAAAGTGCAACAACATGGCAGCTTTCACAGCTTTTTCCTTGGCACCATCCCTATACCTAGGCTGATTTATCTGCCTAGGGTTAGGGTTAGGGTTCAGCCTAGGGCTTGGATTTCTTTAACCAGGAAGCCCTGAGTTCCAGGCTTACTTCATCTGCCAAAGGCATCCCAAAGGGAGTGCAGAAGTGCCACAACATGGCTGCTTTCACGGCTTTTCCCTTAGGAAGAACCCTAATACCCGGCTGATTTACCTTCCTAGGGTTACTGTTAGGCTTAGGCCTAGGACTTTTAAAACCAAGAAGCCCTGGGCTCCAGGCACACTGCAGCTGCGAAAGGCATCCCAAGGGGAGCGCAAAAGTGACGCAACTTGGCTGCCACCACTGATATTTCCATGAGACCATCCCGAAACATAGGTTGATTTTCCTTCCTAGGGTTAAGGTTTGAGTTATGCCTAGGGTAAGGGCTCTATTAACCAGAAAGCCCTGAGTTCCAAGAACACAGCAGCTGCGAAGGACTAGCCAAGAAGAGCGCAAAAGTAGCACAACATGCCTGCCTCCACAGCTTTTTCCTTGGGGACATGCCTAATTCCTGGCTGATTTGCCTTTCTCGTCTTAGGGTTGGGGTTCGGCCTAGGGCTAGGATTTTTAAAATCAGGAAGCCCTGAGTTCCAGGCACACTGCAGCTGTGAAAGGCATCCAAAAGGGAGTGCAAAAGTGCCACAACATGGCTGCTTTCACGGCTTTTTCCTTGGCAAGAAGCCTAACACCAGGCTGATTTACCTTCCCAGGGTTACTGTTAGGCTTAGGCCTAGGGCTAGGATTTTTGAAACTAGGAAGCCCTGGGCTCCAGGCACACTGCAGCTGTTCAAGGCATCCCAAGGGGAGTACAAAAGTGCAACAACATGGCAGCTTTCACAGCTTTTTCCTTGGCACCATCCCTATACCTAGGCTGATTTATCTGCCTAGGGTTAGGGTTAGCGTTAAGCCTAGGGCTTGGATTTCTTTAACCAGGAAGCCCTGAGTTCCAGGCTTACTTCATCTGCCAAAGGCATCCCAAAGGGAGTGCAGAAGTGCCACAACATGGCTGCTTTCACGGCTTTTCCCTTAGGAAGAACCCTAATACCCGGCTGATTTACCTTCCTAGGGTTACTGTTAGGCTTAGGCCTAGGACTTTTAAAACCAGGAAGCCCTGGGCTCCAGGCACACTGCAGCTGCGAAAGGCATCCCAAGGGGAGCGCAAAAGTGACGCAACTTGGCTGCCACCACTGATATTTCCATGAGAGCATCCCGAACCATAGGCTGATTTTCCTTCCTAGGGTTAAAGTTTGAGTTACGCCTAGGGTAAGTGCTCTATTAACCAGAAAGCCCTGAGTTCCAAGAACACAGCAGCTGCGAAGGACTAGCCAAGAAGAGCGCAAAAGTAGCACAACATGCCTGCCTCCACAGCTTTTTCCTTGGGGACATGCCTAATTCCTGGCTGATTTGCCTATCTCGTCTTAGGGTTGGGGTTTGGCCTAGGGCTAGGATTTTTAAAATCAGGAAGCCCTGAGTTCCAGGCACACTGGAGCTGTGAAAGGCATCCAAAAGGGAGTGCAAAAGTGCCACAACATGGCTGCTTTCACGGCTTTTTCCTTGGCAAGAAGCCTAACACCAGGCTGATTTACCTTCCCAGGGTTACTGTTAGGCTTAGGCCTAGGGCTAGGATTTTTGAAACTAGGAAGCCCTGGGCTCCAGGCACACTGCAGCTGTTCAAGGCATCCCAAGGGGAGTACAAAAGTGCAACAACATGGCAGCTTTCACAGCTTTTTCCTTGGCACCATCCCTATACCTAGGCTGATTTATCTGCCTAGGGTTAGGGTTCAGCCTAGGGCTTGGATTTCTTTAACCAGGAAGCCCTGAGTTCCAGGCTTACTTCATCTGCCAAAGGCATCCCAAAGGGAGTGCAGAAGTGCCACAACATGGCTGCTTTCACGGCTTTTCCCTTAGGAAGAACCCTAATACCCGGCTGATTTACCTTCCTAGGGTTACTGTTAGGCTTAGGCCTAGGACTTTTAAAACCAAGAAGCCCTGGGCTCCAGGCACACTGCAGCTGCGAAAGGCATCCCAAGGGGAGCGCAAAAGTGACGCAACTTGGCTGCCACCACTGATATTTCCATGAGACCATCCCGAAACATAGGTTGATTTTCCTTCCTAGGGTTAAGGTTTGAGTTATGCCTAGGGTAAGGGCTCTATTAACCAAAAAGCCCTGAGTTGCAAGAACACAGCAGCTGCGAAGGACTAGCCAAGAAGAGCGCAAAAGTAGCACAACATGCCTGCCTCCACAGCTTTTTCCTTGGGGACATGCCTAATTCCTGGCTGATTTGCCTTTCTCGTCTTAGGGTTGGGGTTCGGCCTAGGGCTAGGATTTTTAAAATCAGGAAGCCCTGAGTTCCAGGCACACTGCAGCTGTGAAAGGCATCCAAAAGGGAGTGCAAAAGTGCCACAACATGGCTGCTTTCACGGCTTTTTCCTTGGCAAGAAGCCTAACACCAGGCTGATTTACCTTCCCAGGGTTACTGTTAGGCTTAGGCCTAGGGCTAGGATTTTTGAAACTAGGAAGCCCTGGGCTCCAGGCACACTGCAGCTGTTCAAGGCATCCCAAGGGGAGTACAAAAGTGCAACAACATGGCAGCTTTCACAGCTTTTTCCTTGGCACCATCCCTATACCTAGGCTGATTTATCTGCCTAGGGTTAGGGTTAGGGTTCAGCCTAGGGCTTGGATTTCTTTAACCAGGAAGCCCTGAGTTCCAGGCTTACTTCATCTGCCAAAGGCATCCCAAAGGGAGTGCAGAAGTGCCACAACATGGCTGCTTTCACGGCTTTTCCCTTAGGAAGAACCCTAATACCCGGCTGATTTACCTTCCTAGGGTTACTGTTAGGCTTAGGCCTAGGACTTTTAAAACCAGGAAGCCCTGGGCTCCAGGCACACTGCAGCTGCGAAAGGCATCCCAAGGGGAGCGCAAAAGTGACGCAACTTGGCTGCCACCACTGATATTTCCATGAGACCATCCCGAACCATAGGTTGATTTTCCTTCCTAGGGTTAAGGTTTGAGTTATGCCTAGGGTAAGGGCTCTATTAACCAGAAAGCCCTGAGTTCCAAGAACACAGCAGCTGCGAAGGACTAGCCAAGAAGAGCGCAAAAGTAGCACAACATGCCTGCCTCCACAGCTTTTTCCTTGGGGACATGCCTAATTCCTGGCTGATTTGCCTTTCTCGTCTTAGGGTTGGGGTTCGGCCTAGGGCTAGGATTTTTAAAATCAGGAAGCCCTGAGTTCCAGGCACACTGGAGCTGTGAAAGGCATCCAAAAGGGAGTGCAAAAGTGCCACAACATGGCTGCTTTCACGGCTTTTTCCTTGGCAAGAAGCCTAACACCAGGCTGATTTACCTTCCCAGGGTTACTGTTAGGCTTAGGCCTAGGGCTAGGATTTTTGAAACTAGGAAGCCCTTAGCTCCAGGCACACTGCAGCTGTTCAAGGCATCCCAAGGGGAGTACAAAAGTGCAACAACATGGCAGCTTTCACAGCTTTTTCCTTGGCACCATCCCTATACCTAGGCTGATTTATCTGCCTAGGGTTAGGGTTAGCGTTAAGCCTAGGGCTTGGATTTCTTTAACCAGGAAGCCCTGAGTTCCAGGCTTACTTCATCTGCCAAAGGCATCCCAAAGGGAGTGCAGAAGTGCCACAACATGGCTGCTTTCACGGCTTTTCCCTTAGGAAGAACCCTAATACCCGGCTGATTTACCTTCCTAGGGTTACTGTTAGGCTTAGGCCTAGGACTTTTAAAACCAGGAAGCCCTGGGCTCCAGGCACACTGCAGCTGCGAAAGGCATCCCAAGGGGAGCGCAAAAGTGACGCAACTTGGCTGCCACCACTGATATTTCCATGAGACCATCCCGAACCATAGGCTGATTTTCCTTCCTAGGGTTAAGGTTTGAGTTACGCCTAGGGTAAGGGTTCTATTAACCAGAAAGCCCTGAGTTCCAAGAACACAGCAGCTGCGAAGGACTAGCCAAGAAGAGCGCAAAAGTACCACAACATGCCTGCCTCCACAGCTTTTTCCTTGGGGACATGCCTAATTCCTGGCTGATTTGCCTTTCTCGTCTTAGGGTTGGGGTTCGGCCTAGGGCTAGGATTTTTAAAATCAGGAAGCCCTGAGTTCCAGGCACACTGGAGCTGTGAAAGGCATCCAAAAGGGAGTGCAAAAGTGCCACAACATGGCTGCTTTCACGGCTTTTTCCTTGGCAAGAAGCCTAACACCAGGCTGATTTACCTTCCCAGGGTTACTGTTAGGCTTAGGCCTAGGGCTAGGATTTTTGAAACTAGGAAGCCCTGGGCTCCAGGCACACTGCAGCTGTTCAAGGCATCCCAAGGGGAGTACAAAAGTGCAACAACATGGCAGCTTTCACAGCTTTTTCCTTGGCACCATCCCTATACCTAGGCTGATTTATCTGCCTAGGGTTAGGGTTAGGCTTCAGCCTAGGGCTTGGATTTCTTTAACCAGGAAGCCCTGAGTTCCAGGCTTACTTCATCTGCCAAAGGCATCCCAAAGGGAGTGCAGAAGTGCCACAACATGGCTGCTTTCACGGCTTTTCCCTTAGGAAGAACCCTAATACCCGGCTGATTTACCTTCCTAGGGTTACTGTTAGGCTTAGGCCTAGGACTTTTAAAACCAGGAAGCCCTGGGCTCCAGGCACACTGCAGCTGCGAAAGGCATCCCAAGGGGAGCGCAAAAGTGACGCAACTTGGCTGCCACCACTGATATTTCCATGAGACCATCCCGAACCATAGGTTGATTTTCCTTCCTAGGGTTAAGGTTTGAGTTATGCCTAGGGTAAGGGCTCTATTAACCAGAAAGCCCTGAGTTCCAAGAACACAGCAGCTGCGAAGGACTAGCCAAGAAGAGCGCAAAAGTAGCACAACATGCCTGCCTCCACAGCTTTTTCCTTGGGGACATGCCTAATTCCTGGCTGATTTGCCTTTCTCGTCTTAGGGTTGGGGTTCGGCCTAGGGCTAGGATTTTTAAAATCAGGAAGCCCTGAGTTCCAGGCACACTGGAGCTGTGAAAGGCATCCAAAAGGGAGTGCAAAAGTGCCACAACATGGCTGCTTTCACGGCTTTTTCCTTGGCAAGAAGCCTAACACCAGGCTGATTTACCTTCCCAGGGTTACTGTTAGGCTTAGGCCTAGGGCTAGGATTTTTGAAACTAGGAAGCCCTGGGCTCCAGGCACACTGCAGCTGTTCAAGGCATCCCAAGGGGAGTACAAAAGTGCAACAACATGGCAGCTTTCACAGCTTTTTCCTTGGCACCATCCCTATACCTAGGCTGATTTATCTGCCTAGGGTTAGGGTTAGCGTTAAGCCTAGGGCTTGGATTTCTTTAACCAGGAAGCCCTGAGTTCCAGGCTTACTTCATCTGCCAAAGGCATCCCAAAGGGAGTGCAGAAGTGCCACAACATGGCTGCTTTCACGGCTTTTCCCTTAGGAAGAACCCTAATACCCGGCTGATTTACCTTCCTAGGGTTACTGTTAGGCTTAGGCCTAGGACTTTTAAAACCAGGAAGCCCTGGGCTCCAGGCACACTGCAGCTGCGAAAGGCATCCCAAGGGGAGCGCAAAAGTGACGCAACTTGGCTGCCACCACTGATATTTCCATGAGACCATCCCGAACCATAGGCTGATTTTCCTTCCTAGGGTTAAGGTTTGAGTTACGCCTAGGGTAAGGGCTCTATTAACCAGAAAGCCCTGAGTTCCAAGAACACAGCAGCTGCGAAGGACTACCCAAGAAGAGCGCAAAAGTAGCACAACATGCCTGCCTCCACAGCTTTTTCCTTGGGGACATGCCTAATTCCTGGCTGATTTGCCTTTCTCGTCTTAGGGTTGGGGTTTGGCCTAGGGCTAGGATTTTTAAAATCAGGAAGCCCTGAGTTCCAGGCACACTGGAGCTGTGAAAGGCATCCAAAAGGGAGTGCAAAAGTGCCACAACATGGCTGCTTTCACGGCTTTTTCCTTGGCAAGAAGCCTAACACCAGGCTGATTTCCCTTCCCAGGGTTACTGTTAGGCTTAGGCCTAGGGCTAGGATTTTTGAAACTAGGAAGCCCTGGGCTCCAGGCACACTGCAGCTGTTCAAGGCATCCCAAGGGGAGTACAAAAGTGCAACAACATGGCAGCTTTCACAGCTTTTTCCTTGGCACCATTCCTATACCTAGGCTGATTTATCTGCCTAGGGTTAGGGTTAGGGTTCAGCCTAGGGCTTGGATTTCTTTAACCAGGAAGCCCTGAGTTCCAGGCTTACTTCATCTGCCAAAGGCATCCCAAAGGGAGTGCAGAAGTGCCACAACATGGCTGCTTTCACGGCTTTTCCCTTAGGAAGAACCCTAATACCCGGCTGATTTACCTTCCTAGGGTTACTGTTAGGCTTAGGCCTAGGACTTTTAAAACCAAGAAGCCCTGGGCTCCAGGCACACTGCAGCTGCGAAAGGCATCCCAAGGGGAGCGCAAAAGTGACGCAACTTGGCTGCCACCACTGATATTTCCATGAGACCATCCCGAAACATAGGTTGATTTTCCTTCCTAGGGTTAAGGTTTGAGTTATGCCTAGGGTAAGGGCTCTATTAACCAAAAAGCCCTGAGTTGCAAGAACACAGCAGCTGCGAAGGACTAGCCAAGAAGAGCGCAAAAGTAGCACAACATGCCTGCCTCCACAGCTTTTTCCTTGGGGACATGCCTAATTCCTGGCTGATTTGCCTTTCTCGTCTTAGGGTTGGGGTTCGGCCTAGGGCTAGGATTTTTAAAATCAGGAAGCCCTGAGTTCCAGGCACACTGCAGCTGTGAAAGGCATCCAAAAGGGAGTGCAAAAGTGCCACAACATGGCTGCTTTCACGGCTTTTTCCTTGGCAAGAAGCCTAACACCAGGCTGATTTACCTTCCCAGGGTTACTGTTAGGCTTAGGCCTAGGGCTAGGATTTTTGAAACTAGGAAGCCCT
This sequence comes from Ammospiza nelsoni, assembly GCF_027579445.1. NCBI lineage: Eukaryota > Metazoa > Chordata > Aves > Passeriformes > Passerellidae > Ammospiza > Ammospiza nelsoni. The sequence goes on along the minus strand of NW_026683205.1, from coordinate 83,140 downwards.
GGGCTCCAGGCACACTGCAGCTGTTCAAGGCATCCCAAGGGGAGTACAAAAGTGCAACAACATGGCAGCTTTCACAGCTTTTTCCTTGGCACCATCCCTATACCTAGGCTGATTTATCTGCCTAGGGTTAGGGTTAGGGTTCAGCCTAGGGCTTGGATTTCTTTAACCAGGAAGCCCTGAGTTCCAGGCTTACTTCATCTGCCAAAGGCATCCCAAAGGGAGTGCAGAAGTGCCACAACATGGCTGCTTTCACGGCTTTTCCCTTAGGAAGAACCCTAATACCCGGCTGATTTACCTTCCTAGGGTTACTGTTAGGCTTAGGCCTAGGACTTTTAAAACCAGGAAGCCCTGGGCTCCAGGCACACTGCAGCTGCGAAAGGCATCCCAAGGGGAGCGCAAAAGTGACGCAACTTGGCTGCCACCACTGATATTTCCATGAGACCATCCCGAACCATAGGTTGATTTTCCTTCCTAGGGTTAAGGTTTGAGTTATGCCTAGGGTAAGGGCTCTATTAACCAGAAAGCCCTGAGTTCCAAGAACACAGCAGCTGCGAAGGACTAGCCAAGAAGAGCGCAAAAGTACCACAACATGCCTGCCTCCACAGCTTTTTCCTTGGGGACATGCCTAATTCCTGGCTGATTTGCCTTTCTCGTCTTAGGGTTGGGGTTCGGCCTAGGGCTAGGATTTTTAAAATCAGGAAGCCCTGAGTTCCAGGCACACTGGAGCTGTGAAAGGCATCCAAAAGGGAGTGCAAAAGTGCCACAACATGGCTGCTTTCACGGCTTTTTCCTTGGCAAGAAGCCTAACACCAGGCTGATTTACCTTCCCAGGGTTACTGTTAGGCTTAGGCCTAGGGCTAGGATTTTTGAAACTAGGAAGCCCTGGGCTCCAGGCACACTGCAGCTGTTCAAGGCATCCCAAGGGGAGTACAAAAGTGCAACAACATGGCAGCTTTCACAGCTTTTTCCTTGGCACCATCCCTATACCTAGGCTGATTTATCTGCCTAGGGTTAGGGTTAGCGTTAAGCCTAGGGCTTGGATTTCTTTAACCAGGAAGCCCTGAGTTCCAGGCTTACTTCATCTGCCAAAGGCATCCCAAAGGGAGTGCAGAAGTGCCACAACATGGCTGCTTTCACGGCTTTTCCCTTAGGAAGAACCCTAATACCCGGCTGATTTACCTTCCTAGGGTTACTGTTAGGCTTAGGCCTAGGACTTTTAAAACCAGGAAGCCCTGGGCTCCAGGCACACTGCAGCTGCGAAAGGCATCCCAAGGGGAGCGCAAAAGTGACGCAACTTGGCTGCCACCACTGATATTTCCATGAGACCATCCCGAACCATAGGCTGATTTTCCTTCCTAGGGTTAAGGTTTGAGTTACGCCTAGGGTAAGGGCTCTATTAACCAGAAAGCCCTGAGTTCCAAGAACACAGCAGCTGCGAAGGACTAGCCAAGAAGAGCGCAAAAGTAGCACAACATGCCTGCCTCCACAGCTTTTTCCTTGGGGACATGCCTAATTCCTGGCTGATTTGCCTTTCTCGTCTTAGGGTTGGGGTTTGGCCTAGGGCTAGGATTTTTAAAATCAGGAAGCCCTGAGTTCCAGGCACACTGGAGCTGTGAAAGGCATCCAAAAGGGAGTGCAAAAGTGCCACAACATGGCTGCTTTCACGGCTTTTTCCTTGGCAAGAAGCCTAACACCAGGCTGATTTACCTTCCCAGGGTTACTGTTAGGCTTAGGCCTAGGGCTAGGATTTTTGAAACTAGGAAGCCCTGGGCTCCAGGCACACTGCAGCTGTTCAAGGCATCCCAAGGGGAGTACAAAAGTGCAACAACATGGCAGCTTTCACAGCTTTTTCCTTGGCACCATTCCTATACCTATGCTGATTTATCTGCCTAGGGTTAGGGTTAGCGTTAAGCCTAGGGCTTGGATTTCTTTAACCAGGAAGCCCTGAGTTCCAGGCTTACTTCATCTGCCAAAGGCATCCCAAAGGGAGTGCAGAAGTGCCACAACATGGCTGCTTTCACGGCTTTTCCCTTAGGAAGAACCCTAATACCCGGCTGATTTACCTTCCTAGGGTTACTGTTAGGCTTAGGCCTAGGACTTTTAAAACCAAGAAGCCCTGGGCTCCAGGCACACTGCAGCTGCGAAAGGCATCCCAAGGGGAGCGCAAAAGTGACGCAACTTGGCTGCCACCACTGATATTTCCATGAGACCATCCCGAAACATAGGTTGATTTTCCTTCCTAGGGTTAAGGTTTGAGTTATGCCTAGGGTAAGGGCTCAATTAACCAAAAAGCCCTGAGTTGCAAGAACACAGCAGCTGCGAAGGACTAGCCAAGAAGAGCGCAAAAGTAGCACAACATGCCTGCCTCCACAGCTTTTTCCTTGGGGACATGCCTAATTCCTGGCTGATTTGCCTTTCTCGTCTTAGGGTTGGGGTTCGGCCTAGGGCTAGGATTTTTAAAATCAGGAAGCCCTGAGTTCCAGGCACACTGGAGCTGTGAAAGGCATCCAAAAGGGAGTGCAAAAGTGCCACAACATGGCTGCTTTCACGGCTTTTTCCTTGGCAAGAAGCCTAACACCAGGCTGATTTACCTTCCCAGGGTTACTGTTAGGCTTAGGCCTAGGGCTAGGATTTTTGAAACTAGGAAGCCCTGGGCTCCAGGCACACTGCAGCTGTTCAAGGCATCCCAAGGGGAGTACAAAAGTGCAACAACATGGCAGCTTTCACAGCTTTTTCCTTGGCACCATCCCTATACCTAGGCTGATTTATCTGCCTAGGGTTAGGGTTAGGGTTCAGCCTAGGGCTTGGATTTCTTTAACCAGGAAGCCCTGAGTTCCAGGCTTACTTCATCTGCCAAAGGCATCCCAAAGGGAGTGCAGAAGTGCCACAACATGGCTGCTTTCACGGCTTTTCCCTTAGGAAGAACCCTAATACCCGGCTGATTTACCTTCCTAGGGTTACTGTTAGGCTTAGGCCTAGGACTTTTAAAACCAGGAAGCCCTGGGCTCCAGGCACACTGCAGCTGCGAAAGGCATCCCAAGGGGAGCGCAAAAGTGACGCAACTTGGCTGCCACCACTGATATTTCCATGAGAGCATCCCGAACCATAGGTTGATTTTCCTTCCTAGGGTTAAGGTTTGAGTTATGCCTAGGGTAAGGGCTCTATTAACCAGAAAGCCCTGAGTTCCAAGAACACAGCAGCTGCGAAGGACTAGCCAAGAAGTGCGCAAAAGTAGCACAACATGCCTGCCTCCACAGCTTTTTCCTTGGGGACATGCCTAATTCCTGGCTGATTTGCCTTTCTCGTCTTAGGGTTGGGGTTTGGCCTAGGGCTAGGATTTTTAAAATCAGGAAGCCCTGAGTTCCAGGCACACTGGAGCTGTGAAAGGCATCCAAAAGGGAGTGCAAAAGTGCCACAACATGGCTGCTTTCACGGCTTTTTCCTTGGCAAGAAGCCTAACACCAGGCTGATTTACCTTCCCAGGGTTACTGTTAGGCTTAGGCCTAGGGCTAGGATTTTTGAAACTAGGAAGCCCTGGGCTCCAGGCACACTGCAGCTGTTCAAGGCATCCCAAGGGGAGTACAAAAGTGCAACAACATGGCAGCTTTCACAGCTTTTTCCTTGGCACCATCCCTATACCTAGGCTGATTTATCTGCCTAGGGTTAGGGTTAGGGTTCAGCCTAGGGCTTGGATTTCTTTAACCAGGAAGCCCTGAGTTCCAGGCTTACTTCATCTGCCAAAGGCATCCCAAAGGGAGTGCAGAAGTGCCACAACATGGCTGCTTTCACGGCTTTTCCCTTAGGAAGAACCCTAATACCCGGCTGATTTACCTTCCTAGGGTTACTGTTAGGCTTAGGCCTAGGACTTTTAAAACCAGGAAGCCCTGGGCTCCAGGCACACTGCAGCTGCGAAAGGCATCCCAAGGGGAGCGCAAAAGTGACGCAACTTGGCTGCCACCACTGATATTTCCATGAGACCATCCCGAACCATAGGTTGATTTTCCTTCCTAGGGTTAAGGTTTGAGTTATGCCTAGGGTAAGGGCTCTATTAACCAGAAAGCCCTGAGTTCCAAGAACACAGCAGCTGCGAAGGACTAGCCAAGAAGAGCGCAAAAGTAGCACAACATGCCTGCCTCCACAGCTTTTTCCTTGGGGACATGCCTAATTCCTGGCTGATTTGCCTTTCTCGTCTTAGGGTTGGGGTTCGGCCTAGGGCTAGGATTTTTAAAATCAGGAAGCCCTGAGTTCCAGGCACACTGGAGCTGTGAAAGGCATCCAAAAGGGAGTGCAAAAGTGCCACAACATGGCTGCTTTCACGGCTTTTTCCTTGGCAAGAAGCCTAACACCAGGCTGATTTACCTTCCCAGGGTTACTGTTAGGCTTAGGCCTAGGGCTAGGATTTTTGAAACTAGGAAGCCCTGGGCTCCAGGCACACTGCAGCTGTTCAAGGCATCCCAAGGGGAGTACAAAAGTGCAACAACATGGCAGCTTTCACAGCTTTTTCCTTGGCACCATCCCTATACCTAGGCTGATTTATCTGCCTAGGGTTAGGGTTAGCGTTAAGCCTAGGGCTTGGATTTCTTTAACCAGGAAGCCCTGAGTTCCAGGCTTACTTCATCTGCCAAAGGCATCCCAAAGGGAGTGCAGAAGTGCCACAACATGGCTGCTTTCACGGCTTTTCCCTTAGGAAGAACCCTAATACCCGGCTGATTTACCTTCCTAGGGTTACTGTTAGGCTTAGGCCTAGGACTTTTAAAACCAAGAAGCCCTGGGCTCCAGGCACACTGCAGCTGCGAAAGGCATCCCAAGGGGAGCGCAAAAGTGACGCAACTTGGCTGCCACCACTGATATTTCCATGAGACCATCCCGAAACATAGGTTGATTTTCCTTCCTAGGGTTAAGGTTTGAGTTATGCCTAGGGTAAGGGCTCTATTAACCAAAAAGCCCTGAGTTGCAAGAACACAGCAGCTGCGAAGGACTAGCCAAGAAGAGCGCAAAAGTAGCACAACATGCCTGCCTCCACAGCTTTTTCCTTGGGGACATGCCTAATTCCTGGCTGATTTGCCTTTCTCGTCTTAGGGTTGGGGTTCGGCCTAGGGCTAGGATTTTTAAAATCAGGAAGCCCTGAGTTCCAGGCACACTGCAGCTGTGAAAGGCATCCAAAAGGGAGTGCAAAAGTGCCACAACATGGCTGCTTTCACGGCTTTTTCCTTGGCAAGAAGCCTAACACCAGGCTGATTTACCTTCCCAGGGTTACTGTTAGGCTTAGGCCTAGGGCTAGGATTTTTGAAACTAGGAAGCCCTGGGCTCCAGGCACACTGCAGCTGTTCAAGGCATCCCAAGGGGAGTACAAAAGTGCAACAACATGGCAGCTTTCACAGCTTTTTCCTTGGCACCATCCCTATACCTAGGCTGATTTATCTGCCTAGGGTTAGGGTTAGGGTTCAGCCTAGGGCTTGGATTTCTTTAACCAGGAAGCCCTGAGTTCCAGGCTTACTTCATCTGCCAAAGGCATCCCAAAGGGAGTGCAGAAGTGCCACAACATGGCTGCTTTCACGGCTTTTCCCTTAGGAAGAACCCTAATACCCGGCTGATTTACCTTCCTAGGGTTACTGTTAGGCTTAGGCCTAGGACTTTTAAAACCAGGAAGCCCTGGGCTCCAGGCACACTGCAGCTGCGAAAGGCATCCCAAGGGGAGCGCAAAAGTGACGCAACTTGGCTGCCACCACTGATATTTCCATGAGACCATCCCGAACCATAGGTTGATTTTCCTTCCTAGGGTTAAGGTTTGAGTTATGCCTAGGGTAAGGGCTCTATTAACCAGAAAGCCCTGAGTTCCAAGAACACAGCAGCTGCGAAGGACTAGCCAAGAAGAGCGCAAAAGTAGCACAACATGCCTGCCTCCACAGCTTTTTCCTTGGGGACATGCCTAATTCCTGGCTGATTTGCCTTTCTCGTCTTAGGGTTGGGGTTCGGCCTAGGGCTAGGATTTTTAAAATCAGGAAGCCCTGAGTTCCAGGCACACTGGAGCTGTGAAAGGCATCCAAAAGGGAGTGCAAAAGTGCCACAACATGGCTGCTTTCACGGCTTTTTCCTTGGCAAGAAGCCTAACACCAGGCTGATTTACCTTCCCAGGGTTACTGTTAGGCTTAGGCCTAGGGCTAGGATTTTTGAAACTAGGAAGCCCTTAGCTCCAGGCACACTGCAGCTGTTCAAGGCATCCCAAGGGGAGTACAAAAGTGCAACAACATGGCAGCTTTCACAGCTTTTTCCTTGGCACCATCCCTATACCTAGGCTGATTTATCTGCCTAGGGTTAGGGTTAGCGTTAAGCCTAGGGCTTGGATTTCTTTAACCAGGAAGCCCTGAGTTCCAGGCTTACTTCATCTGCCAAAGGCATCCCAAAGGGAGTGCAGAAGTGCCACAACATGGCTGCTTTCACGGCTTTTCCCTTAGGAAGAACCCTAATACCCGGCTGATTTACCTTCCTAGGGTTACTGTTAGGCTTAGGCCTAGGACTTTTAAAACCAGGAAGCCCTGGGCTCCAGGCACACTGCAGCTGCGAAAGGCATCCCAAGGGGAGCGCAAAAGTGACGCAACTTGGCTGCCACCACTGATATTTCCATGAGACCATCCCGAACCATAGGCTGATTTTCCTTCCTAGGGTTAAGGTTTGAGTTACGCCTAGGGTAAGGGTTCTATTAACCAGAAAGCCCTGAGTTCCAAGAACACAGCAGCTGCGAAGGACTAGCCAAGAAGAGCGCAAAAGTAGCACAACATGCCTGCCTCCACAGCTTTTTCCTTGGGGACATGCCTAATTCCTGGCTGATTTGCCTTTCTCGTCTTAGGGTTGGGGTTCGGCCTAGGGCTAGGATTTTTAAAATCAGGAAGCCCTGAGTTCCAGGCACACTGGAGCTGTGAAAGGCATCCAAAAGGGAGTGCAAAAGTGCCACAACATGGCTGCTTTCACGGCTTTTTCCTTGGCAAGAAGCCTAACACCAGGCTGATTTACCTTCCCAGGGTTACTGTTAGGCTTAGGCCTAGGGCTAGGATTTTTGAAACTAGGAAGCCCTGGGCTCCAGGCACACTGCAGCTGTTCAAGGCATCCCAAGGGGAGTACAAAAGTGCAACAACATGGCAGCTTTCACAGCTTTTTCCTTGGCACCATCCCTATACCTAGGCTGATTTATCTGCCTAGGGTTAGGGTTAGGCTTCAGCCTAGGGCTTGGATTTCTTTAACCAGGAAGCCCTGAGTTCCAGGCTTACTTCATCTGCCAAAGGCATCCCAAAGGGAGTGCAGAAGTGCCACAACATGGCTGCTTTCACGGCTTTTCCCTTAGGAAGAACCCTAATACCCGGCTGATTTACCTTCCTAGGGTTACTGTTAGGCTTAGGCCTAGGACTTTTAAAACCAGGAAGCCCTGGGCTCCAGGCACACTGCAGCTGCGAAAGGCATCCCAAGGGGAGCGCAAAAGTGACGCAACTTGGCTGCCACCACTGATATTTCCATGAGACCATCCCGAACCATAGGTTGATTTTCCTTCCTAGGGTTAAGGTTTGAGTTATGCCTAGGGTAAGGGCTCTATTAACCAGAAAGCCCTGAGTTCCAAGAATACAGCAGCTGCGAAGGACTAGCCAAGAAGAGCGCAAAAGTAGCACAACATGCCTGCCTCCACAGCTTTTTCCTTGTGGACATGCCTAATTCCTGGCTGATTTGCCTTTCTCGTCTTAGGGTTGGGGTTCGGCCTAGGGCTAGGATTTTTAAAATCAGGAAGCCCTGAGTTCCAGGCACACTGGAGCTGTGAAAGGCATCCAAAAGGGAGTGCAAAAGTGCCACAACATGGCTGCTTTCACGGCTTTTTCCTTGGCAAGAAGCCTAACACCAGGCTGATTTCCCTTCCCAGGGTTACTGTTAGGCTTAGGCCTAGGGCTAGGATTTTTGAAACTAGGAAGCCCTGGGCTCCAGGCACACTGCAGCTGTTCAAGGCATCCCAAGGGGAGTACAAAAGTGCAACAACATGGCAGCTTTCACAGCTTTTTCCTTGGCACCATCCCTATACCTAGGCTGATTTATCTGCCTAGGGTTAGGGTTAGGGTTCAGCCTAGGGCTTGGATTTCTTTAACCAGGAAGCCCTGAGTTCCAGGCTTACTTCATCTGCCAAAGGCATCCCAAAGGGAGTGCAGAAGTGCCACAACATGGCTGCTTTCACGGCTTTTCCCTTAGGAAGAACCCTAATACCCGGCTGATTTACCTTCCTAGGGTTACTGTTAGGCTTAGGCCTAGGACTTTTAAAACCAAGAAGCCCTGGGCTCCAGGCACACTGCAGCTGCGAAAGGCATCCCAAGGGGAGCGCAAAAGTGACGCAACTTGGCTGCCACCACTGATATTTCCATGAGACCATCCCGAAACATAGGTTGATTTTCCTTCCTAGGGTTAAGGTTTGAGTTATGCCTAGGGTAAGGGCTCTATTAACCAAAAAGCCCTGAGTTGCAAGAACACAGCAGCTGCGAAGGACTAGCCAAGAAGAGCGCAAAAGTAGCACAACATGCCTGCCTCCACAGCTTTTTCCTTGGGGACATGCCTAATTCCTGGCTGATTTGCCTTTCTCGTCTTAGGGTTGGGGTTCGGCCTAGGGCTAGGATTTTTAAAATCAGGAAGCCCTGAGTTCCAGGCACACTGCAGCTGTGAAAGGCATCCAAAAGGGAGTGCAAAAGTGCCACAACATGGCTGCTTTCACGGCTTTTTCCTTGGCAAGAAGCCTAACACCAGGCTGATTTACCTTCCCAGGGTTACTGTTAGGCTTAGGCCTAGGGCTAGGATTTTTGAAACTAGGAAGCCCTGGGCTCCAGGCACACTGCAGCTGTTCAAGGCATCCCAAGGGGAGTACAAAAGTGCAACAACATGGCAGCTTTCACAGCTTTTTCCTTGGCACCATCCCTATACCTAGGCTGATTTATCTGCCTAGGGTTAGGGTTAGGGTTCAGCCTAGGGCTTGGATTTCTTTAACCAGGAAGCCCTGAGTTCCAGGCTTACTTCATCTGCCAAAGGCATCCCAAAGGGAGTGCAGAAGTGCCACAACATGGCTGCTTTCACGGCTTTTCCCTTAGGAAGAACCCTAATACCCGGCTGATTTACCTTCCTAGGGTTACTGTTAGGCTTAGGCCTAGGACTTTTAAAACCAGGAAGCCCTGGGCTCCAGGCACACTGCAGCTGCGAAAGGCATCCCAAGGGGAGCGCAAAAGTGACGCAACTTGGCTGCCACCACTGATATTTCCATGAGACCATCCCGAACCATAGGTTGATTTTCCTTCCTAGGGTTAAGGTTTGAGTTATGCCTAGGGTAAGGGCTCTATTAACCAGAAAGCCCTGAGTTCCAAGAACACAGCAGCTGCGAAGGACTAGCCAAGAAGAGCGCAAAAGTAGCACAACATGCCTGCCTCCACAGCTTTTTCCTTGGGGACATGCCTAATTCCTGGCTGATTTGCCTTTCTCGTCTTAGGGTTGGGGTTCGGCCTAGGGCTAGGATTTTTAAAATCAGGAAGCCCTGAGTTCCAGGCACACTGGAGCTGTGAAAGGCATCCAAAAGGGAGTGCAAAAGTGCCACAACATGGCTGCTTTCACGGCTTTTTCCTTGGCAAGAAGCCTAACACCAGGCTGATTTACCTTCCCAGGGTTACTGTTAGGCTTAGGCCTAGGGCTAGGATTTTTGAAACTAGGAAGCCCTGGGCTCCAGGCACACTGCAGCTGTTCAAGGCATCCCAAGGGGAGTACAAAAGTGCAACAACATGGCAGCTTTCACAGCTTTTTCCTTGGCACCATCCCTATACCTAGGCTGATTTATCTGCCTAGGGTTAGGGTTAGCGTTAAGCCTAGGGCTTGGATTTCTTTAACCAGGAAGCCCTGAGTTCCAGGCTTACTTCATCTGCCAAAGGCATCCCAAAGGGAGTGCAGAAGTGCCACAACATGGCTGCTTTCACGGCTTTTCCCTTAGGAAGAACCCTAATACCCGGCTGATTTACCTTCCTAGGGTTACTGTTAGGCTTAGGCCTAGGACTTTTAAAACCAGGAAGCCCTGGGCTCCAGGCACACTGCAGCTGCGAAAGGCATCCCAAGGGGAGCGCAAAAGTGACGCAACTTGGCTGCCACCACTGATATTTCCATGAGACCATCCCGAACCATAGGCTGATTTTCCTTCCTAGGGTTAAGGTTTGAGTTACGCCTAGGGTAAGGGCTCTATTAACCAGAAAGCCCTGAGTTCCAAGAACACAGCAGCTGCGAAGGACTAGCCAAGAAGAGCGCAAAAGTAGCACAACATGCCTGCCTCCACAGCTTTTTCCTTGGGGACATGCCTAATTCCTGGCTGATTTGCCTTTCTCGTCTTAGGGTTGGGGTTTGGCCTAGGGCTAGGATTTTTAAAATCAGGAAGCCCTGAGTTCCAGGCACACTGGAGCTGTGAAAGGCATCCAAAAGGGAGTGCAAAAGTGCCACAACATGGCTGCTTTCACGGCTTTTTCCTTGGCAAGAAGCCTAACACCAGGCTGATTTCCCTTCCCAGGGTTACTGTTAGGCTTAGGCCTAGGGCTAGGATTTTTGAAACTAGGAAGCCCTGGGCTCCAGGCACACTGCAGCTGTTCAAGGCATCCCAAGGGGAGTACAAAAGTGCAACAACATGGCAGCTTTCACAGCTTTTTCCTTGGCACCATTCCTATACCTAGGCTGATTTATCTGCCTAGGGTTAGGGTTAGGCTTCAGCCTAGGGCTTGGATTTCTTTAACCAGGAAGCCCTGAGTTCCAGGCTTACTTCATCTGCCAAAGGCATCCCAAAGGGAGTGCAGAAGTGCCACAACATGGCTGCTTTCACGGCTTTTCCCTTAGGAAGAACCCTAATACCCGGCTGATTTACCTTCCTAGGGTTACTGTTAGGCTTAGGCCTAGGACTTTTAAAACCAAGAAGCCCTGGGCTCCAGGCACACTGCAGCTGCGAAAGGCATCCCAAGGGGAGCGCAAAAGTGACGCAACTTGGCTGCCACCACTGATATTTCCATGAGACCATCCCGAAACATAGGTTGATTTTCCTTCCTAGGGTTAAAGTTTGAGTTATGCCTAGGGTAAGGGCTCAATTAACCAAAAAGCCCTGAGTTGCAAGAACACAGCAGCTGCGAAGGACTAGCCAAGAAGAGCGCAAAAGTAGCACAACATGCCTGCCTCCACAGCTTTTTCCTTGGGGACATGCCTAATTCCTGGCTGATTTGCCTTTCTCGTCTTAGGGTTGGGGTTCGGCCTAGGGCTAGGATTTTTAAAATCAGGAAGCCCTGAGTTCCAGGCACACTGCAGCTGTGAAAGGCATCCAAAAGGGAGTGCAAAAGTGCCACAACATGGCTGCTTTCACGGCTTTTTCCTTGGCAAGAAGCCTAACACCAGGCTGATTTACCTTCCCAGGGTTACTGTTAGGCTTAGGCCTAGGGCTAGGATTTTTGAAACTAGGAAGCCCTGGGCTCCAGGCACACTGCAGCTGTTCAAGGCATCCCAAGGGGAGTACAAAAGTGCAACAACATGGCAGCTTTCACAGCTTTTTCCTTGGCACCATCCCTATACCTAGGCTGATTTATCTGCCTAGGGTTAGGGTTAGGGTTCAGCCTAGGGCTTGGATTTCTTTAACCAGGAAGCCCTGAGTTCCAGGCTTACTTCATCTGCCAAAGGCATCCCAAAGGGAGTGCAGAAGTGCCACAACATGGCTGCTTTCACGGCTTTTCCCTTAGGAAGAACCCTAATACCCGGCTGATTTACCTTCCTAGGGTTACTGTTAGGCTTAGGCCTAGGACTTTTAAAACCAGGAAGCCCTGGGCTCCAGGCACACTGCAGCTGCGAAAGGCATCCCAAGGGGAGCGCAAAAGTGACGCAACTTGGCTGCCACCACTGATATTTCCATGAGACCATCCCGAACCATAGGTTGATTTTCCTTCCTAGGGTTAAGGTTTGAGTTATGCCTAGGGTAAGGGCTCTATTAACCAGAAAGCCCTGAGTTCCAAGAACACAGCAGCTGCGAAGGACTAGCCAAGAAGAGCGCAAAAGTAGCACAACATGCCTGCCTCCACAGCTTTTTCCTTGGGGACATGCCTAATTCCTGGCTGATTTGCCTTTCTCGTCTTAGGGTTGGGGTTCGGCCTAGGGCTAGGATTTTTAAAATCAGGAAGCCCTGAGTTCCAGGCACACTGGAGCTGTGAAAGGCATCCAAAAGGGAGTGCAAAAGTGCCACAACATGGCTGCTTTCACGGCTTTTTCCTTGGCAAGAAGCCTAACACCAGGCTGATTTACCTTCCCAGGGTTACTGTTAGGCTTAGGCCTAGGGCTAGGATTTTTGAAACTAGGAAGCCCTTAGCTCCAGGCACACTGCAGCTGTTCAAGGCATCCCAAGGGGAGTACAAAAGTGCAACAACATGGCAGCTTTCACAGCTTTTTCCTTGGCACCATCCCTATACCTAGGCTGATTTATCTGCCTAGGGTTAGGGTTAGCGTTAAGCCTAGGGCTTGGATTTCTTTAACCAGGAAGCCCTGAGTTCCAGGCTTACTTCATCTGCCAAAGGCATCCCAAAGGGAGTGCAGAAGTGCCACAACATGGCTGCTTTCACGGCTTTTCCCTTAGGAAGAACCCTAATACCCGGCTGATTTACCTTCCTAGGGTTACTGTTAGGCTTAGGCCTAGGACTTTTAAAACCAGGAAGCCCTGGGCTCCAGGCACACTGCAGCTGCGAAAGGCATCCCAAGGGGAGCGCAAAAGTGACGCAACTTGGCTGCCACCACTGATATTTCCATGAGACCATCCCGAACCATAGGCTGATTTTCCTTCCTAGGCTTAAGGTTTGAGTTACGCCTAGGGTAAGGGTTCTATTAACCAGAAAGCCCTGAGTTCCAAGAACACAGCAGCTGCGAAGGACTAGCCAAGAAGAGCGCAAAAGTAGCACAACATGCCTGCCTCCACAGCTTTTTCCTTGGGGACATGCCTAATTCCTGGCTGATTTGCCTTTCTCGTCTTAGGGTTGGGGTTCGGCCTAGGGCTAGGATTTTTAAAATCAGGAAGCCCTGAGTTCCAGGCACACTGGAGCTGTGAAAGGCATCCAAAAGGGAGTGCAAAAGTGCCACAACATGGCTGCTTTCACGGCTTTTTCCTTGGCAAGAAGCCTAACACCAGGCTGATTTACCTTCCCAGGGTTACTGTTAGGCTTAGGCCTAGGGCTAGGATTTTTGAAACTAGGAAGCCCTGGGCTCCAGGCACACTGCAGCTGTTCAAGGCATCCCAAGGGGAGTACAAAAGTGCAACAACATGGCAGCTTTCACAGCTTTTTCCTTGGCACCATCCCTATACCTAGGCTGATTTATCTGCCTAGGGTTAGGGTTAGGGTTCAGCCTAGGGCTTGGATTTCTTTAACCAGGAAGCCCTGAGTTCCAGGCTTACTTCATCTGCCAAAGGCATCCCAAAGGGAGTGCAGAAGTGCCACAACATGGCTGCTTTCACGGCTTTTCCCTTAGGAAGAACCCTAATACCCGGCTGATTTACCTTCCTAGGGTTACTGTTAGGCTTAGGCCTAGGACTTTTAAAACCAGGAAGCCCTGGGCTCCAGGCACACTGCAGCTGCGAAAGGCATCCCAAGGGGAGCGCAAAAGTGACGCAACTTGGCTGCCACCACTGATATTTCCATGAGAGCATCCCGAACCATAGGTTGATTTTCCTTCCTAGGGTTAAGGTTTGAGTTATGCCTAGGGTAAGGGCTCTATTAACCAGAAAGCCCTGAGTTCCAAGAACACAGCAGCTGCGAAGGACTAGCCAAGAAGTGCGCAAAAGTAGCACAACATGCCTGCCTCCACAGCTTTTTCCTTGGGGACATGCCTAATTCCTGGCTGATTTGCCTTTCTCGTCTTAGGGTTGGGGTTTGGCCTAGGGCTAGGATTTTTAAAATCAGGAAGCCCTGAGTTCCAGGCACACTGGAGCTGTGAAAGGCATCCAAAAGGGAGTGCAAAAGTGCCACAACATGGCTGCTTTCACGGCTTTTTCCTTGGCAAGAAGCCTAACACCAGGCTGATTTACCTTCCCAGGGTTACTGTTAGGCTTAGGCCTAGGGCTAGGATTTTTGAAACTAGGAAGCCCTGGGCTCCAGGCACACTGCAGCTGTTCAAGGCATCCCAAGGGGAGTACAAAAGTGCAACAACATGGCAGCTTTCACAGCTTTTTCCTTGGCACCATCCCTATACCTAGGCTGATTTATCTGCCTAGGGTTAGGGTTAGGCTTCAGCCTAGGGCTTGGATTTCTTTAACCAGGAAGCCCTGAGTTCCAGGCTTACTTCATCTGCCAAAGGCATCCCAAAGGGAGTGCAGAAGTGCCACAACATGGCTGCTTTCACGGCTTTTCCCTTAGGAAGAACCCTAATACCCGGCTGATTTACCTTCCTAGGGTTACTGTTAGGCTTAGGCCTAGGACTTTTAAAACCAGGAAGCCCTGGGCTCCAGGCACACTGCAGCTGCGAAAGGCATCCCAAGGGGAGCGCAAAAGTGACGCAACTTGGCTGCCACCACTGATATTTCCATGAGACCATCCCGAACCATAGGTTGATTTTCCTTCCTAGGGTTAAGGTTTGAGTTATGCCTAGGGTAAGGGCTCTATTAACCAGAAAGCCCTGAGTTCCAAGAACACAGCAGCTGCGAAGGACTAGCCAAGAAGAGCGCAAAAGTAGCACAACATGCCTGCCTCCACAGCTTTTTCCTTGGGGACATGCCTAATTCCTGGCTGATTTGCCTTTCTCGTCTTAGGGTTGGGGTTCGGCCTAGGGCTAGGATTTTTAAAATCAGGAAGCCCTGAGTTCCAGGCACACTGGAGCTGTGAAAGGCATCCAAAAGGGAGTGCAAAAGTGCCACAACATGGCTGCTTTCACGGCTTTTTCCTTGGCAAGAAGCCTAACACCAGGCTGATTTACCTTCCCAGGGTTACTGTTAGGCTTAGGCCTAGGGCTAGGATTTTTGAAACTAGGAAGCCCTGGGCTCCAGGCACACTGCAGCTGTTCAAGGCATCCCAAGGGGAGTACAAAAGTGCAACAACATGGCAGCTTTCACAGCTTTTTCCTTGGCACCATCCCTATACCTAGGCTGATTTATCTGCCTAGGGTTAGGGTTAGCGTTAAGCCTAGGGCTTGGATTTCTTTAACCAGGAAGCCCTGAGTTCCAGGCTTACTTCATCTGCCAAAGGCATCCCAAAGGGAGTGCAGAAGTGCCACAACATGGCTGCTTTCACGGCTTTTCCCTTAGGAAGAACCCTAATACCCGGCTGATTTACCTTCCTAGGGTTACTGTTAGGCTTAGGCCTAGGACTTTTAAAACCAGGAAGCCCTGGGCTCCAGGCACACTGCAGCTGCGAAAGGCATCCCAAGGGGAGCGCAAAAGTGACGCAACTTGGCTGCCACCACTGATATTTCCATGAGACCATCCCGAACCATAGGCTGATTTTCCTTCCTAGGGTTAAGGTTTGAGTTACGCCTAGGGTAAGGGCTCTATTAACCAGAAAGCCCTGAGTTCCAAGAACACAGCAGCTGCGAAGGACTAGCCAAGAAGAGCGCAAAAGTAGCACAACATGCCTGCCTCCACAGCTTTTTCCTTGGGGACATGCCTAATTCCTGGCTGATTTGCCTTTCTCGTCTTAGGGTTGGGGTTCGGCCTAGGGCTAGGATTTTTAAAATCAGGAAGCCCTGAGTTCCAGGCACACTGGAGCTGTGAAAGGCATCCAAAAGGGAGTGCAAAAGTGCCACAACATGGCTGCTTTCACGGCTTTTTCCTTGGCAAGAAGCCTAACACCAGGCTGATTTACCTTCCCAGGGTTACTGTTAGGCTTAGGCCTAGGGCTAGGATTTTTGAAACTAGGAAGCCCTGGGCTCCAGGCACACTGCAGCTGTTCAAGGCATCCCAAGGGGAGTACAAAAGTGCAACAACATGGCAGCTTTCACAGCTTTTTCCTTGGCACCATCCCTATACCTAGGCTGATTTATCTGCCTAGGGTTAGGGTTAGGGTTCAGCCTAGGGCTTGGATTTCTTTAACCAGGAAGCCCTGAGTTCCAGGCTTACTTCATCTGCCAAAGGCATCCCAAAGGGAGTGCAGAAGTGCCACAACATGGCTGCTTTCACGGCTTTTCCCTTAGGAAGAACCCTAATACCCGGCTGATTTACCTTCCTAGGGTTACTGTTAGGCTTAGGCCTAGGACTTTTAAAACCAGGAAGCCCTGGGCTCCAGGCACACTGCAGCTGCGAAAGGCATCCCAAGGGGAGCGCAAAAGTGACGCAACTTGGCTGCCACCACTGATATTTCCATGAGACCATCCCGAACCATAGGTTGATTTTCCTTCCTAGGGTTAAGGTTTGAGTTATGCCTAGGGTAAGGGCTCTATTAACCAGAAAGCCCTGAGTTCCAAGAACACAGCAGCTGCGAAGGACTAGCCAAGAAGAGCGCAAAAGTAGCACAACATGCCTGCCTCCACAGCTTTTTCCTTGGGGACATGCCTAATTCCTGGCTGATTTGCCTTTCTCGTCTTAGGGTTGGGGTTCGGCCTAGGGCTAGGATTTTTAAAATCAGGAAGCCCTGAGTTCCAGGCACACTGGAGCTGTGAAAGGCATCCAAAAGGGAGTGCAAAAGTGCCACAACATGGCTGCTTTCACGGCTTTTTCCTTGGCAAGAAGCCTAACACCAGGCTGATTTACCTTCCCAGGGTTACTGTTAGGCTTAGGCCTAGGGCTAGGATTTTTGAAACTAGGAAGCCCTGGGCTCCAGGCACACTGCAGCTGTTCAAGGCATCCCAAGGGGAGTACAAAAGTGCAACAACATGGCAGCTTTCACAGCTTTTTCCTTGGCACCATCCCTATACCTAGGCTGATTTATCTGCCTAGGGTTAGGGTTAGGGTTCAGCCTAGGGCTTGGATTTCTTTAACCAGGAAGCCCTGAGTTCCAGGCTTACTTCATCTGCCAAAGGCATCCCAAAGGGAGTGCAGAAGTGCCACAACATGGCTGCTTTCACGGCTTTTCCCTTAGGAAGAACCCTAATACCCGGCTGATTTACCTTCCTAGGGTTACTGTTAGGCTTAGGCCTAGGACTTTTAAAACCAGGAAGCCCTGGGCTCCAGGCACACTGCAGCTGCGAAAGGCATCCCAAGGGGAGCGCAAAAGTGACGCAACTTGGCTGCCACCACTGATATTTCCATGAGACCATCCCGAACCATAGGCTGATTTTCCTTCCTAGGCTTAAGGTTTGAGTTACGCCTAGGGTAAGGGTTCTATTAACCAGAAAGCCCTGAGTTCCAAGAACACAGCAGCTGCGAAGGACTAGCCAAGAAGAGCGCAAAAGTAGCACAACATGCCTGCCTCCACAGCTTTTTCCTTGGGGACATGCCTAATTCCTGGCTGATTTGCCTTTCTCGTCTTAGGGTTGGGGTTCGGCCTAGGGCTAGGATTTTTAAAATCAGGAAGCCCTGAGTTCCAGGCACACTGCAGCTGTGAAAGGCATCCAAAAGGGAGTGCAAAAGTGCCACAACATGGCTGCTTTCACGGCTTTTTCCTTGGCAAGAAGCCTAACACCAGGCTGATTTACCTTCCCAGGGTTACTGTTAGGCTTAGGCCTAGGGCTAGGATTTTTGAAACTAGGAAGCCCTGGGCTCCAGGCACACTGCAGCTGTTCAAGGCATCCCAAGGGGAGTACAAAAGTGCAACAACATGGCAGCTTTCACAGCTTTTTCCTTGGCACCATCCCTATACCTAGGCTGATTTATCTGCCTAGGGTTAGGGTTAGCGTTAAGCCTAGGGCTTGGATTTCTTTAACCAGGAAGCCCTGAGTTCCAGGCTTACTTCATCTGCCAAAGGCATCCCAAAGGGAGTGCAGAAGTGCCACAACATGGCTGCTTTCACGGCTTTTCCCTTAGGAAGAACCCTAATACCCGGCTGATTTACCTTCCTAGGTTTACTGTTAGGCTTAGGCCTAGGACTTTTAAAACCAGGAAGCCCTGGGCTCCAGGCACACTGCAGCTGCGAAAGGCATCCCAAGGGGAGCGCAAAAGTGACGCAACTTGGCTGCCACCACTGATATTTCCATGAGAGCATCCCGAACCATAGGCTGATTTTCCTTCCTAGGGTTAAAGTTTGAGTTACGCCTAGGGTAAGTGCTCTATTAACCAGAAAGCCCTGAGTTCCAAGAACACAGCAGCTGCGAAGGACTAGCCAAGAAGAGCGCAAAAGTAGCACAACATGCCTGCCTCCACAGCTTTTTCCTTGGGGACATGCCTAATTCCTGGCTGATTTGCCTATCTCGTCTTAGGGTTGGGGTTTGGCCTAGGGCTAGGATTTTTAAAATCAGGAAGCCCTGAGTTCCAGGCACACTGGAGCTGTGAAAGGCATCCAAAAGGGAGTGCAAAAGTGCCACAACATGGCTGCTTTCACGGCTTTTTCCTTGGCAAGAAGCCTAACACCAGGCTGATTTACCTTCCCAGGGTTACTGTTAGGCTTAGGCCTAGGGCTAGGATTTTTGAAACTAGGAAGCCCTGGGCTCCAGGCACACTGCAGCTGTTCAAGGCATCCCAAGGGGAGTACAAAAGTGCAACAACATGGCAGCTTTCACAGCTTTTTCCTTGGCACCATCCCTATACCTAGGCTGATTTATCTGCCTAGGGTTAGGGTTCAGCCTAGGGCTTGGATTTCTTTAACCAGGAAGCCCTGAGTTCCAGGCTTACTTCATCTGCCAAAGGCATCCCAAAGGGAGTGCAGAAGTGCCACAACATGGCTGCTTTCACGGCTTTTCCCTTAGGAAGAACCCTAATACCCGGCTGATTTACCTTCCTAGGGTTACTGTTAGGCTTAGGCCTAGGACTTTTAAAACCAGGAAGCCCTGGGCTCCAGGCACACTGCAGCTGCGAAAGGCATCCCAAGGGGAGCGCAAAAGTGACGCAACTTGGCTGCCACCACTGATATTTCCATGAGACCATCCCGAACCATAGGCTGATTTTCCTTCCTAGGCTTAAGGTTTGAGTTACGCCTAGGGTAAGGGCTCTATTAACCAGAAAGCCCTGAGTTCCAAGAACACAGCAGCTGCGAAGGACTAGCCAAGAAGAGCGCAAAAGTAGCACAACATGCCTGCCTCCACAGCTTTTTCCTTGGGGACATGCCTAATTCCTGGCTGATTTGCCTTTCTCGTCTTAGGGTTGGGGTTCGGCCTAGGGCTAGGATTTTTAAAATCAGGAAGCCCTGAGTTCCAGGCACACTGCAGCTGTGAAAGGCATCCAAAAGGGAGTGCAAAAGTGCCACAACATGGCTGCTTTCACGGCTTTTTCCTTGGCAAGAAGCCTAACACCAGGCTGATTTACCTTCCCAGGGTTACTGTTAGGCTTAGGCCTAGGGCTAGGATTTTTGAAACTAGGAAGCCCTGGGCTCCAGCCACACTGCAGCTGTTCAAGGCATCCCAAGGGGAGTACAAAAGTGCAACAACATGGCAGCTTTCACCGCTTTTTCCTTGGCACCATCCCTATACCTAGGCTGATTTATCTGCCTAGGGTTAGGGTTAGGGTTCAGCCTAGGGCTTGGATTTCTTTAACCAGGAAGCCCTGAGTTCCAGGCTTACTTCATCTGCCAAAGGCATCCCAAAGGGAGTGCAGAAGTGCCACAACATGGCTGCTTTCACGGCTTTTCCCTTAGGAAGAACCCTAATACCCGGCTGATTTACCTTCCTAGGGTTACTGTTAGGCTTAGGCCTAGGACTTTTAAAACCAGGAAGCCCTGGGCTCCAGGCACACTGCAGCTGCGAAAGGCATCCCAAGGGGAGCGCAAAAGTGACGCAACTTGGCTGCCACCACTGATATTTCCATGAGACCATCCCGAACCTTAGGCTGATTTTCCTTCCTAGGGTTAAGGTTTGAGTTATGCCTAGGGTAAGGGCTCTATTAACCAGAAAGCCCTGAGTTCCAAGAACACAGCAGCTGCGAAGGACTAGCCAAGAAGAGCGCAAAAGTAGCACAACATGCCTGCCTCCACAGCTTTTTCCTTGGGGACATGCCTAATTCCTGGCTGATTTGCCTTTCTCGTCTTAGGGTTGGGGTTCGGCCTAGGGCTAGGATTTTTAAAATCAGGAAGCCCTGAGTTCCAGGCACACTGGAGCTGTGAAAGGCATCCAAAAGGGAGTGCAAAAGTGCCACAACATGGCTGCTTTCACGGCTTTTTCCTTGGCAAGAAGCCTAACACCAGGCTGATTTACCTTCCCAGGGTTACTGTTAGGCTTAGGCCTAGGGCTAGGATTTTTGAAACTAGGAAGCCCTGGGCTCCAGGCACACTGCAGCTGTTCAAGGCATCCCAAGGGGAGTACAAAAGTGCAACAACATGGCAGCTTTCACAGCTTTTTCCTTGGCACCATCCCTATACCTAGGCTGATTTATCTGCCTAGGGTTAGGGTTAGGGTTCAGCCTAGGGCTTGGATTTCTTTAACCAGGAAGCCCTGAGTTCCAGGCTTACTTCATCTGCCAAAGGCATCCCAAAGGGAGTGCAGAAGTGCCACAACATGGCTGCTTTCACGGCTTTTCCCTTAGGAAGAACCCTAATACCCGGCTGATTTACCTTCCTAGGGTTACTGTTAGGCTTAGGCCTAGGACTTTTAAAACCAGGAAGCCCTGGGCTCCAGGCACACTGCAGCTGCGAAAGGCATCCCAAGGGGAGCGCAAAAGTGACGCAACTTGGCTGCCACCACTGATATTTCCATGAGACCATCCCGAACCATAGGTTGATTTTCCTTCCTAGGGTTAAGGTTTGAGTTATGCCTAGGGTAAGGGCTCTATTAACCAGAAAGCCCTGAGTTCCAAGAACACAGCAGCTGCGAAGGACTAGCCAAGAAGAGCGCAAAAGTACCACAACATGCCTGCCTCCACAGCTTTTTCCTTGGGGACATGCCTAATTCCTGGCTGATTTGCCTTTCTCGTCTTAGGGTTGGGGTTCGGCCTAGGGCTAGGATTTTTAAAATCAGGAAGCCCTGAGTTCCAGGCACACTGGAGCTGTGAAAGGCATCCAAAAGGGAGTGCAAAAGTGCCACAACATGGCTGCTTTCACGGCTTTTTCCTTGGCAAGAAGCCTAACACCAGGCTGATTTACCTTCCCAGGGTTACTGTTAGGCTTAGGCCTAGGGCTAGGATTTTTGAAACTAGGAAGCCCTGGGCTCCAGGCACACTGCAGCTGTTCAAGGCATCCCAAGGGGAGTACAAAAGTGCAACAACATGGCAGCTTTCACAGCTTTTTCCTTGGCACCATCCCTATACCTAGGCTGATTTATCTGCCTAGGGTTAGGGTTAGCGTTAAGCCTAGGGCTTGGATTTCTTTAACCAGGAAGCCCTGAGTTCCAGGCTTACTTCATCTGCCAAAGGCATCCCAAAGGGAGTGCAGAAGTGCCACAACATGGCTGCTTTCACGGCTTTTCCCTTAGGAAGAACCCTAATACCCGGCTGATTTACCTTCCTAGGTTTACTGTTAGGCTTAGGCCTAGGACTTTTAAAACCAGGAAGCCCTGGGCTCCAGGCACACTGCAGCTGCGAAAGGCATCCCAAGGGGAGCGCAAAAGTGACGCAACTTGGCTGCCACCACTGATATTTCCATGAGACCATCCCGAACCTTAGGCTGATTTTCCTTCCTAGGGTTAAGGTTTGAGTTATGCCTAGGGTAAGGGCTCTATTAACCAGAAAGCCCTGAGTTCCAAGAACACAGCAGCTGCGAAGGACTAGCCAAGAAGAGCGCAAAAGTAGCACAACATGCCTGCCTCCACAGCTTTTTCCTTGGGGACATGCCTAATTCCTGGCTGATTTGCCTTTCTCGTCTTAGGGTTGGGGTTCGGCCTAGGGCTAGGATTTTTAAAATCAGGAAGCCCTGAGTTCCAGGCACACTGGAGCTGTGAAAGGCATCCAAAAGGGAGTGCAAAAGTGCCACAACATGGCTGCTTTCACGGCTTTTTCCTTGGCAAGAAGCCTAACACCAGGCTGATTTACCTTCCCAGGGTTACTGTTAGGCTTAGGCCTAGGGCTAGGATTTTTGAAACTAGGAAGCCCTGGGCTCCAGCCACACTGCAGCTGTTCAAGGCATCCCAAGGGGAGTACAAAAGTGCAACAACATGGCAGCTTTCACCGCTTTTTCCTTGGCACCATCCCTATACCTAGGCTGATTTATCTGCCTAGGGTTAGGGTTAGGGTTCAGCCTAGGGCTTGGATTTCTTTAACCAGGAAGCCCTGAGTTCCAGGCTTACTTCATCTGCCAAAGGCATCCCAAAGGGAGTGCAGAAGTGCCACAACATGGCTGCTTTCACGGCTTTTCCCTTAGGAAGAACCCTAATACCCGGCTGATTTACCTTCCTAGGGTTACTGTTAGGCTTAGGCCTAGGACTTTTAAAACCAGGAAGCCCTGGGCTCCAGGCACACTGCAGCTGCGAAAGGCATCCCAAGGGGAGCGCAAAAGTGACGCAACTTGGCTGCCACCACTGATATTTCCATGAGACCATCCCGAACCATAGGTTGATTTTCCTTCCTAGGGTTAAGGTTTGAGTTATGCCTAGGGTAAGGGCTCTATTAACCAGAAAGCCCTGAGTTCCAAGAACACAGCAGCTGCGAAGGACTAGCCAAGAAGAGCGCAAAAGTACCACAACATGCCTGCCTCCACAGCTTTTTCCTTGGGGACATGCCTAATTCCTGGCTGATTTGCCTTTCTCGTCTTAGGGTTGGGGTTCGGCCTAGGGCTAGGATTTTTAAAATCAGGAAGCCCTGAGTTCCAGGCACACTGGAGCTGTGAAAGGCATCCAAAAGGGAGTGCAAAAGTGCCACAACATGGCTGCTTTCACGGCTTTTTCCTTGGCAAGAAGCCTAACACCAGGCTGATTTACCTTCCCAGGGTTACTGTTAGGCTTAGGCCTAGGGCTAGGATTTTTGAAACTAGGAAGCCCTGGGCTCCAGGCACACTGCAGCTGTTCAAGGCATCCCAAGGGGAGTACAAAAGTGCAACAACATGGCAGCTTTCACAGCTTTTTCCTTGGCACCATCCCTATACCTAGGCTGATTTATCTGCCTAGGGTTAGGGTTAGGGTTCAGCCTAGGGCTTGGATTTCTTTAACCAGGAAGCCCTGAGTTCCAGGCTTACTTCATCTGCCAAAGGCATCCCAAAGGGAGTGCAGAAGTGCCACAACATGGCTGCTTTCACGGCTTTTCCCTTAGGAAGAACCCTAATACCCGGCTGATTTACCTTCCTAGGTTTACTGTTAGGCTTAGGCCTAGGACTTTTAAAACCAGGAAGCCCTGGGCTCCAGGCACACTGCAGCTGCGAAAGGCATCCCAAGGGGAGCGCAAAAGTGACGCAACTTGGCTGCCACCACTGATATTTCCATGAGACCATCCCGAACCATAGGCTGATTTTCCTTCCTAGGCTTAAGGTTTGAGTTACGCCTAGGGTAAGGGCTCTATTAACCAGAAAGCCCTGAGTTCCAAGAACACAGCAGCTGCGAAGGACTAGCCAAGAAGAGCGCAAAAGTACCACAACATGCCTGCCTCCACAGCTTTTTCCTTGGGGACATGCCTAATTCCTGGCTGATTTGCCTTTCTCGTCTTAGGGTTGGGGTTCGGCCTAGGGCTAGGATTTTTAAAAGCAGGAAGCCCTGAGTTCCAGGCACACTGCAGCTGTGAAAGGCATCCAAAAGGGAGTGCAAAAGTGCCACAACATGGCTGCTTTCACGGCTTTTTCCTTGGCAAGAAGCCTAACACCAGGCTGATTTACCTTCCCAGGGTTACTGTTAGGCTTAGGCCTAGGGCTAGGATTTTTGAAACTAGGAAGCCCTGGGCTCCAGGCACACTGCAGCTGTTCAAGGCATCCCAAGGGGAGTACAAAAGTGCAACAACATGGCAGCTTTCACCGCTTTTTCCTTGGCACCATCCCTATACCTAGGCTGATTTATCTGCCTAGGGTTAGGGTTAGGGTTCAGCCTAGGGCTTGGATTTCTTTAACCAGGAAGCCCTGAGTTCCAGGCTTACTTCATCTGCCAAAGGCATCCCAAAGGGAGTGCAGAAGTGCCACAACATGGCTGCTTTCACGGCTTTTCCCTTAGGAAGAACCCTAATACCCGGCTGATTTACCTTCCTAGGGTTACTGTTAGGCTTAGGCCTAGGACTTTTAAAACCAGGAAGCCCTGGGCTCCAGGCACACTGCAGCTGCGAAAGGCATCCCAAGGGGAGCGCAAAAGTGACGCAACTTGCCTGCCACCACTGATATTTCCATGAGACCATCCCGAACCATAGGCTGATTTTCCTTCCTAGGCTTAAGGTTTGAGTTACGCCTAGGGTAAGGGCTCTATTAACCAGAAAGCCCTGAGTTCCAAGAACACAGCAGCTGCGAAGGACTAGCCAAGAAGAGCGCAAAAGTAGCACAACATGCCTGCCTCCACAGCTTTTTCCTTGGGGACATGCCTAATTCCTGGCTGATTTGCCTTTCTCGTCTTAGGGTTGGGGTTCGGCCTAGGGCTAGGATTTTTAAAATCAGGAAGCCCTGAGTTCCAGGCACACTGCAGCTGTGAAAGGCATCCAAAAGGGAGTGCAAAAGTGCCACAACATGGCTGCTTTCACGGCTTTTTCCTTGGCAAGAAGCCTAACACCAGGCTGATTTACCTTCCCAGGGTTACTGTTAGGCTTAGGCCTAGGGCTAGGATTTTTGAAACTAGGAAGCCCTGGGCTCCAGGCACACTGCAGCTGTTCAAGGCATCCCAAGGGGAGTACAAAAGTGCAACAACATGGCAGCTTTCACAGCTTTTTCCTTGGCACCATCCCTATACCTAGGCTGATTTATCTGCCTAGGGTTAGGTATAGGGTTCAGCCTAGGGCTTGGATTTCTTTAACCAGGAAGCCCTGAGTTCCAGGCTTACTTCATCTGCCAAAGGCATCCCAAAGGGAGTGCAGAAGTGCCACAACATGGCTGCTTTCACGGCTTTTCCCTTAGGAAGAACCCTAATACCCGGCTGATTTACCTTCCTAGGGTTACTGTTAGGCTTAGGCCTAGGACTTTTAAAACCAGGAAGCCCTGGGCTCCAGGCACACTGCAGCTGCGAAAGGCATCCCAAGGGGAGCCCAAAAGTGATGCAACTTGGCTGCCACCACTGATATTTCCATGAGACCATCCCGAACCATAGGCTGATTTTCCTTCCTAGGGTTAAAGTTTGAGTTATGCCTAGGGTAAGGGCTCTATTAACCAGAAAGCCCTGAGTTCCAAGAACACAGCAGCTGCGAAGGACTAGCCAAGAAGAGCGCAAAAGTAGCACAACATGCCTGCCTCCACAGCTTTTTCCTTGGGGACATGCCTAATTCCTGGCTGATTTGCCTTTCTCGTCTTAGGGTTGGGGTTCGGCCTAGGGCTAGGATTTTTAAAATCAGGAAGCCCTGAGTTCCAGGCACACTGGAGCTGTGAAAGGCATCCAAAAGGGAGTGCAAAAGTGCCACAACATGGCTGCTTTCACGGCTTTTTCCTTGGCAAGAAGCCTAACACCAGGCTGATTTCCCTTCCCAGGGTTACTGTTAGGCTTAGGCCTAGGGCTAGGATTTTTGAAACTAGGAAGCCCTGGGCTCCAGGCACACTGCAGCTGTTCAAGGCATCCCAAGGGGAGTACAAAAGTGCAACAACATGGCAGCTTTCACAGCTTTTTCCTTGGCACCATCCCTATACCTAGGCTGATTTATCTGTCTAGGGTTAGGGTTAGCGTTAAGCCTAGGGCTTGGATTTCTTTAACCAGGAAGCCCTGAGTTCCAGGCTTACTTCATCTGCCAAAGGCATCCCAAAGGGAGTGCAGAAGTGCCACAACATGGCTGCTTTCACGGCTTTTCCCTTAGGAAGAACCCTAATACCCGGCTGATTTACCTTCCTAGGGTTACTGTTAGGCTTAGGCCTAGGACTTTTAAAACCAGGAAGCCCTGGGCTCCAGGCACACTGCAGCTGCGAAAGGCATCCCAAGGGGAGCGCAAAAGTGACGCAACTTGGCTGCCACCACTGATATTTCCATGAGACCATCCCGAACCATAGGCTGATTTTCCTTCCTAGGGTTAAGGTTTGAGTTACGCCTAGGGTAAGGGCTCTATTAACCAGAAAGCCCTGAGTTCCAAGAACACAGCAGCTGCGAAGGACTAGCCAAGAAGAGCGCAAAAGTAGCACAACATGCCTGCCTCCACAGCTTTTTCCTTGGGGACATGCCTAATTCCTGGCTGATTTGCCTTTCTCGTCTTAGGGTTGGGGTTCGGCCTAGGGCTAGGATTTTTAAAATCAGGAAGCCCTGAGTTCCAGGCACACTGCAGCTGTGAAAGGCATCCAAAAGGGAGTGCAAAAGTGCCACAACATGGCTGCTTTCACGGCTTTTTCCTTGGCAAGAAGCCTAACACCAGGCTGATTTACCTTCCCAGGGTTACTGTTAGGCTTAGGCCTAGGGCTAGGATTTTTGAAACTAGGAAGCCCAGGGCTCCAGCCACACTGCAGCTGTTCAAGGCATCCCAAGGGGAGTACAAAAGTGCAACAACATGGCAGCTTTCACAGCTTTTTCCTTGGCACCATCCCTATACCTAGGCTGATTTATCTGCCTAGGGTTAGGGTTAGGGTTCAGCCTAGGGCTTGGATTTCTTTAACCAGGAAGCCCTGAGTTCCAGGCTTACTTCATCTGCCAAAGGCATCCCAAAGGGAGTGCAGAAGTGCCACAACATGGCTGCTTTCACGGCTTTTCCCTTAGGAAGAACCCTAATACCCGGCTGATTTACCTTCCTAGGGTTACTGTTAGGCTTAGGCCTAGGACTTTTAAAACCAGGAAGCCCTGGGCTCCAGGCACACTGCAGCTGCGAAAGGCATCCCAAGGGGAGCGCAAAAGTGATGCAACTTGGCTGCCACCACTGATATTTCCATGAGACCATCCCGAACCATAGGTTGATTTTCCTTCCTAGGGTTAAGGTTTGAGTTATGCCTAGGGTAAGGGCTCTATTAACCAGAAAGCCCTGAGTTCCAAGAACACAGCAGCTGCGAAGGACTAGCCAAGAAGAGCGCAAAAGTAGCACAACATGCCTGCCTCCACAGCTTTTTCCTTGGGGACATGCCTAATTCCTGGCTGATTTGCCTTTCTCGTCTTAGGGTTGGGGTTCGGCCTAGGGCTAGGATTTTTAAAATCAGGAAGCCCTGAGTTCCAGGCACACTGCAGCTGTGAAAGGCATCCAAAAGGGAGTGCAAAAGTGCCACAACATGGCTGCTTTCACGGCTTTTTCCTTGGCAAGAAGCCTAACACCAGGCTGATTTACCTTCCCAGGGTTACTGTTAGGCTTAGGCCTAGGGCTAGGATTTTTGAAATTAGGAAGCCCTTAGCTCCAGGCACACTGCAGCTGTTCAAGGCATCCCAAGGGGAGTACAAAAGTGCAACAACATGGCAGCTTTCACAGCTTTTTCCTTGGCACCATCCCTATACCTAGGCTGATTTATCTGCCTAGGGTTAGGGTTCAGCCTAGGGCTTGGATTTCTTTAACCAGGAAGCCCTGAGTTCCAGGCTTACTTCATCTGCCAAAGGCATCCCAAAGGGAGTGCAGAAGTGCCACAACATGGCTGCTTTCACGGCTTTTCCCTTAGGAAGAACCCTAATAACCGGCTGATTTACCTTCCTAGGGTTACTGTTAGGCTTAGGCCTAGGACTTTTAAAACCAGGAAGCCCTGGGCTCCAGGCACACTGCAGCTGCGAAAGGCATCCCAAGGGGAGCCCAAAAGTGATGCAACTTGGCTGCCACCACTGATATTTCCATGAGACCATCCCGAACCATAGGCTGATTTTCCTTCCTAGGGTTAAAGTTTGAGTTATGCCTAGGGTAAGGGCTCTATTAACCAGAAAGCCCTGAGTTCCAAGAACACAGCAGCTGCGAAGGACTACCCAAGAAGAGCGCAAAAGTAGCACAACATGCCTGCCTCCACAGCTTTTTCCTTGGGGACATGCCTAATTCCTGGCTGATTTGCCTTTCTCGTCTTAGGGTTGGGGTTCGGCCTAGGGCTAGGATTTTTAAAATCAGGAAGCCCTGAGTTCCAGGCACACTGCAGCTGTGAAAGGCATCCAAAAGGGAGTGCAAAAGTGCCACAACATGGCTGCTTTCACGGCTTTTTCCTTGGCAAGAAGCCTAACACCAGGCTGATTTCCCTTCCCAGGGTTACTGTTAGGCTTAGGCCTAGGGCTAGGATTTTTGAAACTAGGAAGCCCTGGGCTCCAGCCACACTGCAGCTGTTCAAGGCATCCCAAGGGGAGTACAAAAGTGCAACAACATGGCAGCTTTCACAGCTTTTTCCTTGGCACCATCCCTATACCTAGGCTGATTTATCTGTCTAGGGTTAGGGTTAGCGTTAAGCCTAGGGCTTGGATTTCTTTAACCAGGAAGCCCTGAGTTCCAGGCTTACTTCATCTGCCAAAGGCATCCCAAAGGGAGTGCAGAAGTGCCACAACATGGCTGCTTTCACGGCTTTTCCCTTAGGAAGAACCCTAATACCCGGCTGATTTACCTTCCTAGGGTTACTGTTAGGCTTAGGCCTAGGACTTTTAAAACCAGGAAGCCCTGGGCTCCAGGCACACTGCAGCTGCGAAAGGCATCCCAAGGGGAGCGCAAAAGTGACGCAACTTGGCTGCCACCACTGATATTTCCATGAGACCATCCCGAACCATAGGCTGATTTTCCTTCCTAGGGTTAAGGTTTGAGTTACGCCTAGGGTAAGGGCTCTATTAACCAGAAAGCCCTGAGTTCCAAGAACACAGCAGCTGCGAAGGACTAGCCAAGAAGAGCGCAAAAGTACCACAACATGCCTGCCTCCACAGCTTTTTCCTTGGGGACATGCCTAATTCCTGGCTGATTTGCCTTTCTCGTCTTAGGGTTGGGGTTCGGCCTAGGGCTAGGATTTTTAAAAGCAGGAAGCCCTGAGTTCCAGGCACACTGCAGCTGTGAAAGGCATCCAAAAGGGAGTGCAAAAGTGCCACAACATGGCTGCTTTCACGGCTTTTTCCTTGGCAAGAAGCCTAACACCAGGCTGATTTACCTTCCCAGGGTTACTGTTAGGCTTAGGCCTAGGGCTAGGATTTTTGAAACTAGGAAGCCCAGGGCTCCAGCCACACTGCAGCTGTTCAAGGCATCCCAAGGGGAGTACAAAAGTGCAACAACATGGCAGCTTTCACAGCTTTTTCCTTGGCACCATCCCTATACCTAGGCTGATTTATCTGCCTAGGGTTAGGGTTAGGGTTCAGCCTAGGGCTTGGATTTCTTTAACCAGGAAGCCCTGAGTTCCAGGCTTACTTCATCTGCCAAAGGCATCCCAAAGGGAGTGCAGAAGTGCCACAACATGGCTGCTTTCACGGCTTTTCCCTTAGGAAGAACCCTAATAGCCGGCTGATTTACCTTCCTAGGGTTACTGTTAGGCTTAGGCCTAGGACTTTTAAAACCAGGAAGCCCTGGGCTCCAGGCACACTGCAGCTGCGAAAGGCATCCCAAGGGGAGCGCAAAAGTGACGCAACTTGGCTGCCACCACTGATATTTCCATGAGACCATCCCGAACCATAGGTTGATTTTCCTTCCTAGGGTTAAGGTTTGAGTTATGCCTAGGGTAAGGGCTCTATTAACCAGAAAGCCCTGAGTTCCAAGAACACAGCAGCTGCGAAGGACTAGCCAAGAAGAGCGCAAAAGTACCACAACATGCCTGCCTCCACAGCTTTTTCCTTGGGGACATGCCTAATTCCTGGCTGATTTGCCTTTCTCGTCTTAGGGTTGGGGTTCGGCCTAGGGCTAGGATTTTTAAAATCAGGAAGCCCTGAGTTCCAGGCACACTGGAGCTGTGAAAGGCATCCAAAAGGGAGTGCAAAAGTGCCACAACATGGCTGCTTTCACGGCTTTTTCCTTGGCAAGAAGCCTAACACCAGGCTGATTTACCTTCCCAGGGTTACTGTTAGGCTTAGGCCTAGGGCTAGGATTTTTGAAATTAGGAAGCCCTTAGCTCCAGGCACACTGCAGCTGTTCAAGGCATCCCAAGGGGAGTACAAAAGTGCAACAACATGGCAGCTTTCACAGCTTTTTCCTTGGCACCATCCCTATACCTAGGCTGATTTATCTGCCTAGGGTTAGGGTTAGGGTTCAGCCTAGGGCTTGGATTTCTTTAACCAGGAAGCCCTGAGTTCCAGGCTTACTTCATCTGCCAAAGGCATCCCAAAGGGAGTGCAGAAGTGCCACAACATGGCTGCTTTCACGGCTTTTCCCTTAGGAAGAACCCTAATACCCGGCTGATTTACCTTCCTAGGGTTACTGTTAGGCTTAGGCCTAGGACTTTTAAAACCAGGAAGCCCTGGGCTCCAGGCACACTGCAGCTGCGAAAGGCATCCCAAGGGGAGCGCAAAAGTGACGCAACTTGGCTGCCACCACTGATATTTCCATGAGACCATCCCGAACCATAGGCTGATTTTCCTTCCTAGGGTTAAGGTTTGAGTTACGCCTAGGGTAAGGGTTCTATTAACCAGAAAGCCCTGAGTTCCAAGAACACAGCAGCTGCGAAGGACTAGCCAAGAAGAGCGCAAAAGTAGCACAACATGCCTGCCTCCACAGCTTTTTCCTTGGGGACATGCCTAATTCCTGGCTGATTTGCCTTTCTCGTCTTAGGGTTGGGGTTCGGCCTAGGGCTAGGATTTTTAAAATCAGGAAGCCCTGAGTTCCAGGCACACTGGAGCTGTGAAAGGCATCCAAAAGGGAGTGCAAAAGTGCCACAACATGGCTGCTTTCACGGCTTTTTCCTTGGCAAGAAGCCTAACACCAGGCTGATTTACCTTCCCAGGGTTACTGTTAGGCTTAGGCCTAGGGCTAGGATTTTTGAAACTAGGAAGCCCTGGGCTCCAGCCACACTGCAGCTGTTCAAGGCATCCCAAGGGGAGTACAAAAGTGCAACAACATGGCAGCTTTCACAGCTTTTTCCTTGGCACCATCCCTATACCTAGGCTGATTTATCTGCCTAGGGTTAGGGTTAGGGTTCAGCCTAGGGCTTGGATTTCTTTAACCAGGAAGCCCTGAGTTCCAGGCTTACTTCATCTGCCAAAGGCATCCCAAAGGGAGTGCAGAAGTGCCACAACATGGCTGCTTTCACGGCTTTTCCCTTAGGAAGAACCCTAATACCCGGCTGATTTACCTTCCTAGGGTTACTGTTAGGCTTAGGCCTAGGACTTTTAAAACCAGGAAGCCCTGGGCTCCAGGCACACTGCAGCTGCGAAAGGCATCCCAAGGGGAGCGCAAAAGTGACGCAACTTGGCTGCCACCACTGATATTTCCATGAGACCATCCCGAACCATAGGCTGATTTTCCTTCCTAGGGTTAAGGTTTGAGTTACGCCTAGGGTAAGGGCTCTATTAACCAGAAAGCCCTGAGTTCCAAGAACACAGCAGCTGCGAAGGACTAGCCAAGAAGAGCGCAAAAGTAGCACAACATGCCTGCCTCCACAGCTTTTTCCTTGGGGACATGCCTAATTCCTGGCTGATTTGCCTTTCTCGTCTTAGGGTTGGGGTTCGGCCTAGGGCTAGGATTTTTAAAATCAGGAAGCCCTGAGTTCCAGGCACACTGCAGCTGTGAAAGGCATCCAAAAGGGAGTGCAAAAGTGCCACAACATGGCTGCTTTCACGGCTTTTTCCTTGGCAAGAAGCCTAACACCAGGCTGATTTACCTTCCCAGGGTTACTGTTAGGCTTAGGCCTAGGGCTAGGATTTTTGAAACTAGGAAGCCCTGGGCTCCAGGCACACTGCAGCTGTTCAAGGCATCCCAAGGGGAGTACAAAAGTGCAACAACATGGCAGCTTTCACAGCTTTTTCCTTGGCACCATCCCTATACCTAGGCTGATTTATCTGCCTAGGGTTAGGGTTAGCGTTAAGCCTAGGGCTTGGATTTCTTTAACCAGGAAGCCCTGAGTTCCAGGCTTACTTCATCTGCCAAAGGCATCCCAAAGGGAGTGCAGAAGTGCCACAACATGGCTGCTTTCACGGCTTTTCCCTTAGGAAGAACCCTAATACCCGGCTGATTTACCTTCCTAGGGTTACTGTTAGGCTTAGGCCTAGGACTTTTAAAACCAGGAAGCCCTGGGCTCCAGGCACACTGCAGCTGCGAAAGGCATCCCAAGGGGAGCGCAAAAGTGACGCAACTTGCCTGCCACCACTGATATTTCCATGAGACCATCCCGAACCTTAGGCTGATTTTCCTTCCTAGGGTTAAGGTTTGAGTTATGCCTAGGGTAAGGGCTCTATTAACCAGAAAGCCCTGAGTTCCAAGAACACAGCAGCTGCGAAGGACTAGCCAAGAAGAGCGCAAAAGTAGCACAACATGCCTGCCTCCACAGCTTTTTCCTTGGGGACATGCCTAATTCCTGGCTGATTTGCCTTTCTCGTCTTAGGGTTGGGGTTCGGCCTAGGGCTAGGATTTTTAAAATCAGGAAGCCCTGAGTTCCAGGCACACTGGAGCTGTGAAAGGCATCCAAAAGGGAGTGCAAAAGTGCCACAACATGGCTGCTTTCACGGCTTTTTCCTTGGCAAGAAGCCTAACACCAGGCTGATTTCCCTTCCCAGGGTTACTGTTAGGCTTAGGCCTAGGGCTAGGATTTTTGAAACTAGGAAGCCCTGGGCTCCAGCCACACTGCAGCTGTTCAAGGCATCCCAAGGGGAGTACAAAAGTGCAACAACATGGCAGCTTTCACCGCTTTTTCCTTGGCACCATCCCTATACCTAGGCTGATTTATCTGCCTAGGGTTAGGGTTAGGGTTCAGCCTAGGGCTTGGATTTCTTTAACCAGGAAGCCCTGAGTTCCAGGCTTACTTCATCTGCCAAAGGCATCCCAAAGGGAGTGCAGAAGTGCCACAACATGGCTGCTTTCACGGCTTTTCCCTTAGGAAGAACCCTAATACCCGGCTGATTTACCTTCCTAGGGTTACTGTTAGGCTTAGGCCTAGGACTTTTAAAACCAGGAAGCCCTGGGCTCCAGGCACACTGCAGCTGCGAAAGGCATCCCAAGGGGAGCGCAAAAGTGATGCAACTTGGCTGCCACCACTGATATTTCCATGAGACCATCCCGAACCATAGGTTGATTTTCCTTCCTAGGGTTAAGGTTTGAGTTATGCCTAGGGTAAGGGCTCTATTAACCAGAAAGCCCTGAGTTCCAAGAACACAGCAGCTGCGAAGGACTAGCCAAGAAGAGCGCAAAAGTAGCACAACATGCCTGCCTCCACAGCTTTTTCCTTGGGGACATGCCTAATTCCTGGCTGATTTGCCTTTCTCGTCTTAGGGTTGGGGTTCGGCCTAGGGCTAGGATTTTTAAAATCAGGAAGCCCTGAGTTCCAGGCACACTGGAGCTGTGAAAGGCATCCAAAAGGGAGTGCAAAAGTGCCACAACATGGCTGCTTTCACGGCTTTTTCCTTGGCAAGAAGCCTAACACCAGGCTGATTTACCTTCCCAGGGTTACTGTTAGGCTTAGGCCTAGGGCTAGGATTTTTGAAACTAGGAAGCCCTGGGCTCCAGGCACACTGCAGCTGTTCAAGGCATCCCAAGGGGAGTACAAAAGTGCAACAACATGGCAGCTTTCACAGCTTTTTCCTTGGCACCATCCCTATACCTAGGCTGATTTATCTGCCTAGGGTTAGGGTTAGGGTTCAGCCTAGGGCTTGGATTTCTTTAACCAGGAAGCCCTGAGTTCCAGGCTTACTTCATCTGCCAAAGGCATCCCAAAGGGAGTGCAGAAGTGCCACAACATGGCTGCTTTCACGGCTTTTCCCTTAGGAAGAACCCTAATAGCCGGCTGATTTACCTTCCTAGGGTTACTGTTAGGCTTAGGCCTAGGACTTTTAAAACCAGGAAGCCCTGGGCTCCAGGCACACTGCAGCTGCGAAAGGCATCCCAAGGGGAGCGCAAAAGTGACGCAACTTGGCTGCCACCACTGATATTTCCATGAGACCATCCCGAACCTTAGGCTGATTTTCCTTCCTAGGGTTAAGGTTTGAGTTATGCCTAGGGTAAGGGCTCTATTAACCAGAAAGCCCTGAGTTCCAAGAACACAGCAGCTGCGAAGGACTAGCCAAGAAGAGCGCAAAAGTAGCACAACATGCCTGCCTCCACAGCTTTTTCCTTGGGGACATGCCTAATTCCTGGCTGATTTGCCTTTCTCGTCTTAGGGTTGGGGTTCGGCCTAGGGCTAGGATTTTTAAAATCAGGAAGCCCTGAGTTCCAGGCACACTGGAGCTGTGAAAGGCATCCAAAAGGGAGTGCAAAAGTGCCACAACATGGCTGCTTTCACGGCTTTTTCCTTGGCAAGAAGCCTAACACCAGGCTGATTTACCTTCCCAGGGTTACTGTTAGGCTTAGGCCTAGGGCTAGGATTTTTGAAACTAGGAAGCCCTGGGCTCCAGGCACACTGCAGCTGTTCAAGGCATCCCAAGGGGAGTACAAAAGTGCAACAACATGGCAGCTTTCACAGCTTTTTCCTTGGCACCATCCCTATACCTAGGCTGATTTATCTGCCTAGGGTTAGGGTTAGGCTTCAGCCTAGGGCTTGGATTTCTTTAACCAGGAAGCCCTGAGTTCCAGGCTTACTTCATCTGCCAAAGGCATCCCAAAGGGAGTGCAGAAGTGCCACAACATGGCTGCTTTCACGGCTTTTCCCTTAGGAAGAACCCTAATACCCGGCTGATTTACCTTCCTAGGGTTACTGTTAGGCTTAGGCCTAGGACTTTTAAAACCAGGAAGCCCTGGGCTCCAGGCACACTGCAGCTGCGAAAGGCATCCCAAGGGGAGCGCAAAAGTGACGCAACTTGGCTGCCACCACTGATATTTCCATGAGACCATCCCGAACCATAGGTTGATTTTCCTTCCTAGGGTTAAGGTTTGAGTTATGCCTAGGGTAAGGGCTCTATTAACCAGAAAGCCCTGAGTTCCAAGAACACAGCAGCTGCGAAGGACTAGCCAAGAAGAGCGCAAAAGTAGCACAACATGCCTGCCTCCACAGCTTTTTCCTTGGGGACATGCCTAATTCCTGGCTGATTTGCCTTTCTCGTCTTAGGGTTGGGGTTCGGCCTAGGGCTAGGATTTTTAAAATCAGGAAGCCCTGAGTTCCAGGCACACTGGAGCTGTGAAAGGCATCCAAAAGGGAGTGCAAAAGTGCCACAACATGGCTGCTTTCACGGCTTTTTCCTTGGCAAGAAGCCTAACACCAGGCTGATTTACCTTCCCAGGGTTACTGTTAGGCTTAGGCCTAGGGCTAGGATTTTTGAAACTAGGAAGCCCTGGGCTCCAGCCACACTGCAGCTGTTCAAGGCATCCCAAGGGGAGTACAAAAGTGCAACAACATGGCAGCTTTCACAGCTTTTTCCTTGGCACCATCCCTATACCTAGGCTGATTTATCTGCCTAGGGTTAGGGTTAGGGTTCAGCCTAGGGCTTGGATTTCTTTAACCAGGAAGCCCTGAGTTCCAGGCTTACTTCATCTGCCAAAGGCATCCCAAAGGGAGTGCAGAAGTGCCACAACATGGCTGCTTTCACGGCTTTTCCCTTAGGAAGAACCCTAATACCCGGCTGATTTACCTTCCTAGGGTTACTGTTAGGCTTAGGCCTAGGACTTTTAAAACCAGGAAGCCCTGGGCTCCAGGCACACTGCAGCTGCGAAAGGCATCCCAAGGGGAGCGCAAAAGTGACGCAACTTGGCTGCCACCACTGATATTTCCATGAGAGCATCCCGAACCATAGGCTGATTTTCCTTCCTAGGGTTAAGGTTTGAGTTACGCCTAGGGTAAGGGCTCTATTAACCAGAAAGCCCTGAGTTCCAAGAACACAGCAGCTGCGAAGGACTAGCCAAGAAGAGCGCAAAAGTAGCACAACATGCCTGCCTCCACAGCTTTTTCCTTGGGGACATGCCTAATTCCTGGCTGATTTGCCTATCTCGTCTTAGGGTTGGGGTTTGGCCTAGGGCTAGGATTTTTAAAATCAGGAAGCCCTGAGTTCCAGGCACACTGGAGCTGTGAAAGGCATCCAAAAGGGAGTGCAAAAGTGCCACAACATGGCTGCTTTCACGGCTTTTTCCTTGGCAAGAAGCCTAACACCAGGCTGATTTACCTTCCCAGGGTTACTGTTAGGCTTAGGCCTAGGGCTAGGATTTTTGAAACTAGGAAGCCCTGGGCTCCAGGCACACTGCAGCTGTTCAAGGCATCCCAAGGGGAGTACAAAAGTGCAACAACATGGCAGCTTTCACAGCTTTTTCCTTGGCACCATCCCTATACCTAGGCTGATTTATCTGCCTAGGGTTAGGGTTCAGCCTAGGGCTTGGATTTCTTTAACCAGGAAGCCCTGAGTTCCAGGCTTACTTCATCTGCCAAAGGCATCCCAAAGGGAGTGCAGAAGTGCCACAACATGGCTGCTTTCACGGCTTTTCCCTTAGGAAGAACCCTAATACCCGGCTGATTTACCTTCCTAGGGTTACTGTTAGGCTTAGGCCTAGGACTTTTAAAACCAGGAAGCCCTGGGCTCCAGGCACACTGCAGCTGCGAAAGGCATCCCAAGGGGAGCGCAAAAGTGACGCAACTTGGCTGCCACCACTGATATTTCCATGAGACCATCCCGAACCATAGGCTGATTTTCCTTCCTAGGGTTAAGGTTTGAGTTACGCCTAGGGTAAGGGCTCTATTAACCAGAAAGCCCTGAGTTCCAAGAACACAGCAGCTGCGAAGGACTAGCCAAGAAGAGCGCAAAAGTAGCACAACATGCCTGCCTCCACAGCTTTTTCCTTGGGGACATGCCTAATTCCTGGCTGATTTGCCTTTCTCGTCTTAGGGTTGGGGTTCGGCCTAGGGCTAGGATTTTTAAAATCAGGAAGCCCTGAGTTCCAGGCACACTGCAGCTGTGAAAGGCATCCAAAAGGGAGTGCAAAAGTGCCACAACATGGCTGCTTTCACGGCTTTTTCCTTGGCAAGAAGCCTAACACCAGGCTGATTTACCTTCCCAGGGTTACTGTTAGGCTTAGGCCTAGGGCTAGGATTTTTGAAACTAGGAAGCCCTGGGCTCCAGGCACACTGCAGCTGTTCAAGGCATCCCAAGGGGAGTACAAAAGTGCAACAACATGGCAGCTTTCACAGCTTTTTCCTTGGCACCATCCCTATACCTAGGCTGATTTATCTGCCTAGGGTTAGGGTTAGGGTTCAGCCTAGGGCTTGGATTTCTTTAACCAGGAAGCCCTGAGTTCCAGGCTTACTTCATCTGCCAAAGGCATCCCAAAGGGAGTGCAGAAGTGCCACAACATGGCTGCTTTCACGGCTTTTCCCTTAGGAAGAACCCTAATAGCCGGCTGATTTACCTTCCTAGGGTTACTGTTAGGCTTAGGCCTAGGACTTTTAAAACCAGGAAGCCCTGGGCTCCAGGCACACTGCAGCTGCGAAAGGCATCCCAAGGGGAGCGCAAAAGTGACGCAACTTGGCTGCCACCACTGATATTTCCATGAGACCATCCCGAACCTTAGGCTGATTTTCCTTCCTAGGGTTAAGGTTTGAGTTATGCCTAGGGTAAGGGCTCTATTAACCAGAAAGCCCTGAGTTCCAAGAACACAGCAGCTGCGAAGGACTAGCCAAGAAGAGCGCAAAAGTAGCACAACATGCCTGCCTCCACAGCTTTTTCCTTGGGGACATGCCTAATTCCTGGCTGATTTGCCTTTCTCGTCTTAGGGTTGGGGTTCGGCCTAGGGCTAGGATTTTTAAAATCAGGAAGCCCTGAGTTCCAGGCACACTGGAGCTGTGAAAGGCATCCAAAAGGGAGTGCAAAAGTGCCACAACATGGCTGCTTTCACGGCTTTTTCCTTGGCAAGACGCCTAACACCAGGCTGATTTACCTTCCCAGGGTTACTGTTAGGCTTAGGCCTAGGGCTAGGATTTTTAAAACTAGGAAGCCCTTAGCTCCAGGCACACTGCAGCTGTTCAAGGCATCCCAAGGGGAGTACAAAAGTGCAACAACATGGCAGCTTTCACAGCTTTTTCCTTGGCACCATCCCTATACCTAGGCTGATTTATCTGCCTAGGGTTAGGGTTAGGGTTCAGCCTAGGGCTTGGATTTCTTTAACCAGGAAGCCCTGAGTTCCAGGCTTACTTCATCTGCCAAAGGCATCCCAAAGGGAGTGCAGAAGTGCCACAACATGGCTGCTTTTACGGCTTTTCCCTTAGGAAGAACCCTAATACCCGGCTGATTTACCTTCCTAGGGTTACTGTTAGGCTTAGGCCTAGGACTTTTAAAACCAGGAAGCCCTGGGCTCCAGGCACACTGCAGCTGCGA
This sequence comes from Ammospiza nelsoni, assembly GCF_027579445.1. Lineage (NCBI taxonomy): Eukaryota > Metazoa > Chordata > Aves > Passeriformes > Passerellidae > Ammospiza > Ammospiza nelsoni. Next base: position 44,770 of record NW_026683205.1, on the reverse strand, counting down.
AAGGCAGGCATCCCAAGGGGAGCGCAAAAGTGACGCAACTTGGCTGCCACCACTGATATTTCCATGAGACCATCCCGAACCATAGGCTGATTTTCCTTCCTAGGGTTAAGGTTTGAGTTACGCCTAGGGTAAGGGTCTATTAACCAGAAAGCCCTGAGTTCCAAGAACACAGCAGCTGCGAAGGACTAGCCAAGAAGAGCGCAAAAGTACCACAACATGCCTGCCTCCACAGCTTTTTCCTTGGGGACATGCCTAATTCCTGGCTGATTTGCCTTTCTCGTCTTAGGGTTGGGGTTCGGCCTAGGGCTAGGATTTTTAAAAGCAGGAAGCCCTGAGTTCCAGGCACACTGGAGCTGTGAAAGGCATCCAAAAGGGAGTGCAAAAGTGCCACAACATGGCTGCTTTCACGGCTTTTTCCTTGGCAAGACGCCTAACACCAGGCTGATTTACCTTCCCAGGGTTACTGTTAGGCTTAGGCCTAGGGCTAGGATTTTTAAAACTAGGAAGCCCTTAGCTCCAGGCACACTGCAGCTGTTCAAGGCATCCCAAGGGGAGTACAAAAGTGCAACAACATGGCAGCTTTCACAGCTTTTTCCTTGGCACCATCCCTATACCTAGGCTGATTTATCTGCCTAGGGTTAGGGTTAGGCTTCAGCCTAGGGCTTGGATTTCTTTAACCAGGAAGCCCTGAGTTCCAGGCTTACTTCATCTGCCAAAGGCATCCCAAAGGGAGTGCAGAAGTGCCACAACATGGCTGCTTTCACGGCTTTTCCCTTAGGAAGAACCCTAATACCCGGCTGATTTACCTTCCTAGGGTTACTGTTAGGCTTAGGCCTAGGACTTTTAAAACCAGGAAGCCCTGGGCTCCAGGCACACTGCAGCTGCGAAAGGCAGGCATCCCAAGGGGAGCGCAAAAGTGACGCAACTTGGCTGCCACCACTGATATTTCCATGAGACCATCCCGAACCATAGGCTGATTTTCCTTCCTAGGGTTAAGGTTTGAGTTACGCCTAGGGTAAGGGCTCTATTAACCAGAAAGCCCTGAGTTCCAAGAACACAGCAGCTGCGAAGGACTAACCAAGAAGAGCGCAAAAGTACCACAACATGCCTGCCTCCACAGCTTTTTCCTTGGGGACATGCCTAATTCCTGGCTGATTTGCCTTTCTCGTCTTAGGGTTGGGGTTCGGCCTAGGGCTAGGATTTTTAAAAGCAGGAAGCCCTGAGTTCCAGGCACACTGGAGCTGTGAAAGGCATCCAAAAGGGAGTGCAAAAGTGCCACAACATGGCTGCTTTCACGGCTTTTTCCTTGGCAAGACGCCTAACACCAGGCTGATTTACCTTCCCAGGGTTACTGTTAGGCTTAGGCCTAGGGCTAGGATTTTTAAAACTAGGAAGCCCTTAGCTCCAGGCACACTGCAGCTGTTCAAGGCATCCCAAGGGGAGTACAAAAGTGCAACAACATGGCAGCTTTCACAGCTTTTTCCTTGGCACCATCCCTATACCTAGGCTGATTTATCTGCCTAGGGTTAGGGTTAGGGTTCAGCCTAGGGCTTGGATTTCTTTAACCAGGAAGCCCTGAGTTCCAGGCTTACTTCATCTGCCAAAGGCATCCCAAAGGGAGTGCAGAAGTGCCACAACATGGCTGCTTTCACGGCTTTTCCCTTAGGAAGAACCCTAATACCCGGCTGATTTACCTTCCTAGGGTTACTGTTAGGCTTAGGCCTAGGACTTTTAAAACCAGGAAGCCCTGGGCTCCAGGCACACTGCAGCTGCGAAAGGCAGGCATCCCAAGGGGAGCGCAAAAGTGACGCAACTTGGCTGCCACCACTGATATTTCCATGAGACCATCCCGAACCATAGGCTGATTTTCCTTCCTAGGGTTAAGGTTTGAGTTACGCCTAGGGTAAGGGTCTATTAACCAGAAAGCCCTGAGTTCCAAGAACACAGCAGCTGCGAAGGACTACCCAAGAAGAGCGCAAAAGTACCACAACATGCCTGCCTCCACAGCTTTTTCCTTGGGGACATGCCTAATTCCTGGCTGATTTGCCTTTCTCGTCTTAGGGTTGGGGTTCGGCCTAGGGCTAGGATTTTTAAAAGCAGGAAGCCCTGAGTTCCAGGCACACTGCAGCTGTGAAAGGCATCCAAAAGGGAGTGCAAAAGTGCCACAACATGGCTGCTTTCACGGCTTTTTCCTTGGCAAGACGCCTAACACCAGGCTGATTTACCTTCCCAGGGTTACTGTTAGGCTTAGGCCTAGGGCTAGGATTTTTAAAACTAGGAAGCCCTTAGCTCCAGGCACACTGCAGCTGTTCAAGGCATCCCAAGGGGAGTACAAAAGTGCAACAACATGGCAGCTTTCACAGCTTTTTCCTTGGCACCATCCCTATACCTAGGCTGATTTATCTGCCTAGGGTTAGGGTTAGGGTTCAGCCTAGGGCTTGGATTTCTTTAACCAGGAAGCCCTGAGTTCCAGGCTTACTTCATCTGCCAAAGGCATCCCAAAGGGAGTGCAGAAGTGCCACAACATGGCTGCTTTCACGGCTTTTCCCTTAGGAAGAACCCTAATACCCAGCTGATTTACCTTCCTAGGGTTACTGTTAGGCTTAGGCCTAGGACTTTTAAAACCAGGAAGCCCTGGGCTCCAGGCACACTGCAGCTGCGAAAGGCATCCCAAGGTGAGCGCAAAAGTGACGCAACTTGGCTGCCACCACTGATATTTCCATGAGACCATCCCGAACCATAGGCTGATTTTCCTTCCTAGGGTTAAGGTTTGAGTTACGCCTAGGGTAAGGGTCTATTAACCAGAAAGCCCTGAGTTCCAAGAACACAGCAGCTGCGAAGGACTAGCCAAGAAGAGCGCAAAAGTAGCACAACATGCCTGCCTCCACAGCTTTTTCCTTGGGGACATGCCTAATTCCTGGCTGATTTGCCTTTCTCGTCTTAGGGTTGGGGTTCGGCCTAGGGCTAGGATTTTTAAAATCAGGAAGCCCTGAGTTCCAGGCACACTGCAGCTGTGAAAGGCATCCAAAAGGGAGTGCAAAAGTGCCACAACATGGCTGCTTTCACGGCTTTTTCCTTGGCAAGAAGCCTAACACCAGGCTGATTTACCTTCCCAGGGTTACTGTTAGGCTTAGGCCTAGGTCTAGGATTTTTAAAACTAGGAAGCCCTTAGCTCCAGGCACACTGCAGCTGTTCAAGGCATCCCAAGGGGAGTACAAAAGTGCAACAACATGGCAGCTTTCACAGCTTTTTCCTTGGCACCATCCCTATACCTAGGCTGATTTATCTGCCTAGGGTTAGGGTTAGGGTTCAGCCTAGGGCTTGGATTTTTTTAACCAGGAAGCCCTGAGTTCCAGGCTTACTTCATCTGCCAAAGGCATCCCAAAGGGAGTGCAGAAGTGCCACAACATGGCTGCTTTCACGGCTTTTCCCTTAGGAAGAACCCTAATACCTGGCTGATTTACCTTCCTAGGGTTACTGTTAGGCTTAGGCCTAGGACTTTTAAAACCAGGAAGCCCTGGGCTCCAGGCACACTGCAGCTGCGAAAGGCAGGCATCCCAAGGGGAGCGCAAAAGTGACGCAACTTGGCTGCCACCACTGATATTTCCATGAGACCATCCCGAACCATAGGCTGATTTTCCTTCCTAGGGTTAAGGTTTGAGTTACGCCTAGGGTAAGGGCTCTATTAACCAGAAAGCCCTGAGTTCCAAGAACACAGCAGCTGCGAAGGACTACCCAAGAAGAGCGCAAAAGTAGCACAACATGCCTGCCTCCACAGCTTTTTCCTTGGGGACATGCCTAATTCCTGGCTGATTTGCCTTTCTCGTCTTAGGGTTGGGGTTCGGCCTAGGGCTAGGATTTTTAAAAGCAGGAAGCCCTGAGTTCCAGGCACACTGGAGCTGTGAAAGGCATCCAAAAGGGAGTGCAAAAGTGCCACAACATGGCTGCTTTCACGGCTTTTTCCTTGGCAAGAAGCCTAACACCAGGCTGATTTACCTTCCCAGGGTTACTGTTAGGCTTAGGCCTAGGGCTAGGATTTTTAAAACTAGGAAGCCCTTAGCTCCAGGCACACTGCAGCTGTTCAAGGCATCCCAAGGGGAGTACAAAAGTGCAACAACATGGCAGCTTTCACAGCTTTTTCCTTGGCACCATCCCTATACCTAGGCTGATTTATCTGCCTAGGGTTAGGGTTAGGGTTCAGCCTAGGGCTTGGATTTCTTTAACCAGGAAGCCCTGAGTTCCAGGCTTACTTCATCTGCCAAAGGCATCCCAAAGGGAGTGCAGAAGTGCCACAACATGGCTGCTTTCACGGCTTTTCCCTTAGGAAGAACCCTAATACCCGGCTGATTTACCTTCCTAGGGTTACTGTTAGGCTTAGGCCTAGGACTTTTAAAACCAGGAAGCCCTGGGCTCCAGGCACACTGCAGCTGCGAAAGGCATCCCAAGGGGAGCGCAAAAGTGACGCAACTTGGCTGCCACCACTGATATTTCCATGAGACCATCCCGAACCATAGGATGATTTTCCTTCCTAGGGTTAAGGTTTGAGTTACGCCTAGGGTAAGGGCTCTATTAACCAGAAAGCCCTGAGTTCCAAGAACACAGCAGCTGCGAAGGACTACCCAAGAAGAGCGCAAAAGTACCACAACATGCCTGCCTCCACAGCTTTTTCCTTGGGGACATGCCTAATTCCTGGCTGATTTGCCTTTCTCGTCTTAGGGTTGGGGTTCGGCCTAGGGCTAGGATTTTTAAAAGCAGGAAGCCCTGAGTTCCAGGCACACTGCAGCTGTGAAAGGCATCCAAAAGGGAGTGCAAAAGTGCCACAACATGGCTGCTTTCACGGCTTTTTCCTTGGCAAGACGCCTAACACCAGGCTGATTTACCTTCCCAGGGTTACTGTTAGGCTTAGGCCTAGGGCTAGGATTTTTAAAACTAAGAAGCCCTTAGCTCCAGGCACACTGCAGCTGTTCAAGGCATCCCAAGGGGAGTACAAAAGTGCAACAACATGGCAGCTTTCACAGCTTTTTCCTTGGCACCATCCCTATACCTAGGCTGATTTATCTGCCTAGGGTTAGGGTTAGGGTTCAGCCTAGGGCTTGGATTTCTTTAACCAGGAAGCCCTGAGTTCCAGGCTTACTTCATCTGCCAAAGGCATCCCAAAGGGAGTGCAGAAGTGCCACAACATGGCTGCTTTCACGGCTTTTCCCTTAGGAAGAACCCTAATACCCGGCTGATTTACCTTCCTAGGGTTACTGTTAGGCTTAGGCCTAGGACTTTTAAAACCAGGAAGCCCTGGGCTCCAGGCACACTGCAGCTGCGAAAGGCATCCCAAGGGGAGCGCAAAAGTGACGCAACTTGGCTGCCACCACTGATATTTCCATGAGACCATCCCGAACCATAGGCTGATTTTCCTTCCTAGGGTTAAGGTTTGAGTTACGCCTAGGGTAAGGGCTCTATTAACCAGAATGCCCTGAGTTCCAAGAACACAGCAGCTGCGAAGGACTAGCCAAGAAGAGCGCAAAAGTACCACAACATGCCTGCCTCCACAGCTTTTTCCTTGGGGACATGCCTAATTCCTGGCTGATTTGCCTTTCTCGTCTTAGGGTTGGGGTTCGGCCTAGGGCTAGGATTTTTAAAAGCAGGAAGCCCTGAGTTCCAGGCACACTGGAGCTGTGAAAGGCATCCAAAAGGGAGTGCAAAAGTGCCACAACATGGCTGTTTCACGGCTTTTTCCTTGGCAAGACGCCTAACACCAGGCTGATTTACCTTCCCAGGGTTACTGTTAGGCTTAGGCCTAGGGCTAGGATTTTTAAAACTAGGAAGCCCTTAGCTCCAGGCACACTGCAGCTGTTCAAGGCATCCCAAGGGGAGTACAAAAGTGCAACAACATGGCAGCTTTCACAGCTTTTTCCTTGGCACCATCCCTATACCTAGGTTGATTTATCTGCCTAGGGTTAGGGTTAGGGTTCAGCCTAGGGCTGTGATTTCTTTAACCAGGAAGCCCTGAGTTCCAGGCTTACTTCATCTGCCAAAGGCATCCCAAAGGGAGTGCAGAAGTGCCACAACATGGCTGCTTTCACGGCTTTTCCCTTAGGAAGAACCCTAATACCCGGCTGATTTACCTTCCTAGGGTTACTGTTAGGCTTAGGCCTAGGACTTTTAAAACCAGGAAGCCCTGGGCTCCAGGCACACTGCAGCTGCGAAAGGCATCCCAAGGGGAGCGCAAAAGTGACGCAACTTGGCTGCCACCACTGATATTTCCATGAGACCATCCCGAACCATAGGCTGATTTTCCTTCCTAGGGTTAAAGTTTGAGTTACGCCTAGGGTAAGGGCTCTATTAACCAGAAAGCCCTGAGTTCCAAGAACACAGCAGCTGCGAAGGACTAGCCAAGAAGAGCGCAAAAGTACCACAACATGCCTGCCTCCACAGCTTTTTCCTTGGGGACATGCCTAATTCCTGGCTGATTTGCCTTTCTCGTCTTAGGGTTGGGGTTCGGCCTAGGGCTAGGATTTTTAAAAGCAGGAAGCCCTGAGTTCCAGGCACACTGGAGCTGTGAAAGGCATCCAAAAGGGAGTGCAAAAGTGCCACAACATGGCTGTTTCACGGCTTTTTCCTTGGCAAGACGCCTAACACCAGGCTGATTTACCTTCCCAGGGTTACTGTTAGGCTTAGGCCTAGGGATAGGATTTTTAAAACTAGGAAGCCCTGGGCTCCAGGCACACTGCAGCTGTTCAAGGCATCCCAAGGGGAGTACAAAAGTGCAACAACATGGCAGCTTTCACAGCTTTTTCCTTGGCACCATCCCTATACCTAGGCTGATTTATCTGCCTAGGGTTAGGGTTCAGCCTAGGGCTTGGATTTCTTTAACCAGGAAGCCCTGAGTTCCAGGCTTACTTCATCTGCCAAAGGCATCCCAAAGGGAGTGCAGAAGTGCCACAACATGGCTGCTTTCACGGCTTTTCCCTTAGGAAGAACCCTAATACCCGGCTGATATACCTTCCTAGGGTTACTGTTAGGCTTAGGCCTAGGACTTTTAAAACCAGGAAGCCCTGGCCTCCAGGCACACTGCAGCTGCGAAAGGCAGGCATCCCAAGGTGAGCGCAAAAGTGACGCAACTTGGCTGCCACCACTGATATTTCCATGAGACCATCCCGAACCATAGGCTGATTTTCCTTCCTAGGGTTAAGGTTTGAGTTACGCCTAGGGTAAGGGCTCTATTAACCAGAAAGCCCTGAGTTCCAAGAACACAGCAGCTGCGAAGGACTAGCCAAGAAGAGCGCAAAAGTACCACAACATGCCTGCCTCCACAGCTTTTTCCTTGGGGACATGCCTAATTCCTGGCTGATTTGCCTTTCTCGTCTTAGGGTTGGGGTTCGGCCTAGGGCTAGGATTTTTAAAAGCAGGAAGCCCTGAGTTCCAGGCACACTGGAGCTGTGAAAGGCATCCAAAAGGGAGTGCAAAAGTGCCACAACATGGCTGCTTTCACGGCTTTTTCCTTGGCAAGACGCCTAACACCAGGCTGATTTACCTTCCCAGGGTTACTGTTAGGCTTAGGCCTAGGGCTAGGATTTTTAAAACTAGGAAGCCCTTAGCTCCAGGCACACTGCAGCTGTTCAAGGCATCCCAAGGGGAGTACAAAAGTGCAACAACATGGCAGCTTTCACAGCTTTTTCCTTGGCACCATCCCTATACCTAGGCTGATTTATCTGCCTAGGGTTAGGGTTAGGGTTCAGCCTAGGGCTTGGATTTCTTTAACCAGGAAGCCCTGAGTTCCAGGCTTACTTCATCTGCCAAAGGCATCCCAAAGGGAGTGCAGAAGTGCCACAACATGGCTGCTTTCACGGCTTTTCCCTTAGGAAGAACCCTAATACCCGGCTGATTTACCTTCCTAGGGTTACTGTTAGGCTTAGGCCTAGGACTTTTAAAACCAGGAAGCCCTGGGCTCCAGGCACACTGCAGCTGCGAAAGGCATCCCAAGGGGAGCGCAAAAGTGACGCAACTTGGCTGCCACCACTGATATTTCCATGAGACCATCCCGAACCATAGGCTGATTTTCCTTCCTAGGGTTAAGGTTTGAGTTACGCCTAGGGTAAGGGTCTATTAACCAGAAAGCCCTGAGTTCCAAGAACACAGCAGCTGCGAAGGATTACCCAAGAAGAGCGCAAAAGTAGCACAACATGCCTGCCTCCACAGCTTTTTCCTTGGGGACATGCCTAATTCCTGGCTGATTTGCCTTTCTCGTCTTAGGGTTGGGGTTCGGCCTAGGGCTAGGATTTTTAAAAGCAGGAAGCCCTGAGTTCCAGGCACACTGCAGCTGTGAAAGGCATCCAAAAGGGAGTGCAAAAGTGCCACAACATGGCTGCTTTCACGGCTTTTTCCTTGGCAAGACGCCTAACACCAGGCTGATTTACCTTCCCAGGGTTACTGTTAGGCTTAGGCCTAGGGCTAGGATTTTTAAAACTAGGAAGCCCTTAGCTCCAGGCACACTGCAGCTGTTCAAGGCATCCCAAGGGGAGTACAAAAGTGCAACAACATGGCAGCTTTCACAGCTTTTTCCTTGGCACCATCCCTATACCTAGGCTGATTTATCTGCCTAGGGTTAGGGTTAGGGTTCAGCCTAGGGCTTGGATTTCTTTAACCAGGAAGCCCTGAGTTCCAGGCTTACTTCATCTGCCAAAGGCATCCCAAAGGGAGTGCAGAAGTGCCACAACATGGCTGCTTTCACGGCTTTTCCCTTAGGAAGAACCCTAATACCCGGCTGATTTACCTTCCTAGGGTTACTGTTAGGCTTAGGCCTAGGACTTTTAAAACCAGGAAGCCCTGGGCTCCAGGCACACTGCAGCTGCGAAAGGCAGGCATCCCAAGGGGAGCGCAAAAGTGACGCAACTTGGCTGCCACCACTGATATTTCCATGAGACCATCCCGAACCATAGGCTGATTTTCCTTCCTAGGGTTAAGGTTTGAGTTACGCCTAGGGTAAGGGTCTATTAACCAGAAAGCCCTGAGTTCCAAGAACACAGCAGCTGCGAAGGACTAGCCAAGAAGAGCGCAAAAGTAGCACAACATGCCTGCCTCCACAGCTTTTTCCTTGGGGACATGCCTAATTCCTGGCTGATTTGCCTTTCTCGTCTTAGGGTTGGGGTTCGGCCTAGGGCTAGGATTTTTAAAAGCAGGAAGCCCTGAGTTCCAGGCACACTGGAGCTGTGAAAGGCATCCAAAAGGGAGTGCAAAAGTGCCACAACATGGCTGCTTTCACGGCTTTTTCCTTGGCAAGACGCCTAACACCAGGCTGATTTACCTTCCCAGGGTTACTGTTAGGCTTAGGCCTAGGGCTAGGATTTTTAAAACTAGGAAGCCCTTAGCTCCAGGCACACTGCAGCTGTTCAAGGCATCCCAAGGGGAGTACAAAAGTGCAACAACATGGCAGCTTTCACAGCTTTTTCCTTGGCACCATCCCTATACCTAGGCTGATTTATCTGCCTAGGGTTAGGGTTAGGGTTCAGCCTAGGGCTTGGATTTCTTTAACCAGGAAGCCCTGAGTTCCAGGCTTACTTCATCTGCCAAAGGCATCCCAAAGGGAGTGCAGAAGTGCCACAACATGGCTGCTTTCACGGCTTTTCCCTTAGGAAGAACCCTAATACCCGGCTGATTTACCTTCCTAGGGTTACTGTTAGGCTTAGGCCTAGGACTTTTAAAACCAGGAAGCCCTGGGCTCCAGGCACACTGCAGCTGCGAAAGGCAGGCATCCCAAGGGGAGCGCAAAAGTGACGCAACTTGGCTGCCACCACTGATATTTCCATGAGACCATCCCGAACCATAGGCTGATTTTCCTTCCTAGGGTTAAGGTTTGAGTTACGCCTAGGGTAAGGGCTCTATTAACCAGAAAGCCCTGAGTTCCAAGAACACAGCAGCTGCGAAGGACTAGCCAAGAAGAGCGCAAAAGTACCACAACATGCCTGCCTCCACAGCTTTTTCCTTGGGGACATGCCTAATTCCTGGCTGATTTGCCTTTCTCGTCTTAGGGTTGGGGTTCGGCCTAGGGCTAGGATTTTTAAAAGCAGGAAGCCCTGAGTTCCAGGCACACTGCAGCTGTGAAAGGCATCCAAAAGGGAGTGCAAAAGTGCCACAACATGGCTGCTTTCACGGCTTTTTCCTTGGCAAGACGCCTAACACCAGGCTGATTTACCTTCCCAGGGTTACTGTTAGGCTTAGGCCTAGGGCTAGGATTTTTAAAACTAGGAAGCCCTTAGCTCCAGGCACACTGCAGCTGTTCAAGGCATCCCAAGGGGAGTACAAAAGTGCAACAACATGGCAGCTTTCACAGCTTTTTCCTTGGCACCATCCCTATACCTAGGCTGATTTATCTGCCTAGGGTTAGGGTTAGGGTTCAGCCTAGGGCTTGGATTTTTTTAACCAGGAAGCCCTGAGTTCCAGGCTTACTTCATCTGCCAAAGGCATCCCAAAGGGAGTGCAGAAGTGCCACAACATGGCTGCTTTCACGGCTTTTCCCTTAGGAAGAACCCTAATACCCGGCTGATTTACCTTCCTAGGGTTACTGTTAGGCTTAGGCCTAGGACTTTTAAAACCAGGAAGCCCTGGGCTCCAGGCACACTGCAGCTCCGAAAGGCAGGCATCCCAAGGTGAGCGCAAAAGTGACGCAACTTGGCTGCCACCACTGATATTTCCATGAGACCATCCCGAACCATAGGCTGATTTTCCTTCCTAGGGTTAAGGTTTGAGTTACGCCTAGGGTAAGGGCTCTATTAACCAGAAAGCCCTGAGTTCCAAGAACACAGCAGCTGCGAAGGACTAGCCAAGAAGAGCGCAAAAGTACCACAACATGCCTGCCTCCACAGCTTTTTCCTTGGGGACATGCCTAATTCCTGGCTGATTTGCCTTTCTCGTCTTAGGGTTGGGGTTCGGCCTAGGGCTAGGATTTTTAAAAGCAGGAAGCCCTGAGTTCCAGGCACACTGCAGCTGTGAAAGGCATCCAAAAGGGAGTGCAAAAGTGCCACAACATGGCTGCTTTCACGGCTTTTTCCTTGGCAAGACGCCTAACACCAGGCTGATTTACCTTCCCAGGGTTACTGTTAGGCTTAGGCCTAGGGCTAGGATTTTTAAAACTAGGAAGCCCTTAGCTCCAGGCACACTGCAGCTGTTCAAGGCATCCCAAGGGGAGTACAAAAGTGCAACAACATGGCAGCTTTCACAGCTTTTTCCTTGGCACCATCCCTATACCTAGGCTGATTTATCTGCCTAGGGTTAGGGTTAGGGTTCAGCCTAGGGCTTGGATTTCTTTAACCAGGAAGCCCTGAGTTCCAGGCTTACTTCATCTGCCAAAGGCATCCCAAAGGGAGTGCAGAAGTGCCACAACATGGCTGCTTTCACGGCTTTTCCCTTAGGAAGAACCCTAATACCCGGCTGATTTACCTTCCTAGGGTTACTGTTAGGCTTAGGCCTAGGACTTTTAAAACCAGGAAGCCCTGGGCTCCAGGCACACTGCAGCTGCGAAAGGCATCCCAAGGGGAGCGCAAAAGTGACGCAACTTGGCTGCCACCACTGATATTTCCATGAGACCATCCCGAACCATAGGCTGATTTTCCTTCCTAGGGTTAAGGTTTGAGTTACGCCTAGGGTAAGGGTCTATTAACCAGAAAGCCCTGAGTTCCAAGAACACAGCAGCTGCGAAGGACTACCCAAGAAGAGCGCAAAAGTAGCACAACATGCCTGCCTCCACAGCTTTTTCCTTGGGGACATGCCTAATTCCTGGCTGATTTGCCTTTCTCGTCTTAGGGTTGGGGTTCGGCCTAGGGCTAGGATTTTTAAAAGCAGGAAGCCCTGAGTTCCAGGCACACTGCAGCTGTGAAAGGCATCCAAAAGGGAGTGCAAAAGTGCCACAACATGGCTGCTTTCACGGCTTTTTCCTTGGCAAGAAGCCTAACACCAGGCTGATTTACCTTCCCAGGGTTACTGTTAGGCTTAGGCCTAGGGCTAGGATTTTTAAAACTAGGAAGCCCTTAGCTCCAGGCACACTGCAGCTGTTCAAGGCATCCCAAGGGGAGTACAAAAGTGCAACAACATGGCAGCTTTCACAGCTTTTTCCTTGGCACCATCCCTATACCTAGGCTGATTTATCTGCCTAGGGTTAGGGTTAGGGTTCAGCCTAGGGCTTGGATTTCTTTAACCAGGAAGCCCTGAGTTCCAGGCTTACTTCATCTGCCAAAGGCATCCCAAAGGGAGTGCAGAAGTGCCACAACATGGCTGCTTTCACGGCTTTTCCCTTAGGAAGAACCCTAATACCCGGCTGATTTACCTTCCTAGGGTTACTGTTAGGCTTAGGCCTAGGACTTTTAAAACCAGGAAGCCCTGGGCTCCAGGCACACTGCAGCTGCGAAAGGCAGGCATCCCAAGGGGAGCGCAAAAGTGACGCAACTTGGCTGCCACCACTGATATTTCCATGAGACCATCCCGAACCATAGGCTGATTTTCCTTCCTAGGGTTAAGGTTTGAGTTACGCCTAGGGTAAGGGCTCTATTAACCAGAAAGCCCTGAGTTCCAAGAACACAGCAGCTGCGAAGGACTAGCCAAGAAGAGCGCAAAAGTACCACAACATGCCTGCCTCCACAGCTTTTTCCTTGGGGACATGCCTAATTCCTGGCTGATTTGCCTTTCTCGTCTTAGGGTTGGGGTTCGGCCTAGGGCTAGGATTTTTAAAAGCAGGAAGCCCTGAGTTCCAGGCACACTGCAGCTGTGAAAGGCATCCAAAAGGGAGTGCAAAAGTGCCACAACATGGCTGCTTTCACGGCTTTTTCCTTGGCAAGACGCCTAACACCAGGCTGATTTACCTTCCCAGGGTTACTGTTAGGCTTAGGCCTAGGGCTAGGATTTTTAAAACTAGGAAGCCCTTAGCTCCAGGCACACTGCAGCTGTTCAAGGCATCCCAAGGGGAGTACAAAAGTGCAACAACATGGCAGCTTTCACAGCTTTTTCCTTGGCACCATCCCTATACCTAGGCTGATTTATCTGCCTAGGGTTAGGGTTAGGCTTCAGCCTAGGGCTTGGATTTCTTTAACCAGGAAGCCCTGAGTTCCAGGCTTACTTCATCTGCCAAAGGCATCCCAAAGGGAGTGCAGAAGTGCCACAACATGGCTGCTTTCACGGCTTTTCCCTTAGGAAGAACCCTAATACCCGGCTGATTTACCTTCCTAGGGTTACTGTTAGGCTTAGGCCTAGGACTTTTAAAACCAGGAAGCCCTGGGCTCCAGGCACACTGCAGCTGCGAAAGGCAGGCATCCCAAGGGGAGCGCAAAAGTGACGCAACTTGGCTGCCACCACTGATATTTCCATGAGACCATCCCGAACCATAGGCTGATTTTCCTTCCTAGGGTTAAGGTTTGAGTTACGCCTAGGGTAAGGGCTCTATTAACCAGAAAGCCCTGAGTTCCAAGAACACAGCAGCTGCGAAGGACTAGCCAAGAAGAGCGCAAAAGTACCACAACATGCCTGCCTCCACAGCTTTTTCCTTGGGGACATGCCTAATTCCTGGCTGATTTGCCTTTCTCGTCTTAGGGTTGGGGTTCGGCCTAGGGCTAGGATTTTTAAAAGCAGGAAGCCCTGAGTTCCAGGCACACTGCAGCTGTGAAAGGCATCCAAAAGGGAGTGCAAAAGTGCCACAACATGGCTGCTTTCACGGCTTTTTCCTTGGCAAGACGCCTAACACCAGGCCGATTTACCTTCCCAGGGTTACTGTTAGGCTTAGGCCTAGGGCTAGGATTTTTAAAACTAGGAAGCCCTTAGCTCCAGGCACACTGCAGCTGTTCAAGGCATCCCAAGGGGAGTACAAAAGTGCAACAACATGGCAGCTTTCACAGCTTTTTCCTTGGCACCATCCCTATACCTAGGCTGATTTATCTGCCTAGGGTTAGGGTTAGGCTTCAGCCTAGGGCTTGGATTTCTTTAACCAGGAAGCCCTGAGTTCCAGGCTTACTTCATCTGCCAAAGGCATCCCAAAGGGAGTGCAGAAGTGCCACAACATGGCTGCTTTCACGGCTTTTCCCTTAGGAAGAACCCTAATACCCGGCTGATTTACCTTCCTAGGGTTACTGTTAGGCTTAGGCCTAGGACTTTTAAAACCAGGAAGCCCTGGGCTCCAGGCACACTGCAGCTGCGAAAGGCAGGCATCCCAAGGGGAGCGCAAAAGTGACGCAACTTGGCTGCCACCACTGATATTTCCATGAGACCATCCCGAACCATAGGCTGATTTTCCTTCCTAGGGTTAAGGTTTGAGTTACGCCTAGGGTAAGGGCTCTATTAACCAGAAAGCCCTGAGTTCCCAGAACACAGCAGCTGCGAAGGACTAGCCAAGAAGAGCGCAAAAGTAGCACAACATGCCTGCCTCCACAGCTTTTTCCTTGGGGACATGCCTAATTCCTGGCTGATTTGCCTTTCTCGTCTTAGGGTTGGGGTTCGGCCTAGGGCTAGGATTTTTAAAAGCAGGAAGCCCTGAGTTCCAGGCACACTGGAGCTGTGAAAGGCATCCAAAAGGGAGTGCAAAAGTGCCACAACATGGCTGCTTTCACGGCTTTTTCCTTGGCAAGAAGCCTAACACCAGGCCGATTTACCTTCCCAGGGTTACTGTTAGGCTTAGGCCTAGGGCTAGGATTTTTAAAACTAGGAAGCCCTTAGCTCCAGGCACACTGCAGCTGTTCAAGGCATCCCAAGGGGAGTACAAAAGTGCAACAACATGGCAGCTTTCACAGCTTTTTCCTTGGCACCATCCCTATACCTAGGCTGATTTATCTGCCTAGGGTTAGGGTTAGGGTTCAGCCTAGGGCTTGGATTTTTTTAACCAGGAAGCCCTGAGTTCCAGGCTTACTTCATCTGCCAAAGGCATCCCAAAGGGAGTGCAGAAGTGCCACAACATGGCTGCTTTCACGGCTTTTCCCTTAGGAAGAACCCTAATACCCGGCTGATTTACCTTCCTAGGGTTACTGTTAGGCTTAGGCCTAGGACTTTTAAAACCAGGAAGCCCTGGGCTCCAGGCACACTGCAGCTGCGAAAGGCATCCCAAGGGGAGCGCAAAAGTGACGCAACTTGGCTGCCACCACTGATATTTCCATGAGACCATCCCGAACCATAGGCTGATTTTCCTTCCTAGGGTTAAGGTTTGAGTTACGCCTAGGGTAAGGGCTCTATTAACCAGAAAGCCCTGAGTTCCAAGAACACAGCAGCTGCGAAGGACTAGCCAAGAAGAGCGCAAAAGTACCACAACATGCCTGCCTCCACAGCTTTTTCCTTGTGGACATGCCTAATTCCTGGCTGATTTGCCTTTCTCGTCTTAGGGTTGGGGTTCGGCCTAGGGCTAGGATTTTTAAAATCAGGAAGCCCTGAGTTCCAGGCACACTGGAGCTGTGAAAGGCATCCAAAAGGGAGTGCAAAAGTGCCACAACATGGCTGTTTCACGGCTTTTTCCTTGGCAAGACGCCTAACACCAGGCTGATTTTCCTTCCCAGGGTTACTGTTAGGCTTAGGCCTAGGGCTAGGATTTTTAAAACTAGGAAGCCCTTAGCTCCAGGCACACTGCAGCTGTTCAAGGCATCCCAAGGGGAGTACAAAAGTGCAACAACATGGCAGCTTTCACAGCTTTTTCCTTGGCACCATCCCTATACCTAGGCTGATTTATCTGCCTAGGGTTAGGGTTAGGGTTCAGCCTAGGGCTTGGATTTCTTTAACCAGGAAGCCCTGAGTTCCAGGCTTACTTCATCTGCCAAAGGCATCCCAAAGGGAGTGCAGAAGTGCCACAACATGGCTGCTTTCACGGCTTTTCCCTTAGGAAGAAGCCTAATACCCGGCTGATTTACCTTCCTAGGGTTACTGTTAGGCTTAGGCCTAGGACTTTTAAAACCAGGAAGCCCTGGGCTCCAGGCACACTGCAGCTGCGAAAGGCATCCCAAGGGGAGCGCAAAAGTGACGCAACTTGGCTGCCACCACTGATATTTCCATGAGACCATCCCGAACCATAGGCTGATTTTCCTTCCTAGGGTTAAGGTTTGAGTTACGCCTAGGGTAAGGGCTCTATTAACCAGAAAGCCCTGAGTTCCAAGAACACAGCAGCTGCGAAGGACTACCCAAGAAGAGCGCAAAAGTACCACAACATGCCTGCCTCCACAGCTTTTTCCTTGGGGACATGCCTAATTCCTGGCTGATTTGCCTTTCTCGTCTTAGGGTTGGGGTTCGGCCTAGGGCTAGGATTTTTAAAAGCAGGAAGCCCTGAGTTCCAGGCACACTGCAGCTGTGAAAGGCATCCAAAAGGGAGTGCAAAAGTGCCACAACATGGCTGCTTTCACGGCTTTTTCCTTGGCAAGAAGCCTAACACCAGGCTGATTTACCTTCCCAGGGTTACTGTTAGGCTTAGGCCTAGGGCTAGGATTTTTAAAACTAGGAAGCCCTTAGCTCCAGGCACACTGCAGCTGTTCAAGGCATCCCAAGGGGAGTACAAAAGTGCAACAACATGGCAGCTTTCACAGCTTTTTCCTTGGCACCATCCCTATACCTAGGCTGATTTATCTGCCTAGGGTTAGGGTTAGGGTTCAGCCTAGGGCTTGGATTTTTTTAACCAGGAAGCCCTGAGTTCCAGGCTTACTTCATCTGCCAAAGGCATCCCAAAGGGAGTGCAGAAGTGCCACAACATGGCTGCTTTCACGGCTTTTCCCTTAGGAAGAACCCTAATACCCGGCTGATTTACCTTCCTAGGGTTACTGTTAGGCTTAGGCCTAGGACTTTTAAAACCAGGAAGCCCTGGGCTCCAGGCACACTGCAGCTGCGAAAGGCATCCCAAGGGGAGCGCAAAAGTGACGCAACTTGGCTGCCACCACTGATATTTCCATGAGACCATCCCGAACCATAGGCTGATTTTCCTTCCTAGGGTTAAGGTTTGAGTTACGCCTAGGGTAAGGGCTCTATTAACCAGAAAGCCCTGAGTTCCAAGAACACAGCAGCTGCGAAGGACTAGCCAAGAAGAGCGCAAAAGTACCACAACATGCCTGCCTCCACAGCTTTTTCCTTGTGGACATGCCTAATTCCTGGCTGATTTGCCTTTCTCGTCTTAGGGTTGGGGTTCGGCCTAGGGCTAGGATTTTTAAAATCAGGAAGCCCTGAGTTCCAGGCACACTGCAGCTGTGAAAGGCATCCAAAAGGGA
Source organism: Ammospiza nelsoni (assembly GCF_027579445.1). Taxonomy (NCBI): domain Eukaryota; kingdom Metazoa; phylum Chordata; class Aves; order Passeriformes; family Passerellidae; genus Ammospiza; species Ammospiza nelsoni. The sequence continues at coordinate 27,572 of NW_026683205.1, read as the reverse complement.
GTGCAAAAGTGCCACAACATGGCTGTTTCACGGCTTTTTCCTTGGCAAGACGCCTAACACCAGGCTGATTTTCCTTCCCAGGGTTACTGTTAGGCTTAGGTCTAGGGCTAGGATTTTTAAAACTAGGAAGCCCTTAGCTCCAGGCACACTGCAGCTGTTCAAGGCATCCCAAGGGGAGTACAAAAGTGCAACAACATGGCAGCTTTCACAGCTTTTTCCTTGGCACCATCCCTATACCTAGGCTGATTTATCTGCCTAGGGTTAGGGTTAGGGTTCAGCCTAGGGCTTGGATTTTTTTAACCAGGAAGCCCTGAGTTCCAGGCTTACTTCATCTGCCAAAGGCATCCCAAAGGGAGTGCAGAAGTGCCACAACATGGCTGCTTTCACGGCTTTTCCCTTAGGAAGAACCCTAATACCCGGCTGATTTACCTTCCTAGGGTTACTGTTAGGCTTAGGCCTAGGACTTTTAAAACCAGGAAGCCCTGGGCTCCAGGCACACTGCAGCTGCGAAAGGCAGGCATCCCAAGGGGAGCGCAAAAGTGACGCAACTTGGCTGCCACCACTGATATTTCCATGAGACCATCCCGAACCATAGGCTGATTTTCCTTCCTAGGGTTAAGGTTTGAGTTACGCCTAGGGTAAGGGTCTATTAACCAGAAAGCCCTGAGTTCCAAGAACACAGCAGCTGCGAAGGACTACCCAAGAAGAGCGCAAAAGTAGCACAACATGCCTGCCTCCACAGCTTTTTCCTTGGGGACATGCCTAATTCCTGGCTGATTTGCCTTTCTCGTCTTAGGGTTGGGGTTCGGCCTAGGGCTAGGATTTTTAAAAGCAGGAAGCCCTGAGTTCCAGGCACACTGCAGCTGTGAAAGGCATCCAAAAGGGAGTGCAAAAGTGCCACAACATGGCTGCTTTCACGGCTTTTTCCTTGGCAAGACGCCTAACACCAGGCTGATTTACCTTCCCAGGGTTACTGTTAGGCTTAGGCCTAGGGCTAGGATTTTTAAAACTAGGAAGCCCTTAGCTCCAGGCACACTGCAGCTGTTCAAGGCATCCCAAGGGGAGTACAAAAGTGCAACAACATGGCAGCTTTCACAGCTTTTTCCTTGGCACCATCCCTATACCTAGGCTGATTAACTGCCTAGGGTTAGGGTTAGGGTTCAGCCTAGGGCTTGGATTTCTTTAACCAGGAAGCCCTGAGTTCCAGGCTTACTTCATCTGCCAAAGGCATCCCAAAGGGAGTGCAGAAGTGCCACAACATGGCTGCTTTCACGGCTTTTCCCTTAGGAAGAACCCTAATACCCGGCTGATTTACCTTCCTAGGGTTACTGTTAGGCTTAGGCCTAGGACTTTTAAAACCAGGAAGCCCTGGGCTCCAGGCACACTGCAGCTGCGAAAGGCATCCCAAGGGGAGCGCAAAAGTGACGCAACTTGGCTGCCACCACTGATATTTCCATGAGACCATCCCGAACCATAGGCTGATTTTCCTTCCTAGGGTTAAGGTTTGAGTTACGCCTAGGGTAAGGGCTCTATTAACCAGAAAGCCCTGAGTTCCAAGAACACAGCAGCTGCGAAGGACTAGCCAAGAAGAGCGCAAAAGTACCACAACATGCCTGCCTCCACAGCTTTTTCCTTGTGGACATGCCTAATTCCTGGCTGATTTGCCTTTCTCGTCTTAGGGTTGGGGTTCGGCCTAGGGCTAGGATTTTTAAAATCAGGAAGCCCTGAGTTCCAGGCACACTGGAGCTGTGAAAGGCATCCAAAAGGGAGTGCAAAAGTGCCACAACATGGCTGTTTCACGGCTTTTTCCTTGGCAAGACGCCTAACACCAGGCTGATTTTCCTTCCCAGGGTTACTGTTAGGCTTAGGCCTAGGGCTAGGATTTTTAAAACTAGGAAGCCCTTAGCTCCAGGCACACTGCAGCTGTTCAAGGCATCCCAAGGGGAGTACAAAAGTGCAACAACATGGCAGCTTTCACAGCTTTTTCCTTGGCACCATCCCTATACCTAGGCTGATTTATCTGCCTAGGGTTAGGGTTAGGGTTCAGCCTAGGGCTTGGATTTCTTTAACCAGGAAGCCCTGAGTTCCAGGCTTACTTCATCTGCCAAAGGCATCCCAAAGGGAGTGCAGAAGTGCCACAACATGGCTGCTTTCACGGCTTTTCCCTTAGGAAGAAGCCTAATACCCGGCTGATTTACCTTCCTAGGGTTACTGTTAGGCTTAGGCCTAGGACTTTTAAAACCAGGAAGCCCTGGGCTCCAGGCACACTGCAGCTGCGAAAGGCATCCCAAGGGGAGCGCAAAAGTGACGCAACTTGGCTGCCACCACTGATATTTCCATGAGACCATCCCGAACCATAGGCTGATTTTCCTTCCTAGGGTTAAGGTTTGAGTTACGCCTAGGGTAAGGGCTCTATTAACCAGAAAGCCCTGAGTTCCAAGAACACAGCAGCTGCGAAGGACTACCCAAGAAGAGCGCAAAAGTACCACAACATGCCTGCCTCCACAGCTTTTTCCTTGGGGACATGCCTAATTCCTGGCTGATTTGCCTTTCTCGTCTTAGGGTTGGGGTTCGGCCTAGGGCTAGGATTTTTAAAAGCAGGAAGCCCTGAGTTCCAGGCACACTGCAGCTGTGAAAGGCATCCAAAAGGGAGTGCAAAAGTGCCACAACATGGCTGCTTTCACGGCTTTTTCCTTGGCAAGAAGCCTAACACCAGGCTGATTTACCTTCCCAGGGTTACTGTTAGGCTTAGGCCTAGGGCTAGGATTTTTAAAACTAGGAAGCCCTTAGCTCCAGGCACACTGCAGCTGTTCAAGGCATCCCAAGGGGAGTACAAAAGTGCAACAACATGGCAGCTTTCACAGCTTTTTCCTTGGCACCATCCCTATACCTAGGCTGATTTATCTGCCTAGGGTTAGGGTTAGGGTTCAGCCTAGGGCTTGGATTTTTTTAACCAGGAAGCCCTGAGTTCCAGGCTTACTTCATCTGCCAAAGGCATCCCAAAGGGAGTGCAGAAGTGCCACAACATGGCTGCTTTCACGGCTTTTCCCTTAGGAAGAACCCTAATACCCGGCTGATTTACCTTCCTAGGGTTACTGTTAGGCTTAGGCCTAGGACTTTTAAAACCAGGAAGCCCTGGGCTCCAGGCACACTGCAGCTGCGAAAGGCATCCCAAGGGGAGCGCAAAAGTGACGCAACTTGGCTGCCACCACTGATATTTCCATGAGACCATCCCGAACCATAGGCTGATTTTCCTTCCTAGGGTTAAGGTTTGAGTTACGCCTAGGGTAAGGGCTCTATTAACCAGAAAGCCCTGAGTTCCAAGAACACAGCAGCTGCGAAGGACTAGCCAAGAAGAGCGCAAAAGTACCACAACATGCCTGCCTCCACAGCTTTTTCCTTGTGGACATGCCTAATTCCTGGCTGATTTGCCTTTCTCGTCTTAGGGTTGGGGTTCGGCCTAGGGCTAGGATTTTTAAAATCAGGAAGCCCTGAGTTCCAGGCACACTGGAGCTGTGAAAGGCATCCAAAAGGGAGTGCAAAAGTGCCACAACATGGCTGTTTCACGGCTTTTTCCTTGGCAAGACGCCTAACACCAGGCTGATTTTCCTTCCCAGGGTTACTGTTAGGCTTAGGTCTAGGGCTAGGATTTTTAAAACTAGGAAGCCCTTAGCTCCAGGCACACTGCAGCTGTTCAAGGCATCCCAAGGGGAGTACAAAAGTGCAACAACATGGCAGCTTTCACAGCTTTTTCCTTGGCACCATCCCTATACCTAGGCTGATTTATCTGCCTAGGGTTAGGGTTAGGGTTCAGCCTAGGGCTTGGATTTTTTTAACCAGGAAGCCCTGAGTTCCAGGCTTACTTCATCTGCCAAAGGCATCCCAAAGGGAGTGCAGAAGTGCCACAACATGGCTGCTTTCACGGCTTTTCCCTTAGGAAGAACCCTAATACCCGGCTGATTTACCTTCCTAGGGTTACTGTTAGGCTTAGGCCTAGGACTTTTAAAACCAGGAAGCCCTGGGCTCCAGGCACACTGCAGCTGCGAAAGGCAGGCATCCCAAGGGGAGCGCAAAAGTGACGCAACTTGGCTGCCACCACTGATATTTCCATGAGACCATCCCGAACCATAGGCTGATTTTCCTTCCTAGGGTTAAGGTTTGAGTTACGCCTAGGGTAAGGGTCTATTAACCAGAAAGCCCTGAGTTCCAAGAACACAGCAGCTGCGAAGGACTACCCAAGAAGAGCGCAAAAGTAGCACAACATGCCTGCCTCCACAGCTTTTTCCTTGGGGACATGCCTAATTCCTGGCTGATTTGCCTTTCTCGTCTTAGGGTTGGGGTTCGGCCTAGGGCTAGGATTTTTAAAAGCAGGAAGCCCTGAGTTCCAGGCACACTGCAGCTGTGAAAGGCATCCAAAAGGGAGTGCAAAAGTGCCACAACATGGCTGCTTTCACGGCTTTTTCCTTGGCAAGACGCCTAACACCAGGCTGATTTACCTTCCCAGGGTTACTGTTAGGCTTAGGCCTAGGGCTAGGATTTTTAAAACTAGGAAGCCCTTAGCTCCAGGCACACTGCAGCTGTTCAAGGCATCCCAAGGGGAGTACAAAAGTGCAACAACATGGCAGCTTTCACAGCTTTTTCCTTGGCACCATCCCTATACCTAGGCTGATTTATCTGCCTAGGGTTAGGGTTAGGGTTCAGCCTAGGGCTTGGATTTCTTTAACCAGGAAGCCCTGAGTTCCAGGCTTACTTCATCTGCCAAAGGCATCCCAAAGGGAGTGCAGAAGTGCCACAACATGGCTGCTTTCACGGCTTTTCCCTTAGGAAGAACCCTAATACCCGGCTGATTTACCTTCCTAGGGTTACTGTTAGGCTTAGGCCTAGGACTTTTAAAACCAGGAAGCCCTGGGCTCCAGGCACACTGCAGCTGCGAAAGGCAGGCATCCCAAGGGGAGCGCAAAAGTGACGCAACTTGGCTGCCACCACTGATATTTCCATGAGACCATCCCGAACCATAGGCTGATTTTCCTTCCTAGGGTTAAGGTTTGAGTTACGCCTAGGGTAAGGGCTCTATTAACCAGAAAGCCCTGAGTTCCAAGAACACAGCAGCTGCGAAGGACTAGCCAAGAAGAGCGCAAAAGTACCACAACATGCCTGCCTCCACAGCTTTTTCCTTGGGGACATGCCTAATTCCTGGCTGATTTGCCTTTCTCGTCTTAGGGTTGGGGTTCGGCCTAGGGCTAGGATTTTTAAAAGCAGGAAGCCCTGAGTTCCAGGCACACTGGAGCTGTGAAAGGCATCCAAAAGGGAGTGCAAAAGTGCCACAACATGGCTGCTTTCACGGCTTTTTCCTTGGCAAGACGCCTAACACCAGGCTGATTTACCTTCCCAGGGTTACTGTTAGGCTTAGGCCTAGGGCTAGGATTTTTAAAACTAGGAAGCCCTTAGCTCCAGGCACACTGCAGCTGTTCAAGGCATCCCAAGGGGAGTACAAAAGTGCAACAACATGGCAGCTTTCACAGCTTTTTCCTTGGCACCATCCCTATACCTAGGCTGATTTATCTGCCTAGGGTTAGGGTTAGGGTTCAGCCTAGGGCTTGGATTTTTTTAACCAGGAAGCCCTGAGTTCCAGGCTTACTTCATCTGCCAAAGGCATCCCAAAGGGAGTGCAGAAGTGCCACAACATGGCTGCTTTCACGGCTTTTCCCTTAGGAAGAACCCTAATACCCGGCTGATTTACCTTCCTAGGGTTACTGTTAGGCTTAGGCCTAGGACTTTTAAAACCAGGAAGCCCTGGGCTCCAGGCACACTGCAGCTGCGAAAGGCAGGCATCCCAAGGTGAGCGCAAAAGTGACGCAACTTGGCTGCCACCACTGATATTTCCATGAGACCATCCCGAACCATAGGCTGATTTTCCTTCCTAGGGTTAAGGTTTGAGTTACGCCTAGGGTAAGGGCTCTATTAACCAGAAAGCCCTGAGTTCCAAGAACACAGCAGCTGCGAAGGACTAGCCAAGAAGAGCGCAAAAGTACCACAACATGCCTGCCTCCACAGCTTTTTCCTTGGGGACATGCCTAATTCCTGGCTGATTTGCCTTTCTCGTCTTAGGGTTGGGGTTCGGCCTAGGGCTAGGATTTTTAAAAGCAGGAAGCCCTGAGTTCCAGGCACACTGGAGCTGTGAAAGGCATCCAAAAGGGAGTGCAAAAGTGCCACAACATGGCTGCTTTCACGGCTTTTTCCTTGGCAAGACGCCTAACACCAGGCTGATTTACCTTCCCAGGGTTACTGTTAGGCTTAGGCCTAGGGCTAGGATTTTTAAAACTAGGAAGCCCTTAGCTCCAGGCACACTGCAGCTGTTCAAGGCATCCCAAGGGGAGTACAAAAGTGCAACAACATGGCAGCTTTCACAGCTTTTTCCTTGGCACCATCCCTATACCTAGGCTGATTTATCTGCCTAGGGTTAGGGTTAGGGTTCAGCCTAGGGCTTGGATTTCTTTAACCAGGAAGCCCTGAGTTCCAGGCTTACTTCATCTGCCAAAGGCATCCCAAAGGGAGTGCAGAAGTGCCACAACATGGCTGCTTTCACGGCTTTTCCCTTAGGAAGAACCCTAATACCCGGCTGATTTACCTTCCTAGGGTTACTGTTAGGCTTAGGCCTAGGACTTTTAAAACCAGGAAGCCCTGGGCTCCAGGCACACTGCAGCTGTGAAAGGCAGGCATCCCAAGGGGAGCGCAAAAGTGACGCAACTTGGCTGCCACCACTGATATTTCCATGAGACCATCCCGAACCATAGGCTGATTTTCCTTCCTAGGGTTAAGGTTTGAGTTACGCCTAGGGTAAGGGTCTATTAACCAGAAAGCCCTGAGTTCCAAGAACACAGCAGCTGCGAAGGACTACCCAAGAAGAGCGCAAAAGTAGCACAACATGCCTGCCTCCACAGCTTTTTCCTTGGGGACATGCCTAATTCCTGGCTGATTTGCCTTTCTCGTCTTAGGGTTGGGGTTCGGCCTAGGGCTAGGATTTTTAAAAGCAGGAAGCCCTGAGTTCCAGGCACACTGGAGCTGTGAAAGGCATCCAAAAGGGAGTGCAAAAGTGCCACAACATGGCTGCTTTCACGGCTTTTTCCTTGGCAAGACGCCTAACACCAGGCTGATTTACCTTCCCAGGGTTACTGTTAGGCTTAGGCCTAGGGCTAGGATTTTTAAAACTAGGAAGCCCTTAGCTCCAGGCACACTGCAGCTGTTCAAGGCATCCCAAGGGGAGTACAAAAGTGCAACAACATGGCAGCTTTCACAGCTTTTTCCTTGGCACCATCCCTATACCTAGGCTGATTTATCTGCCTAGGGTTAGGGTTAGGGTTCAGCCTAGGGCTTGGATTTCTTTAACCAGGAAGCCCTGAGTTCCAGGCTTACTTCATCTGCCAAAGGCATCCCAAAGGGAGTGCAGAAGTGCCACAACATGGCTGCTTTCACGGCTTTTCCCTTAGGAAGAACCCTAATACCCGGCTGATTTACCTTCCTAGGGTTACTGTTAGGCTTAGGCCTAGGACTTTTAAAACCAGGAAGCCCTGGGCTCCAGGCACACTGCAGCTGCGAAAGGCATCCCAAGGGGAGCGCAAAAGTGACGCAACTTGGCTGCCACCACTGATATTTCCATGAGACCATCCCGAACCATAGGCTGATTTTCCTTCCTAGGGTTAAGGTTTGAGTTACGCCTAGGGTAAGGGCTCTATTAACCAGAAAGCCCTGAGTTCCAAGAACACAGCAGCTGCGAAGGACTACCCAAGAAGAGCGCAAAAGTACCACAACATGCCTGCCTCCACAGCTTTTTCCTTGTGGACATGCCTAATTCCTGGCTGATTTGCCTTTCTCGTCTTAGGGTTGGGGTTCGGCCTAGGGCTAGGATTTTTAAAATCAGGAAGCCCTGAGTTCCAGGCACACTGGAGCTGTGAAAGGCATCCAAAAGGGAGTGCAAAAGTGCCACAACATGGCTGTTTCACGGCTTTTTCCTTGGCAAGACGCCTAACACCAGGCTGATTTACCTTCCCAGGGTTACTCTTAGGCTTAGGCCTAGGGCTAGGATTTTTAAAACTAGGAAGCCCTTAGCTCCAGGCACACTGCAGCTGTTCAAGGCATCCCAAGGGGAGTACAAAAGTGCAACAACATGGCAGCTTTCACAGCTTTTTCCTTGGCACCATCCCTATACCTAGGCTGATTTATCTGCCTAGGGTTAGGGTTAGGGTTCAGCCTAGGGCTTGGATTTCTTTAACCAGGAAGCCCTGAGTTCCAGGCTTACTTCATCTGCCAAAGGCATCCCAAAGGGAGTGCAGAAGTGCCACAACATGGCTGCTTTCACGGCTTTTCCCTTAGGAAGAACCCTAATACCCGGCTGATTTACCTTCCTAGGGTTACTGTTAGGCTTAGGCCTAGGACTTTTAAAACCAGGAAGCCCTGGGCTCCAGGCACACTGCAGCTGCGAAAGGCAGGCATCCCAAGGGGAGCGCAAAAGTGACGCAACTTGGCTGCCACCACTGATATTTCCATGAGACCATCCCGAACCATAGGCTGATTTTCCTTCCTAGGGTTAAGGTTTGAGTTACGCCTAGGGTAAGGGCTCTATTAACCAGAAAGCCCTGAGTTCCCAGAACACAGCAGCTGCGAAGGACTAGCCAAGAAGAGCGCAAAAGTACCACAACATGCCTGCCTCCACAGCTTTTTCCTTGGGGACATGCCTAATTCCTGGCTGATTTGCCTTTCTCGTCTTAGGGTTGGGGTTCGGCCTAGGGCTAGGATTTTTAAAAGCAGGAAGCCCTGAGTTCCAGGCACACTGGAGCTGTGAAAGGCATCCAAAAGGGAGTGCAAAAGTGCCACAACATGGCTGCTTTCACGGCTTTTTCCTTGGCAAGAAGCCTAACACCAGGCTGATTTACCTTCCCAGGGTTACTGTTAGGCTTAGGCCTAGGGCTAGGATTTTTAAAACTAGGAAGCCCTTAGCTCCAGGCACACTGCAGCTGTTCAAGGCATCCCAAGGGGAGTACAAAAGTGCAACAACATGGCAGCTTTCACAGCTTTTTCCTTGGCACCATCCCTATACCTAGGCTGATTTATCTGCCTAGGGTTAGGGTTAGGGTTCAGCCTAGGGCTTGGATTTTTTTAACCAGGAAGCCCTGAGTTCCAGGCTTACTTCATCTGCCAAAGGCATCCCAAAGGGAGTGCAGAAGTGCCACAACATGGCTGCTTTCACGGCTTTTCCCTTAGGAAGAACCCTAATACCCGGCTGATTTACCTTCCTAGGGTTACTGTTAGGCTTAGGCCTAGGACTTTTAAAACCAGGAAGCCCTGGGCTCCAGGCACACTGCAGCTGCGAAAGGCATCCCAAGGGGAGCGCAAAAGTGACGCAACTTGGCTGCCACCACTGATATTTCCATGAGACCATCCCGAACCATAGGCTGATTTTCCTTCCTAGGGTTAAGGTTTGAGTTACGCCTAGGGTAAGGGCTCTATTAACCAGAAAGCCCTGAGTTCCAAGAACACAGCAGCTGCGAAGGACTAGCCAAGAAGAGCGCAAAAGTACCACAACATGCCTGCCTCCACAGCTTTTTCCTTGTGGACATGCCTAATTCCTGGCTGATTTGCCTTTCTCGTCTTAGGGTTGGGGTTCGGCCTAGGGCTAGGATTTTTAAAATCAGGAAGCCCTGAGTTCCAGGCACACTGGAGCTGTGAAAGGCATCCAAAAGGGAGTGCAAAAGTGCCACAACATGGCTGTTTCACGGCTTTTTCCTTGGCAAGACGCCTAACACCAGGCTGATTTTCCTTCCCAGGGTTACTGTTAGGCTTAGGCCTAGGGCTAGGATTTTTAAAACTAGGAAGCCCTTAGCTCCAGGCACACTGCAGCTGTTCAAGGCATCCCAAGGGGAGTACAAAAGTGCAACAACATGGCAGCTTTCACAGCTTTTTCCTTGGCACCATCCCTATACCTAGGCTGATTTATCTGCCTAGGGTTAGGGTTAGGGTTCAGCCTAGGGCTTGGATTTCTTTAACCAGGAAGCCCTGAGTTCCAGGCTTACTTCATCTGCCAAAGGCATCCCAAAGGGAGTGCAGAAGTGCCACAACATGGCTGCTTTCACGGCTTTTCCCTTAGGAAGAAGCCTAATACCCGGCTGATTTACCTTCCTAGGGTTACTGTTAGGCTTAGGCCTAGGACTTTTAAAACCAGGAAGCCCTGGGCTCCAGGCACACTGCAGCTGCGAAAGGCAGGCATCCCAAGGGGAGCGCAAAAGTGACGCAACTTGGCTGCCACCACTGATATTTCCATGAGACCATCCCGAACCATAGGCTGATTTTCCTTCCTAGGGTTAAGGTTTGAGTTACGCCTAGGGTAAGGGCTCTATTAACCAGAAAGCCCTGAGTTCCAAGAACACAGCAGCTGCGAAGGACTACCCAAGAAGAGCGCAAAAGTAGCACAACATGCCTGCCTCCACAGCTTTTTCCTTGGGGACATGCCTAATTCCTGGCTGATTTGCCTTTCTCGTCTTAGGGTTGGGGTTCGGCCTAGGGCTAGGATTTTTAAAAGCAGGAAGCCCTGAGTTCCAGGCACACTGCAGCTGTGAAAGGCATCCAAAAGGGAGTGCAAAAGTGCCACAACATGGCTGCTTTCACGGCTTTTTCCTTGGCAAGAAGCCTAACACCAGGCTGATTTACCTTCCCAGGGTTACTGTTAGGCTTAGGCCTAGGGCTAGGATTTTTAAAACTAGGAAGCCCTTAGCTCCAGGCACACTGCAGCTGTTCAAGGCATCCCAAGGGGAGTACAAAAGTGCAACAACATGGCAGCTTTCACAGCTTTTTCCTTGGCACCATCCCTATACCTAGGCTGATTTATCTGCCTAGGGTTAGGGTTAGGGTTCAGCCTAGGGCTTGGATTTTTTTAACCAGGAAGCCCTGAGTTCCAGGCTTACTTCATCTGCCAAAGGCATCCCAAAGGGAGTGCAGAAGTGCCACAACATGGCTGCTTTCACGGCTTTTCCCTTAGGAAGAACCCTAATACCCGGCTGATTTACCTTCCTAGGGTTACTGTTAGGCTTAGGCCTAGGACTTTTAAAACCAGGAAGCCCTGGGCTCCAGGCACACTGCAGCTGCGAAAGGCATCCCAAGGGGAGCGCAAAAGTGACGCAACTTGGCTGCCACCACTGATATTTCCATGAGACCATCCCGAACCACAGGCTGATTTTCCTTCCTAGGGTTAAGGTTTGAGTTACGCCTAGGGTAAGGGCTCTATTAACCAGAAAGCCCTGAGTTCCAAGAACACAGCAGCTGCGAAGGACTAGCCAAGAAGAGCGCAAAAGTACCACAACATGCCTGCCTCCACAGCTTTTTCCTTGTGGACATGCCTAATTCCTGGCTGATTTGCCTTTCTCGTCTTAGGGTTGGGGTTCGGCCTAGGGCTAGGATTTTTAAAATCAGGAAGCCCTGAGTTCCAGGCACACTGGAGCTGTGAAAGGCATCCAAAAGGGAGTGCAAAAGTGCCACAACATGGCTGTTTCACGGCTTTTTCCTTGGCAAGACGCCTAACACCAGGCTGATTTTCCTTCCCAGGGTTACTGTTAGGCTTAGGTCTAGGGCTAGGATTTTTAAAACTAGGAAGCCCTGGGCTCCAGGCACACTGCAGCTGTTCAAGGCATCCCAAGGGGAGTACAAAAGTGCAACAACATGGCAGCTTTCACAGCTTTTTCCTTGGCACCATCCCTATACCTAGGCTGATTTATCTGCCTAGGGTTAGGGTTAGGGTTCAGCCTAGGGCTCGGATTTCTTTAACCAGGAAGCCCTGAGTTCCAGGCTTACTTCATCTGCCAAAGGCATCCCAAAGGGAGTGCAGAAGTGCCACAACATGGCTGCTTTCACGGCTTTTCCCTTAGGAAGAACCCTAATACCCGGCTGATTTACCTTCCTAGGGTTACTGTTAGGCTTAGGCCTAGGACTTTTAAAACCAGGAAGCCCTGGGCTCCAGGCACACTGCAGCTGCGAAAGGCAGGCATCCCAAGGGGAGCGCAAAAGTGACGCAACTTGGCTGCCACCACTGATATTTCCATGAGACCATCCCGAACCATAGGCTGATTTTCCTTCCTAGGGTTAAGGTTTGAGTTACGCCTAGGGTAAGGGTCTATTAACCAGAAAGCCCTGAGTTCCAAGAACACAGCAGCTGCGAAGGACTAGCCAAGAAGAGCGCAAAAGTACCACAACATGCCTGCCTCCACAGCTTTTTCCTTGGGGACATGCCTAATTCCTGGCTGATTTGCCTTTCTCGTCTTAGGGTTGGGGTTCGGCCTAGGGCTAGGATTTTTAAAAGCAGGAAGCCCTGAGTTCCAGGCACACTGCAGCTGTGAAAGGCATCCAAAAGGGAGTGCAAAAGTGCCACAACATGGCTGCTTTCACGGCTTTTTCCTTGGCAAGACGCCTAACACCAGGCTGATTTACCTTCCCAGGGTTACTGTTAGGCTTAGGCCTAGGGCTAGGATTTTTAAAACTAGGAAGCCCTGGGCTCCAGGCACACTGCAGCTGTTCAAGGCATCCCAAGGGGAGTACAAAAGTGCAACAACATGGCAGCTTTCACAGCTTTTTCCTTGGCACCATCCCTATACCTAGGCTGATTTATCTGCCTAGGGTTAGGGTTAGGGTTCAGCCTAGGGCTTGGATTTCTTTAACCAGGAAGCCCTGAGTTCCAGGCTTACTTCATCTGCCAAAGGCATCCCAAAGGGAGTGCAGAAGTGCCACAACATGGCTGCTTTCACGGCTTTTCCCTTAGGAAGAACCCTAATACCCGGCTGATTTACCTTCCTAGGGTTACTGTTAGGCTTAGGCCTAGGACTTTTAAAACCAGGAAGCCCTGGGCTCCAGGCACACTGCAGCTGCGAAAGGCATCCCAAGGGGAGCGCAAAAGTGACGCAACTTGGCTGCCACCACTGATATTTCCATGAGACCATCCCGAACCATAGGCTGATTTTCCTTCCTAGGGTTAAGGTTTGAGTTACGCCTAGGGTAAGGGTCTATTAACCAGAAAGCCCTGAGTTCCAAGAACACAGCAGCTGCGAAGGACTAGCCAAGAAGAGCGCAAAAGTACCACAACATGCCTGCCTCCACAGCTTTTTCCTTGGGGACATGCCTAATTCCTGGCTGATTTGCCTTTCTCGTCTTAGGGTTGGGGTTCGGCCTAGGGCTAGGATTTTTAAAAGCAGGAAGCCCTGAGTTCCAGGCACACTGCAGCTGTGAAAGGCATCCAAAAGGGAGTGCAAAAGTGCCACAACATGGCTGCTTTCACGGCTTTTTCCTTGGCAAGACGCCTAACACCAGGCTGATTTACCTTCCCAGGGTTACTGTTAGGCTTAGGCCTAGGGCTAGGATTTTTAAAACTAGGAAGCCCTGGGCTCCAGGCACACTGCAGCTGTTCAAGGCATCCCAAGGGGAGTACAAAAGTGCAACAACATGGCAGCTTTCACAGCTTTTTCCTTGGCACCATCCCTATACCTAGGCTGATTTATCTGCCTAGGGTTAGGGTTAGGGTTCAGCCTAGGGCTTGGATTTCTTTAACCAGGAAGCCCTGAGTTCCAGGCTTACTTCATCTGCCAAAGGCATCCCAAAGGGAGTGCAGAAGTGCCACAACATGGCTGCTTTCACGGCTTTTCCCTTAGGAAGAACCCTAATACCCGGCTGATTTACCTTCCTAGGGTTACTGTTAGGCTTAGGCCTAGGACTTTTAAAACCAGGAAGCCCTGGGCTCCAGGCACACTGCAGCTGCGAAAGGCAGGCATCCCAAGGGGAGCGCAAAAGTGACGCAACTTGGCTGCCACCACTGATATTTCCATGAGACCATCCCGAACCATAGGCTGATTTTCCTTCCTAGGGTTAAGGTTTGAGTTACGCCTAGGGTAAGGGCTCTATTAACCAGAAAGCCCTGAGTTCCAAGAACACAGCAGCTGCGAAGGACTAGCCAAGAAGAGCGCAAAAGTACCACAACATGCCTGCCTCCACAGCTTTTTCCTTGGGGACATGCCTAATTCCTGGCTGATTTGCCTTTCTCGTCTTAGGGTTGGGGTTCGGCCTAGGGCTAGGATTTTTAAAAGCAGGAAGCCCTGAGTTCCAGGCACACTGCAGCTGTGAAAGGCATCCAAAAGGGAGTGCAAAAGTGCCACAACATGGCTGCTTTCACGGCTTTTTCCTTGGCAAGACGCCTAACACCAGGCTGATTTACCTTCCCAGGGTTACTGTTAGGCTTAGGCCTAGGGCTAGGATTTTTAAAACTAGGAAGCCCTTAGCTCCAGGCACACTGCAGCTGTTCAAGGCATCCCAAGGGGAGTACAAAAGTGCAACAACATGGCAGCTTTCACAGCTTTTTCCTTGGCACCATCCCTATACCTAGGCTGATTTATCTGCCTAGGGTTAGGGTTAGGGTTCAGCCTAGGGCTTGGATTTTTTTAACCATGAAGCCCTGAGTTCCAGGCTTACTTCATCTGCCAAAGGCATCCCAAAGGGAGTGCAGAAGTGCCACAACATGGCTGCTTTCACGGCTTTTCCCTTAGGAAGAACCCTAATACCCGGCTGATTTACCTTCCTAGGGTTACTGTTAGGCTTAGGCCTAGGACTTTTAAAACCAGGAAGCCCTGGGCTCCAGGCACACTGCAGCTGCGAAAGGCATCCCAAGGGGAGCGCAAAAGTGACGCAACTTGGCTGCCACCACTGATATTTCCATGAGACCATCCCGAACCATAGGCTGATTTTCCTTCCTAGGGTTAAGGTTTGAGTTACGCCTAGGGTAAGGGCTCTATTAACCAGAAAGCCCTGAGTTCCAAGAACACAGCAGCTGCGAAGGACTAGCCAAGAAGAGCGCAAAAGTACCACAACATGCCTGCCTCCACAGCTTTTTCCTTGTGGACATGCCTAATTCCTGGCTGATTTGCCTTTCTCGTCTTAGGGTTGGGGTTCGGCCTAGGGCTAGGATTTTTAAAATCAGGAAGCCCTGAGTTCCAGGCACACTGGAGCTGTGAAAGGCATCCAAAAGGGAGTGCAAAAGTGCCACAACATGGATGTTTCACGGCTTTTTCCTTGGCAAGACGCCTAACACCAGGCTGATTTTCCTTCCCAGGGTTACTGTTAGGCTTAGGTCTAGGGCTAGGATTTTTAAAACTAGGAAGCCCTGGGCTCCAGGCACACTGCAGCTGTTCAAGGCATCCCAAGGGGAGTACAAAAGTGCAACAACATGGCAGCTTTCACAGCTTTTTCCTTGGCACCATCCCTATACCTAGGCTGATTTATCTGCCTAGGGTTAGGGTTAGGCTTCAGCCTAGGGCTTGGATTTCTTTAACCAGGAAGCCCTGAGTTCCAGGCTTACTTCATCTGCCAAAGGCATCCCAAAGGGAGTGCAGAAGTGCCACAACATGGCTGCTTTCACGGCTTTTCCCTTAGGAAGAACCCTAATACCCGGCTGATTTACCTTCCTAGGGTTACTGTTAGGCTTAGGCCTAGGACTTTTAAAACCAGGAAGCCCTGGGCTCCAGGCACACTGCAGCTGCGAAAGGCAGGCATCCCAAGGGGAGCGCAAAAGTGACGCAACTTGGCTGCCACCACTGATATTTCCATGAGACCATCCCGAACCATAGGCTGATTTTCCTTCCTAGGGTTAAGGTTTGAGTTACGCCTAGGGTAAGGGTCTATTAACCAGAAAGCCCTGAGTTCCAAGAACACAGCAGCTGCGAAGGACTAGCCAAGAAGAGCGCAAAAGTACCACAACATGCCTGCCTCCACAGCTTTTTCCTTGGGGACATGCCTAATTCCTGGCTGATTTGCCTTTCTCGTCTTAGGGTTGGGGTTCGGCCTAGGGCTAGGATTTTTAAAAGCAGGAAGCCCTGAGTTCCAGGCACACTGCAGCTGTGAAAGGCATCCAAAAGGGAGTGCAAAAGTGCCACAACATGGCTGCTTTCACGGCTTTTTCCTTGGCAAGAAGCCTAACACCAGGCTGATTTACCTTCCCAGGGTTACTGTTAGGCTTAGGCCTAGGGCTAGGATTTTTGAAACTAGGAAGCCCTGGGCTCCAGGCACACTGCAGCTGTTCAAGGCATCCCAAGGGGAGTACAAAAGTGCAACAACATGGCAGCTTTCACAGCTTTTTCCTTGGCACCATCCCTATACCTAGGCTGATTTATCTGCCTAGGGTTAGGGTTAGGGTTCAGCCTAGGGCTTGGATTTCTTTAACCAGGAAGCCCTGAGTTCCAGGCTTACTTCATCTGCCAAAGGCATCCCAAAGGGAGTGCAGAAGTGCCACAACATGGCTGCTTTCACGGCTTTTCCCTTAGGAAGAACCCTAATACCCGGCTGATTTACCTTCCTAGGGTTACTGTTAGGCTTAGGCCTAGGACTTTTAAAACCAGGAAGCCCTGGGCTCCAGGCACACTGCAGCTGCGAAAGGCAGGCATCCCAAGGGGAGCGCAAAAGTGACGCAACTTGGCTGCCACCACTGATATTTCCATGAGACCATCCCGAACCATAGGCTGATTTTCCTTCCTAGGGTTAAGGTTTGAGTTACGCCTAGGGTAAGGGCTCTATTAACCAGAAAGCCCTGAGTTCCAAGAACACAGCAGCTGCGAAGGACTACCCAAGAAGAGCGCAAAAGTAGCACAACATGCCTGCCTCCACAGCTTTTTCCTTGGGGACATGCCTAATTCCTGGCTGATTTGCCTTTCTCGTCTTAGGGTTGGGGTTCGGCCTAGGGCTAGGATTTTTAAAAGCAGGAAGCCCTGAGTTCCAGGCACACTGCAGCTGTGAAAGGCATCCAAAAGGGAGTGCAAAAGTGCCACAACATGGCTGCTTTCACGGCTTTTTCCTTGGCAAGACGCCTAACACCAGGCTGATTTACCTTCCCAGGGTTACTGTTAGGCTTAGGCCTAGGGCTAGGATTTTTAAAACTAGGAAGCCCTTAGCTCCAGGCACACTGCAGCTGTTCAAGGCATCCCAAGGGGAGTACAAAAGTGCAACAACATGGCAGCTTTCACAGCTTTTTCCTTGGCACCATCCCTATACCTAGGCTGATTTATCTGCCTAGGGTTAGGGTTAGGGTTCAGCCTAGGGCTTGGATTTTTTTAACCATGAAGCCCTGAGTTCCAGGCTTACTTCATCTGCCAAAGGCATCCCAAAGGGAGTGCAGAAGTGCCACAACATGGCTGCTTTCACGGCTTTTCCCTTAGGAAGAACCCTAATACCCGGCTGATTTACCTTCCTAGGGTTACTGTTAGGCTTAGGCCTAGGACTTTTAAAACCAGGAAGCCCTGGGCTCCAGGCACACTGCAGCTGCGAAAGGCATCCCAAGGGGAGCGCAAAAGTGACGCAACTTGGCTGCCACCACTGATATTTCCATGAGACCATCCCGAACCATAGGCTGATTTTCCTTCCTAGGGTTAAGGTTTGAGTTACGCCTAGGGTAAGGGCTCTATTAACCAGAAAGCCCTGAGTTCCAAGAACACAGCAGCTGCGAAGGACTAGCCAAGAAGAGCGCAAAAGTACCACAACATGCCTGCCTCCACAGCTTTTTCCTTGTGGACATGCCTAATTCCTGGCTGATTTGCCTTTCTCGTCTTAGGGTTGGGGTTCGGCCTAGGGCTAGGATTTTTAAAATCAGGAAGCCCTGAGTTCCAGGCACACTGGAGCTGTGAAAGGCATCCAAAAGGGAGTGCAAAAGTGCCACAACATGGATGTTTCACGGCTTTTTCCTTGGCAAGACGCCTAACACCAGGCTGATTTTCCTTCCCAGGGTTACTGTTAGGCTTAGGTCTAGGGCTAGGATTTTTAAAACTAGGAAGCCCTGGGCTCCAGGCACACTGCAGCTGTTCAAGGCATCCCAAGGGGAGTACAAAAGTGCAACAACATGGCAGCTTTCACAGCTTTTTCCTTGGCACCATCCCTATACCTAGGCTGATTTATCTGCCTAGGGTTAGGGTTAGGCTTCAGCCTAGGGCTTGGATTTCTTTAACCAGGAAGCCCTGAGTTCCAGGCTTACTTCATCTGCCAAAGGCATCCCAAAGGGAGTGCAGAAGTGCCACAACATGGCTGCTTTCACGGCTTTTCCCTTAGGAAGAACCCTAATACCCGGCTGATTTACCTTCCTAGGGTTACTGTTAGGCTTAGGCCTAGGACTTTTAAAACCAGGAAGCCCTGGGCTCCAGGCACACTGCAGCTGCGAAAGGCAGGCATCCCAAGGGGAGCGCAAAAGTGACGCAACTTGGCTGCCACCACTGATATTTCCATGAGACCATCCCGAACCATAGGCTGATTTTCCTTCCTAGGGTTAAGGTTTGAGTTACGCCTAGGGTAAGGGTCTATTAACCAGAAAGCCCTGAGTTCCAAGAACACAGCAGCTGCGAAGGACTAGCCAAGAAGAGCGCAAAAGTACCACAACATGCCTGCCTCCACAGCTTTTTCCTTGGGGACATGCCTAATTCCTGGCTGATTTGCCTTTCTCGTCTTAGGGTTGGGGTTCGGCCTAGGGCTAGGATTTTTAAAAGCAGGAAGCCCTGAGTTCCAGGCACACTGCAGCTGTGAAAGGCATCCAAAAGGGAGTGCAAAAGTGCCACAACATGGCTGCTTTCACGGCTTTTTCCTTGGCAAGAAGCCTAACACCAGGCTGATTTACCTTCCCAGGGTTACTGTTAGGCTTAGGCCTAGGGCTAGGATTTTTAAAACTAGGAAGCCCTTAGCTCCAGGCACACTGCAGCTGTTCAAGGCATCCCAAGGGGAGTACAAAAGTGCAACAACATGGCAGCTTTCACAGCTTTTTCCTTGGCACCATCCCTATACCTAGGCTGATTTATCTGCCTAGGGTTAGGGTTAGGCTTCAGCCTAGGGCTTGGATTTCTTTAACCAGGAAGCCCTGAGTTCCAGGCTTACTTCATCTGCCAAAGGCATCCCAAAGGGAGTGCAGAAGTGCCACAACATGGCTGCTTTCACGGCTTTTCCCTTAGGAAGAACCCTAATACCCGGCTGATTTACCTTCCTAGGGTTACTGTTAGGCTTAGGCCTAGGACTTTTAAAACCAGGAAGCCCTGGGCTCCAGGCACACTGCAGCTGCGAAAGGCAGGCATCCCAAGGGGAGCGCAAAAGTGACGCAACTTGGCTGCCACCACTGATATTTCCATGAGACCATCCCGAACCATAGGCTGATTTTCCTTCCTAGGGTTAAGGTTTGAGTTACGCCTAGGGTAAGGGCTCTATTAACCAGAAAGCCCTGAGTTCCAAGAACACAGCAGCTGCGAAGGACTAGCCAAGAAGAGCGCAAAAGTACCACAACATGCCTGCCTCCACAGCTTTTTCCTTGTGGACATGCCTAATTCCTGGCTGATTTGCCTTTCTCGTCTTAGGGTTGGGGTTCGGCCTAGGGCTAGGATTTTTAAAAGCAGGAAGCCCTGAGTTCCAGGCACACTGGAGCTGTGAAAGGCATCCAAAAGGGAGTGCAAAAGTGCCACAACATGGCTGCTTTCACGGCTTTTTCCTTGGCAAGAAGCCTAACACCAGGCTGATTTGCCTTCCCAGGGTTACTGTTAGGCTTAGGCCTAGGGCTAGGATTTTTAAAACTAGGAAGCCCTTAGCTCCAGGCACACTGCAGCTGTTCAAGGCATCCCAAGGGGAGTACAAAAGTGCAACAACATGGCAGCTTTCACAGCTTTTTCCTTGGCACCATCCCTATACCTAGGCTGATTTATCTGCCTAGGGTTAGGGTTAGGGTTCAGCCTAGGGCTTGGATTTCTTTAACCAGGAAGCCCTGAGTTCCAGGCTTACTTCATCTGCCAAAGGCATCCCAAAGGGAGTGCAGAAGTGCCACAACATGGCTGCTTTCACGGCTTTTCCCTTAGGAAGAACCCTAATACCCGGCTGATTTACCTTCCTAGGGTTACTGTTAGGCTTAGGCCTAGGACTTTTAAAACCAGGAAGCCCTGGGCTCCAGGCACACTGCAGCTGCGAAAGGCATCCCAAGGGGAGCGCAAAAGTGACGCAACTTGGCTGCCACCACTGATATTTCCATGAGACCATCCCGAACCATAGGCTGATTTTCCTTCCTAGGGTTAAGGTTTGAGTTACGCCTAGGGTAAGGGTCTATTAACCAGAAAGCCCTGAGTTCCAAGAACACAGCAGCTGCGAAGGACTAGCCAAGAAGAGCGCAAAAGTACCACAACATGCCTGCCTCCACAGCTTTTTCCTTGGGGACATGCCTAATTCCTGGCTGATTTGCCTTTCTCGTCTTAGGGTTGGGGTTCGGCCTAGGGCTAGGATTTTTAAAATCAGGAAGCCCTGAGTTCCAGGCACACTGGAGCTGTGAAAGGCATCCAAAAGGGAGTGCAAAAGTGCCACAACATGGCTGTTTCACGGCTTTTTCCTTGGCAAGACGCCTAACACCAGGCTGATTTTCCTTCCCAGGGTTACTGTTAGGCTTAGGTCTAGGGCTAGGATTTTTAAAACTAGGAAGCCCTGGGCTCCAGGCACACTGCAGCTGTTCAAGGCATCCCAAGGGGAGTACAAAAGTGCAACAACATGGCAGCTTTCACAGCTTTTTCCTTGGCACCCATCCCTATACCTAGGCTGATTTATCTGCCTAGGGTTAGGGTTAGGGTTCAGCCTAGGGCTCGGATTTCTTTAACCAGGAAGCCCTGAGTTCCAGGCTTACTTCATCTGCCAAAGGCATCCAAAGGGAGTGCAGAAGTGCCACAACATGGCTGCTTTTCACGGCTTTTCCCTTAGGAAGAACCCTAATACCCGGCTGATTTACCTTCCTAGGGTTACTGTTAGGCTTAGGCCTAGGACTTTTAAAACCAGGAAGCCCTGGGCTCCAGGCACACTGCAGCTGCGAAAGGCAGGCATCCCAAGGGTGAGCGCAAAAGTGACGCAACTTGGCTGCCCACCACTGATATTTCCATGAGACCATCCCGAACCATAGGCTGATTTTCCTTCCTAGGTTAAGGTTTGAGTTACGCCTAGGGTAAGGGCTCTATTAACCAGAAAGCCCTGAGTTCCAAGAACACAGCAGCTGCGAAGGACTAGCCAAGAAGAGCGCAAAAAGTAGCACAACATGCCTGCCTCCACAGCTTTTTCCTTGGGGACATGCCTAATTCCTGGCTGATTTGCCTTTCTCGTCTTAGGGTTGGGGTTCGGCCTAGGGCTAGGATTTTTAAAAGCAGGAAGCCCTGAGTTCCAGGCACACTGGAGCTGTGAAAGGCATCCAAAAGGGAGTGCAAAAGTGCCACAACATGGCTGCTTTCACGGCTTTTTCCTTGGCAAGACGCCTAACACCAGGCTGATTTACCTTCCCAGGGTTACTGTTAGGCTTAGGCCTAGGGCTAGGATTTTTAAAACTAGGAAGCCCTTAGCTCCAGGCACACTGCAGCTGTTCAAGGCATCCCAAGGGGAGTACAAAAGTGCAACAACATGGCAGCTTTCACAGCTTTTTCCTTGGCACCCATTCCCTATACCTAGGCTGATTTATCTGCCTAGGGTTAGGGTTAGGGTTCAGCCTAGGGCCTTGGAATTTTTTTAACCATGAAGCCCTGAGTTCCAGGCTTACTTCATCTGCCAAAGGCATCCCAAAGGGAGTGCAGAAGTGCCACAACATGGTCTGCTTTCACGGCTTTTCCCTTAGGAAGAACCCTAATACCCCGGCTGATTTACCTTCCTAGGGTTACTGTTAGGCTTAGGCCTAGGACTTTTAAAACCAGGAAGCCCTGGGCTCCAGGCACACTGCAGCTGCGAAAGGCATCCCAAGGGGAGCGCAAAAGTGACGCAACTTGGCTGCCACCACTGATATTTCCATGAGACCATCCCGAACCATAGGCTGATTTTCCTTCCTAGGGTTAAGGTTTGAGTTATGCCTAGGGTAAGGGCTCTATTAACCAGAAAGCCCTGAGTTCCAAGAACACAGCAGCTTGCGAAGGACTAGCCAAGAAGAGCGCAAAAGTACCACAACATGCCTGCCTCCACAGCTTTTTCCTTGGGGACATGCCTAATTCCTGGCTGATTTGCCTTTCTCGTCTTAGGGTTGGGGTTCGGCCTAGGGCTAGGATTTTTAAAATCAGGAAGCCCTGAGTTCCAGGCACACTGGAGCTGTGAAAGGCATCCAAAAGGGGAGTAGCAAAAGTGCCACAACATGGATGTTTCACGGCTTTTTCCTTGGCAAGACGCCTAACACCAGGCTGATTTTCCTTCCCAGGGTTACTGTTAGGCTTAGGTCTAGGGCTAGGATTTTTAAAACTAGGAAGCCCTGGGCTCCAGGCACACTGCAGCTGTTCAAGGCATCCCAAGGGGAGTACAAAAGTGCAACAACATGGGCAGCTTTCACAGCTTTTTCCTTGGCACCATCCCTATACCTAGGGCTGATTTATCTGCCTAGGGTTAGGGTGTAGGGTTCAGCCTAGGGCTTGGATTTCTTTAACCAGGAAGCCCTGAGTTCCAGGCTTACTTCATCTGCCAAAGGCATCCCAAAGGGAGTGCAGAAGTGCCACAACATGGCTGCTTTCACGGCTTTTCCTTAGGAAGAACCCTAATACCCGGCTGATTTACCTTCCTAGGGTTACTGTTAGGCTTAGGCCTAGGACTTTTAAAACCAGGAAGCCCTGGGCTCCAGGCACACTGCAGCTGCGAAAGGCAGGCATCCCAAGGGGAGCGCAAAAGTGACGCAACTTGGCTGCCACCACTGATATTTCCATGAGACCATCCCGAACCATAGGCTGATTTTTCCTTCTAGGTTAAGGTTTGAGTTACGCCTAGGGTAAGGGTCTATTAACCAGAAAGCCCTGAGTTCCAAGAACACAGCAGCTGCGAAGGACTAGCCAAGAAGAGCGCAAAAGCTAGCACAACATGCCTGCCTCCACAGCTTTTTCCTTGGGGACATGGCCTAATTCCTGGCTGATTTGCCTTTCTCGTCTTAGGGTTGGGGTTCGGCCTAGGGCTAGGATTTTTAAAAGCAGGAAGCCCTGAGTTCCAGGCACACTGGAGCTGTGAAAGGCATCCAAAAGGGAGTGCAAAAGTGCCACAACATGCTGCTTTCACGGCTTTTTCCTTGGCAAGATGCCTAACACCAGGCTGATTTTCCTTCCCAGGGGTTACTGTTAGGCTTAGGCCTAGGGCTAGGATTTTTAAAACTAGGAAGCCCTTAGCTCCAGGCACACTGCAGCTGTTCAAGGCATCCCAAGGGGGAGTACAAAAGTGCAAACAACATGGGCAGCTTTCACAGCTTTTTCCTTGGCACCATCCCTATACCTAGGCTGATTTATCTGCCTAGGGTTAGGGTTAGGGGTTCAGCCTAGGGCTTGGATTTTTTTTAACCAGGAAGCCCTGAGTTCCAGGCTTACTTCATCTGCCAAAGGCATCCCAAAGGGAGTGCAGAAGTGCCACAACATGGCTGCTTCTCACGGCTTTTCCCTTAGGAAGAAGCCTAATACCCGGCTGATTTACCTTCCTAGGGTTACTGTTAGGCTTAGGCCCTAGGACTTTTAAAACCAGGAAGCCCTGGCTCCAGGCACACTGCAGCTGCGAAAGGCATCCCAAGGGGAGCGCAAAAGTGACGCAACTTGGCTGCCACCACTGATATTTCCATGAGACCATCCCGAACCATAGGCTGATTTTCCTTCCTAGGGTTAAGGTTTGAGTTACGCCTAGGGGTAAGGGCTCTATTAACCAGAAAGCCCTGAGTTCCAAGAACACAGCAGCTGCGAAGGACTACCCAAGGAAGAGCGTCAAAAGTACCACAACATGCCTGCCTCCACAGCTTTTTCCTTGGGGACATGCCTAATTCCTGGCTGATTTGCCTTTCTCGTCTTAGGGTTGGGGTTCGGCCTAGGGCTAGGATTTTTAAAAGCAGGAAGCCCTGAGTTCCAGGCACACTGGAGCTGTGAAAGGCATCCAAAAGGGAGTGCAAAAGTGCCACAACATGGCTCCTTTCACGGCTTTTTCCTTGGCAAGAGATGCCTAACACCAGGCTGATTTACCTTCCCAGGGTTACTGTTAGGCTTAGGCCTAGGGCTAGGATTTTTAAAACTAGGAAGCCCTTAGCTCCAGGCACACTGCAGCTGTTCAAGGCATCCCAAGGGGGAGGTACAAAAGTGCAACAACATGGCAGCTTTCACAGCTTTTTCCTTGGCACCATCCCTATACCTAGGCTGATTTATCTGCCTAGGGTTAGGGTTAGGGTTCAGCCTAGGGCTTGGATTTCTTTAACCAGGAAGCCCTGAGTTCCAGGCTTACTTCATCTGCCAAAGGCATCCAAAGGGAGTGCAGAAGTGCCACAACATGGCTGCTTTCACGCTTTTCCCTTAGGAAGAACCCTAATACCCGGCTGATTTACCTTCCTAGGGTTACTGTTAGGCTTAGGCCTAGGACTTTTAAAACCAGAAGCCCTGGGCTCCAGGCACACTGCAGCTGCGAAAGGCATCCCAAGGGGGAGCGCAAAAGTGACGCAACTTGGCTGCCACCACTGATATTTTCCATGAGACCATCCCGAACCATAGGCTGATTTTCCTTCCTAGGGTTAAGGTTTGAGTTACGCCTAGGGTAAGGGCTCTATTAACCAGAAAGCCCTGAGTTCCAAGAACACAGCAGCTGCGAAGGACTAGCCAAGAAGAGCGCAAAAGTACCACAACATGCCTGCCTCCACAGCTTTTTCCTTGGGGACATGCCTAATTCCTGGCTGATTTGCCTTTCTCGTCTTAGGGTTGGGGTTCAGCCTAGGGCTAGGATTTTTAAAAGCAGGAAGCCCTGAGTTCCAGGCACACTGGAGCTGTGAAAGGCATCCAAAAGGGGAGTGCAAAAGTGCACAACATGGCTGCTTTCACGGCTTTTTCCTTGGCAAGACGCCTAACACCAGGCTGATTTACCTTCCCAGGGTTACTGTTAGGCTTAGGCCTAGGGCTAGGATTTTTAAACTAGGAAGCCCTTAGCTCCAGGCACACTGCAGCTGTTCAAGGCATCCCAAGGGAGAGTACAAAAGTGCAACAACATGGCAGCTTTCACAGCTTTTTCCTTGGCACCATCCCTATACCTAGGCTGATTTATCTGCCTAGGGTTAGGGTTAGGGTTCAGCCTAGGGCTTGGATTTCTTTAACCAGGAAGCCCTGAGTTCCAGGCTTACTTCATCTGCCAAAGGCATCCCAAAGGGAGTGCAGAAGTGCCACAACATGGCTGCTTTCACGGCTTTTCCCTTAGGAAGAACCCTAATACCTCGGCTGATTTACCTTCCTAGGGTTACTGTTAGGCTTAGGCCTAGGACTTTTAAAACCAGGAAGCCCTGGGGCTCCAGGCACACTGCAGCTGCGAAAGGCAGGCATCCCAAGGGGAGCGCAAAAGTGACGCAACTTGGCTGCCACCACTGATATTTCCATGAGAGCATCCCGAACCATAGGCTGATTTTCCTTCCTAGGGTTAAGGTTGAGTTACGCCTAGGGTAAGGGCTCTATTAACCAGAAAGCCCTGAGTTCCAAGAACACAGCAGCTGCGAAGGACTAGCCAAGAAGAGCGCAAAAGTACCACAACATGCCTGCCTCCACAGCTTTTTCCTTGTGGACATGCCTAATTCCTGGCCTGATTTGCCTTTCTCGTCTTAGGGTTGGGGTTCGGCCTAGGGCTAGGATTTTTAAAATCAGGAAGCCCTGAGTTCCAGTGCACACTGCAGCTGTGAAAGGCATCCAAAAGGGAGTGCAAAAGTGCCACAACATGGCTGTTTTCACGGCTTTTTCCTTGGCAAGACGCCTAACACCAGGCTGATTTTCCTTCCAGGGTTACTGTTAGGCTTAGGTCTAGGGCTAGGATTTTTAAAACTAGGAAGCCCTGGGCTCCAGGCACACTGCCAGCTGTTCAAGGCATCCCAAGGGGAGTACAAAAGTGCAACACATGGCAGCTTTCACAGCTTTTTCCTTGGCACCATCCCTATACCTAGGCTGATTTATCTGCCTAGGGTTAGGGTTAGGGTTCAGCCTAGGGCTCGGATTTCTTTAACCAGGAAGCCCTGAGTTCCAGGCTTACTTCATCTGCCAAAGGCATCCCAAAGGGAGTGCAGAAGTGCCACAACATGGCTGCTTTCACGGCTTTTCCCTTAGGAAGAACCCTAATACCCGGCTGATTTACCTTCCTAGGGTTACTGTTAGGCTTAGGCCTAGGACTTTTAAAACCAGGAAGCCCTGGGCTCCAGCACACTGCAGCTGCGAAAGGCATCCCAAGGGGAGCGCAAAAGTGACGCAACTTGGCTGCCACCACTGATATTTCCATGAGACCATCCCGAACCATAGGCTGATTTTCCTTCCTAGGGTTAAGGTTTGAGTTACGCCTAGGGTAAGGGTCTATTAACCAGAAAGCCCTGAGTTCCAAGAACACAGCAGCTGCGAAGGACTACCCAAGAAGAGCGCAAAAGTACCACAACATGCCTGCCTCCACAGCTTTTTCCCTTGGGGACATGCCTAATTCCTGGCTGATTTGCCTTTCTCGTCTTAGGGTTGGGGTTCGGCCTAGGGCTAGGATTTTAAAAGCAGGAAGCCCTGAGTTCCAGGCACACTGCAGCTGTGAAAGGCATCCAAAAGGGAGTGCAAAAGTGCCACAACATGGCTGCTTTCACGGCTTTTTCCTTGGCAAGACGCCTAACACCAGGCTGATTTACCTTCCCAGGGTTACTGTTAGGCTTAGGCCTAGGGCTAGGATTTTTAAAACTAGGAAGCCCTGGGCTCCAGGCACACTGCAGCTGTTCAAGGCATCCCAAGGGGAGTACAAAAGTGCAACAACATGGCAAGCTTTCACAGCTTTTTCCCTTGGCACCATCCCTATACCTAGGCTGATTTATCTGCCTAGGGTTAGGGTAAGGGTTCAGCCTAGGGCTTGGATTTCTTTAACCAGGAAGCCCTGAGTTCCCAGGCTTACTTCATCTGCCAAAGGCATCCCAAAGGGAGTGCAGAAGTGCCACAACATGGCTGCTTTCACGGCTTTTCCCTTAGGAAGAACCCTAATACCCGGCTGATTTACCTTCCTAGGGTTACTGTTAGGCTTAGGCCTAGGACTTTTAAAACCAGGAAGCCTGGGCTCCAGGCACACTGCAGCTGCGAAAGGCATCCAAGGGGGAGCGCAAAAGTGACGCAACTTGGCTGCCACCACTGATATTTCCATGAGACCATCCCGAACCATAGGCTGATTTTCCTTCCTAGGGTTAAGGTTTGAGTTACGCCTAGGGTAAGGGCTCTATTAACCAGAAAGCCCTGAGTTCCAAGAACACAGCAGCTGCGAAGGAGCTAGCCAAGAAGAGCGCAAAAGTACCACAACATGCCTGCCTCCACAGCTTTTTCCTTGGGGACATGCCTAATTCCTGGCTGATTTGCCTTTCTCGTCTTAGGGTTGGGGTTCGGCCTAGGGCTAGGATTTTTAAAAGCAGGAAGCCCCTGAGTTCCAGGCACACTGCAGCTGTGAAAGGCATCCAAAAGGGAGTGCAAAAGTGCCACAACATGGCTGCTTTCACGGCTTTTTCCTTGGCAAGACACCTAACACCAGGCTGATTTACCTTCCCAGGGTTACTGTTA